>NC_141695.1:1400268297-1400838817 GCF_964263255.1 Lissotriton vulgaris
AATTAGGGCGTTCCCTCAGCTGCTTAGCTTTGCAGCGTGGGTGAATGAGAAGGCGATCGTGGTCTCCCTGAAAGCAGTCAGGTGAGAGACTGGGTGACAATGCAAATTGTACAACAAGTAAATTTTAAAAAACGAACAACAGAGATTCAGTGGGTTAAAATGTAGCGCTCCCGGCTGTGCCTCAGGAGAAGGTTCTAACCAGAGCTCAGACGCCGCTCTGTTTATGTAGGTCAAGGGGGCGTGGCCGCGAGCGAGTGGGCGTGGCCAAAGACCGGCTCACAGGCTGCTGGCACTGACGCCGATGAATTAGGGCGTTCCCTCAGCTGCTTAGCTTTGCAGCGTGGGTGAATGAGAAGGCGATTGTGGTCTCCCTGAACGCAGTCAGGTGAGAGACTGGGTGACAATGCAAAAGGTGGTTACCGAGACTGCTGAGATCGCTGATCAATTCAGAGGCTTTTACTCAGACCTATACTTGGCTAAGGGCGAGAATCTGGATGATGACATCTCTGATTACTTGGAGCACATTGCATTGCCTATGCTCTCCAACGCTCAGCGGGAATTCCTCATGCTGCCTTTTGGCAAGGACGAGATAGTGGAGGCTTTGGCGAGTATGCACTCTGGTAGCGCTCCGGGTGCCGACGGGCTCACGGTGTGCTTCTATAAAGCGTTCCAGGACAAACTGATCCCGCATCTCTCTGCACTTTTTAATGACATTTGAGTGGAGGGCAGCATGCCACCATCGATGAGGGAGGCACTGCTGGTCCCTATACTTAAACCCAATAGGCCTCAAAGATGCTAAAATATATGCCAAGGTATTGGCAACGCGCCTGGCACTTCTGGCGCCCAAGTTAGTTGCCCCGGAACAAGCGGGTTTCATTCCCAATAGGAACCTCACGTATAATGTCCGGACGGTTCTTGGCATGGTCCAGCACGTGAAACAAGATGCGAAAGCTATAGCCATCTTCCTAGACATGAAAAACGCTTTTGACTCTGTTGAGTGGCCCTTTATGATCAGAGTGCTGCGGCGCATGGGACTAGGCGAGCCCTTTATCCAAATGATCGGAGCCTTATATCACGACCCGTCTGCGAGACTGCGCGTGGGAGATCTGGTGACGGACCCTTTTCCTATTGACAGGGAGACCAGACAGGGATGCCCTCTGTCGCCGCTGCTTTATGCGCTGGTAGCGGAACCGCTGGCTTGCGCATTGCGTGAATACCATTGGCATGAGGGTGTTAGTTTTCCGGCTCACAAGATCATAGTCTCTACATACGCAGATGACACCCTGCTCTATGTTCGAGATCCGGAGACTAACCTGTCTTCTGTACTACAGAGGTGGTTCGCTTCGGCGCTCTTTCCGGCCTGAATGTCAACTGGTCCAAATCGGTGGCCTTTCCGCTTACCCCAGCTACCAAACGCTTCGACGTGGAGTATCCACTGCAGTGTCCCAGGAACCAGTGCAGTATTTGGGGATTCAACTACACACGGATCCGGAGATTCTAATATGAGAAAACTATGGTGTGGCCTACAGCAGGCTGGAGGACGACGTGGAAAAGTGGTGTGGGTTGCCACTCACTCTCATGGGCCGCATTGCCATCATGAAAATGGTTGTGCTACCAAGGTTCTTATTTTTGTTCAGTGCGCTTCCGATGGTTCTGTCCAAGGCAGTCACGCAACTTATGATTAAACTGGCGTGGGGAGGTAAGCAGCCCAGGGTGAAATGGAGTACATTAACGCTTCCATACGAGATGGGTGGTTTGAATGCGCCGGACTTGGAATTATACTACAGGGTGGTGCAGGCTTCGCACCTGCACACCTGGATACACGGTGAGGACACCATCCCGAAGGTCCGGCTGGAACGTCTGTTCGCAGCTTCCCTCCCCCTTCCAGCCACAATGTGCCTTCCGGTCAATCGAAGGACAGGTGTTCTTGACTCCTTAGCTGCTACAAACCATGCCTGGCACTCCCTAACTCGGGCTCGGAACTGTGAAATTCTGTATTCCCCAGACATGCTCCCGGAGTGGGGGCTATGGCTTCCTCCACTGAAAGACAGGGGAGTGACTCAGGCATTACGCATGCTGGGCATAGCTAAGTTAGGAGACTTGTTTTTGGAGGGACAGGCAAAGACGTGGGAGCAGGTGTTTGCCGGCGACGGAGCTTCCTCCTTGCTGACGCGCTTCCACTTCCACAGAGTGCGAGGAGCCCTGCTGAGCCTACTGGGACCGGATCTTGCGGAGCCGCCGGAAGTCCCGGAGCTCACACATATTATAAAGGTGGCGTAGCCCCAGAAGCTGGTGACAATATTGTACAGGAAGGCAATTATGTATAGGGAACAGAACCTTATGAAAGCCAGGGTTGAGTGGCAGCGTGATCTTCAAATTACTATAGACGACGCAATGTGGAGGTACTGTTGCGGGAACACCAAGACCTCTCTGAATGGGAGGCACAGACTTATTCACTTTAAGTTTCTGCAGAAAGTATATTATACTCCGGAACGGCTACACAGGTATGGCCTGAGACAAACGGCGGAGTGTGAGAGATGCCATGCACCGGTAGCGGATTTTCTACATTTGGCGTGGCAATGCCCGGTTATCCAAAAATACTGGGACGGTATATTTAAGGAGATGAGTGAGATTCTGGAGCTAGATATTAGCCCAGATCCGGTGTTGGCGCTACTGGGGTACTCAAAACGACTGCCGGTGGCATTGCGACGGCTGGCGGATATGGGTATGTTGATTGCAAGGCGAGCGGTGGCGATCCGATGGATGAGGGGCCCGCCCCGACCATTAAAAGATGGGCGCAGGACATGATTTATTGCTGCACACAAACAGAACACTATAGTGAACTGCTTTCCCCGACTTCCTGGCCTAAGAACTTCTGGGGGTTGTATCGGACACACTTGAGCACGAGGAGCGCAGAGGTAGAGCCGAGGGAGGCGGAAGATGGCACACTAGTAGCTCAGGAGACTGCATCACGACAGGGAGCGTACAAGTCATATTTCCTGGGACCGAGGCTGTGACGGTGACTCCCGATGCTGGGGGGCTGCTCTCTATTTCCCCTTTGCGGAGGCGACGGGCGACGGTGAGCGGACTATGGCAGCTCAGGCCCATGATTGTACCAGCTGGGGCATTAGGAGCGTGTAAAGGCTACACAACTTACAGGAATGGTTAGGGCAGTTGTGGCAGGGTGGGGGGCGGGAGGGGAGGGGGTTGAGTTATTTAATTGTTACTGAGCCGGCGTTTATTTATGTTCTAGGGCGCTGCTCACTCTTTCTATTGCTTCTTTCAGTTCTGGAATGGGACAGATGGAGATAGAAATCTTATTTTCACATCAGAGTGGATTGTTATTTAGGGGAACTGCTTAGAGTCAGCCGCTTTGTGAATACTGCTTTGCCGCCGGACCTCAGGGTTGTCGGTCATATGGCTGTGTTTCATTTGTTTGTCATTATTTTCTGACCCCGATTGTGACTGCGGCCGGCCTCCGGGTTGTAGGCCTGAAGCTGTGTACCACTGACTTGGTTACAATAAAGTTTGTTAAAATAAAAAAAAAAAAACAAGTGGTTCTTCCTGAGTGTTGCAGACTCAACTGACGACCAATGTGTAGTTACAGATACTTGCCATAAGTGTAGAACGTCGCAGCCTGGCATGTCCAGCTTCCAAATCTCTTCCCGTCGCGTTGGATGGCCATCTTCCCCTTGTACCAGGGCCCAGTACCACTTTGAGACTTCTTTTCTATAACGCTGGTTATTTTGTAGTTCCTTCTCAATTTAGGTTTCCATCCCCAGGGCCTTCTGAGTTTGCCGCCAACTTTCCAATTGATAGTACTTAAATCTAGATAGGTTATAGTTTGTATTTTACCCTAAAGAATCGCATGGTGCCAAAAAGCTTGTTCGGTAATTCGGCCCCACCTTAGTAGTCCCGCATTTAGTATTGGGGCCGCTGCACCATCCTTCAAGCAGACCGGGGTCCCTGGGGATCTCCATATTGGTGCCATACTACTATAAAATGGGATTTCTAGACTTCTCCTGATTTGAGTTCATACTTTGAATGCTGCAAATAAAGTCTTGAATTTCATTTTGTTAAAGGATTTGGGATGGCCGAATTTGAATAGGAAGTATTTGCCTTCCTCTGCTAGGTCTCTTATTAGGGCTCTAAATAGCTTTGGCATATCGTGGACATCCATCAGAAGTCGTCTAGCATTTTTTAAGAAGAAAGCCCAATAGTAAAACTGGAAGTCAGGAAGTGCTATTCTGCCCTCTGTTTTTTTCTTCCTATGTTTTTTCCATGACATTCTTACACTCTTGCTCGTCCATATGAAACTACTAAGTTGACCAAACTTGTTTGAAGTGGAGTGGGAGAGTGCTAAAAATAAAAGTGAATTTTGGAAGAATCATCATTTTGACTAGATTAGCCCTTTGTAGGAAGGTGGACTCCTGACTATGGTTACCCCAGATTTTTTGCCTTGTGTTTAGCTGGTTTTCGACTTAGTTGGCCTGGTTCCCTGCTAATCAGGGCCCCCGGCTCTCTGCTCACTCCTTAAAATGGACTCCATGCACCCTAGGTGCATAACCAAATTGGTACTGGACAACTTGTCAGCCCCTATACAGTGCACAATAGGTGCCAAGGGCATAGGTGCATCCAAGGCCTACCAGGGGCTGCAGCATAGCTTTTGCCACCCCTGGCTGGTTCTTAAATTGACACAACTGGCTGATCACTCAGCTGGGGCAAGGTGGTGTAATCGCCCCTTGCTTAGATATAGTATACCTATATCTAAACCTATCTGGACACATATATACCTATAAGTCACTCCTATGGCAGGCCTTAACAATCCTGGAGGCAGAGTGCTTGGATTTATGTGAGATGGTGCTCTAGCATGAGCTGAGCCTGTCTGCAGCTGTCAGGAACAACTCCCTAAGCTGTTCCGGGATAATGCCATACCATATACTATTAAGTGCATTATAATCCATCGCGGTTATATGTTAACTTTGGTTTGGCTTTATCAAAACATGTTGTGTAAGGTGTCATACGATTTGGAATACTATCCCCTCGACAGTCCTGTCGACGGGGATAGCATTCCACCCCTCTAGAGGGAGAAGACATGTTACTTTACTGAAACGCAGTTGATTTTAAAAGAGCCTCAGCATCACAAAATGGACGCTTCTGCCACAGACACAAGTCTGACCTCCTGCTGCTTACCGAAACTCAGCCGAGGAGCCCTGGACAAAGGCTTTCCTGTCACGGGGAGGTGTCACATCACCCCAGACAGGAGATAGTAGATTGTAGCAGGGAGGTTTGAAAGAAACCAGACAGTGCCTGGGGAGCACAAGGCTTCCCCTTGCATAATCCGGTCAAACCGGTTCTGGGGCACATCAGCCCCTGTCGCAGCGCGACCCTGGACAAAGGGAAAGGGGTGTAACCACCCCCTTCCTGGGTCCCACCCACAGGAGGGGACCTAGCAGGTAATCCAGCCCCCTAGATTGGTATAAGAATTGGAGCAGTGCCAACGCACTCAGATTATCCTGACTGAAACTTATGAACGAAAATATGGACCCTTGGACATCCTACTCGACGTAGAAGACTGAAGAATCTCCCTTGTGGTCAAGGAGTGACCACCCTGTGCAAACAGGCACCATCCAGCACCTCGATATTTGCTTTGTTGCAGTTCCCACCAGAACTTGAGCAACAGAGTTCAACAAAACCAAGCGTGCCTGCCTTCTTACAGCCCGATCCACAGTCCCTGCACAGCTGAGCCCTGTGGAGGCGACCTGAATCGTGGGCCCGTCATCTTGGAAAGACCACGAGATGCTGACCGTGCAGCCCAGGAGTGACCCTCGAAACTGTGCATTGGGGTTTGAGAAGCCCCAGCCCTGAGCCTCTCTTGCATTGAAGCTCACCCCTCCATACTCACCGAGTGCTGCATGGGGCCCTTCTGCATCTTTTGGCTCAATGCGTTGGCCCGGTCTCTTGCCCGTTGGCTTGTGGCCCCTGTGCCGACGAACCTTGAAACCTAACTTGTGAATCTGGTTGCTCCAGACTTGCACTCGATCCTCTGAAAAGGAGCACCCGCTCTGACCCTCCTGGTTTGAGTATTAAGCCATCTTTGAGTCCTGCGTGGGTTGCGCTTGCCAAGGGTTGTTTGCTCCAATCCGGAAGCCGACATCGCTGACAGCGAGAGCCTTCATGGGACAGCTCGTGATCCACTTCTGGACATCCTCAGTGCCCCAGAGTCCACGTGGCAGCGGAGAGAAGCTTCCAAACAGCGACCTGAACGCGCCCGACATTGCCTGGTTCCTTCCTGGTTCCACCCTGGTCACTGCTGAGTGACCCAGACTCTGTCCCCTCTGCTTTCAGATCATCTTTAACTTCGATCCACCCTTGGATCACACCGGACACTTCTCGTCTCGACGCCTGCAGCATCTTCAGCTCCAAGCACCATCAACCAGCGTGACAAAACCCGACAACACATCGCACCTGTGCACCCGCTTCCTGTGGATGAAGTAACTCAGCAACGCAGGTGTTCCTACACTGGTACACACCTCTAGTGTATGTGTCTGAAGTTTCATCTTGCTAGGTTAAGCGGAAATCTCCTTTAACTATAACTTTATAACTTTTACGCACCATTGACATTGCATTGGTGCATGTGTGTGCTTTAAGCGCTGCACCCGAATCCCGCGGGCTTTTCCCGACTTCAGCATTGCTAGTCCCGACTGCTCCCAGCGATTCCCTAGGCCCTAGGCCTAACCACTGTTCGATTGGTATCTCTTATACCACTTTCTTAATATATGGTTTGCGTGGCCCCTGGGCCTCATCCATAATTGTGCAACTTTCATATGTTTAACTGTGCTTTTTTTAAACGCTTGAGCCTCTGCACTTAAAGAATACAGAGGATTATTCTAGTAATAAATACAGATATTTTTATAATTTATAACTTGTGTGGTGTCCTTTCATTTGATATTACAGGATTGTGATTGGTAAAACAGCTCGCTTAACACAACCTCTTGAGTTAAGCCTTTAAGGCTGCTTAGTCCATGCTACCATTAGTATAGCTTGTCTATAAGGTTGACTTACAACCAGACACCAGAAGGGATTGTTTGGACTGATACAAGGTGGTTCCAGAATTGGAAACATCATATATCAGGCTAACCTCTCACATTGGTGTGCAGCGGTGCGGATTTGAGCTTGCTGTTGTTTTACCATTGCAATCTTTTTTATCAAATTGAAAGATCACATCAAGTACCTTAGGTACATATAAACAAAAGCTAAGCATATTTAAGTTCTACTGTACTTAGTAGTTGTAGATCAAAGGGCTTAGCACACCCTGCCTACAAATCACTAGCAAGGTACAGTAGGAAAACACTTAGTGTAGGTAAGTGCACCACTTGCACCTCACTAGCAGTCATAGCTAGCACAGAGGGAGCTTCAGGCTCTTCACCTGTGAGGGTTGACCTTACCACGGCAACTTCCAGCTATGACAACTTCAGCCACAAGGACTTGAGTGCCCTGTGCACTGCAAGGGGGCTGAGAAACGGTCACAACCCTACCATTCCCATCCTGATAGCCATCCTGGAGAAGGATGATTTAGATAAGGCGAGTGCAGCTCCCTTAGATACAGGAGATGGAGTGAACCCCCCTGAGATTGAGAATTCCCCAGAGATAGAGGAGGAACCTGAATCAGATACTAATGAAGATTCAGATCAAGATCAGAGGACCAACCAGGTACTAGTGGGGAGGCTTAACCAAACCAACTTGGACCTACATAGGAATGGAGAGGACGAGCACCTCCCCAGATCCTATAACATAATTCCCTCAGGTAATAGAAGAGTGAGATCACCTTCCAGGGACTCTCACATTTCTAGTGCCTCCAGGGAATCTCAAAGGGGAATGACTTCCCCCCAGAGAAAAGAGCATAGGGCCAGGATGAGGGCTGTCGAACTTTAGATAGAGAGGGAAGAGATAGCTCTGGCTCAAGCTAAACTTGCTTTGGCAAGAGAACAAAAGTTGGGTGGATTAGATTCCACTGGTGGCAGCAATATTCCTAAAGAGAAAGACAGGTCCTATGATACTAGAAACCTGACAAAGATTGTGCCCCCCTACAAGGAAGGGGATGACATCCACAAATGGATGACTGCTCTGGAGAGAGCCTACATGGTACAGCAGGTTCCTCAAGAACAGTGGGCAGCTATCTTATGGTACTCCTTTTCTGAGAAAGGGAGAGATAAGCTCCTCACAGTTAGACCTGAGGATGCTAAAAATTACAATGTCCTGAAGAGTGCTCTCATAGATGGGTTTGGCCTAACTACTGAACAATACAGGTTAAAGTTCGGAGATACCCAGAAGACACAGACACAGGACTGGACTGATTTTGTAGATTGTGCTACTGAGGCTCTGGAAGGTTGGCTACATGGCAGCAAATTACATGACTTTACAGGATTGTATAATTTGATTATGAGGGAGCAGATCCTAAGTAATTGTCAGAACCAGCTTTTACACCAGTACCTGGTGGACTCAGATCTGACCTCTCCACAAAAATTGGGTAAGAGGGCAGACAAATGGGTCAGAACCAGGATTGGGCCTAAGAATCAGGGCAATGACCAGAAGAAGGAGTCTACCAAACCTCAAGATAAGGGTGGGGATAAATCTAAAGAAAAGACTTCCCCAGGGCCCCAAAACTCCAAAGATGGGGGTGGGTCCCAAGACACTTCATCTACCCAGAAAAAGCCATACTGCCATGTGTGTAAACAGACTGGCCATTGGAAATCAGACAGCTGGTGTCCAAAGAATGGCAATAAAGAAAATATTCCTCCAAAAACAGCTCCAACACCTCCTGTCACTATTAGCAGGGGTCCCCCAGGTGGTGGGAGCGCCCCCAAGAATTTGGGTGGGTTTACTTTTGGAGCACAAGTGGACTCTGGCCTATCCAGGTCCCCTACCACAGATACTCTTGTCTATGAGAATGGCATGAGGTTTGCCAATTTCACTGCTTGCCCAAATACCTTGAGCAAGTACAGACAGGAGCCCCTTATCAATGGTTTGAAAGTTGAGGCATTTAGAGACACAGGGGCTAGCATCACCATGGTGGCTGAATGTTTAGTCCCCTCAAGGCAACTTTTACCTGGTGCCACATACCAGGTGACAAACATTGGGCATAGAAACAAATCATCCCATGGCAGTGGTAAATCTCAGCTGGGGAGGTGTCATTGGCCCAAAGAGAGTGGCAGTGTCACCAAACTTGCCTGTAGACTGTCTACTAGGAAATGATTTGGAAATCTCAGCCTGGGCTGAGGTCGAACAGGAAATCCATTCTACAATGGTAAATGTCACTGGAAAGGTTAGTAGGGCTGTGATGGCTACAGCCCGAATCCAAGATGTCCTTCCTGAAAAGGTTGGTAGGGCTGAGCCACTCTCAGCCCCGTCTTTAGCTAACTCCCTTCCTGAAAAGATTAGCAGAGCTGTTATGATAACAACCCATACCCAAACTGAGTCTCCTCCTGAAAAGGTTGGTGGGGCTGTGATGGGCACAGCCCAAACTCAAACGGATTTCTGTGTTGTGAAGCCTGAAAGGATGGATCACTCCACCCAAACAGAGAGCATGGAGGAGGAAGAGAAATCTCCCCCTCACCAGACATTAGGAAAGGATCAACCTCCTCAGGGAACTGATCTTACCCCTGATGAAGGAACTGTCCCAGAGGTTGTTAGGCCTGGCCTGACAGAGCCTCTGATGGCAGTGGACCCTTCTCAGGTGGGAACCAGTCTGGAGCAGGTAACCTGCCCCTCTCTGCCTTGCCTTAATCATCCCAGGGCTGCAGAGGACAAGAAGCACAGTGAGCCCCAAAGGCCCCCTGTCAAATAAAGCACACCCATCAACAGATTAGGGGCACCGAAACTAGTAGCCCTAGTAAGGTGAAAACTTTAAAAACTCCTGAGGGATCCCCCTTAAAAGTAGTTAGGGACTTCCCACAGATGGATTCTGTTGGGCACAGCCAAACCTGGGACCCAAAGGGCCCAAACCTGAACTGTCCCTCCAGTAAGCCAACAAAAGGGACCCAGCCTCCAGCTTTAGGTAGCCAGAGGTTGACCCTGAGAGCACAGTGCAACTCAGTTGAAGAAAGAAAGGCACACATGGTGGAAGATAATTGGAGGAAGCTGAGCCCTAAACTAGTGGAGCCTCACTTCAATACTCCATATCAACACCAGCCCTTTACTTTGCAAAAACACACCCAAGGTAGTGATTCCCTATGGTGGAGACCCTATAATACCCCAAGGGTGAGGTATTGCTTAGTGGACCATGAGACAGGGGTAACCATGCTAGTGCAGGTACTTCCTTATATGGCCACTCAGGCAATATAGGCTTACCTGGTCAAGGATAGCCTTATCTCCTTTCATTTGGGTGGGGGGTTATGTAGGAAGGTAGACTCCTGACTATGGTTACCCCAGATTGTTTGCCTTGTGTTTAGCTGGTTTTCGACTTAGTTGGCCTGGTTCCCTGCTAATCAGGGCCCCAGGCTCTCTGCTCACTCCTTAAAATGGACTCCATGCACCCTAGGTGCATACCCAAATTGGTACTGGACAACTTGTCAGCCCCTATACAGTGCACTATAGGTGCCAATGGCATAGGTGCATCCAAGGCCTACCAGGGGCTGCAGCATAGATTTTGCCACCCCTGGCTAGTTCTTAAATTGACACAACTGGCTTATCACTCAGCTGGGGCAAGGTGGTGTAATCACCCCTTGCTAAGATACAGTATACCTATATCTAAACCTATCTAGACACATATATACCTATAAGTCACTCCTATGGCAGGCCTTAACAATCCTGGAGGCAGAGTGCTAGATTTTATGTGAGATGGTGCTCTAGCATGAGCTGAGCCTGTCTGCAGGTGTCGGGAACAACTCCTTAAGCTGTTCCGGGATAATGCCATACCATATACTATTAAGTGCATTATAATCCATCGCGGTTATATGTTAACTTTGGTTTGGCTTTATCAAAACATGTCGTGTAAGGTGTTATACGATTTGGAATACTATCCCCTCAACAGTCCTGTCGACGGGGATAGCATTCCACCCCTCTAGAGGGAGAAGACATGTTACTTTACTGAAACGCAGTTGATTTTAAAAGAGCCTCAGCATCACAAAATGGACGCTCTGCCACAGACACAAGTCTGACCTCCTGCTGCTGACCGAAACTCAGCCGAGGAGGCCTGGACAAAGGCTTTCCTGTTCGCGGGGAGGTGTCACACCACCCCAGACAGGAGATAGTAGATTGTAGCAGGGAGGTTTGAAAGAAACCAGGCAGTGCCTGGGGAGCAGAAAGGCTTCCCCTTGCATAATCCGGTCAAACGGGTTCTGGGGCACACCAGCCCCAGTCCCAGGTCGACCCTGGACAAAGGGAAAGGGGTGTAACCACCCCCTTCCTGGGTCCCACCCATAGGAGGGGACCTAGCGGGAAATCCAGCCCCCTAAATTGGAATAAGAATGGGAGCAGTGCCAACGCACTCAGATTATCCTGACTGAAACTTATGAAACGAAACTCTGGACCCTTCGACATCCTACTCGACGTAGAAGACTGAAGTATCTCCCTTGTGGTCAAGGAGTGACCACGTTGTGCAAACAGGCACCATCCAGCACCTCTACGTTTGCTGTTGCAGTTCCCGCCGGAACTCGAGCTACAGAGTTCGACAAGACCAAGTGTGCCTGCCTTCTAATAGCCTGATCCACAGTCCCTGCAGAGCTGAGACCCGTGGAGGTGACCTGAAGCGTGGGGCCCGCCATCTTGGAAAGACCACGAGACGCTGACCGTGCAGCCCACGAGTGACCCTCGAGGCTGTGCATTGGAGTTTGAGAAGCCCCAGCCCTGAGCCTCTTTTGCACCGAAGCTCACCCCTCCACACTCACTGAGTGCTACGTGGGGCCCTTCTGCATCTTTTGGCTCAACGCGTTGGCCCGGTCAATTGCCCGTTGGCTTGTGGACCCTGTGCCGATGAACCTTGAAACCTAACTTGTGAATCTGATTGCTCCAGACTTGCACTCGCTCCTCTGAAAAGGAGCACCCGCTCTGACCCTCCTGGTCCGAGTATTAAGCCATCTTCGAGTCCTGCGTGGGTTGCGCTTGCCAAGGGTTGTTTGCTCCAATCCGGAAGCCGACACGGCCGACAGTGAGAGCGTTCGTGGGACAGCTCGTGATCCACTCCTGGACACCCTCGGTGCCCCAGAGTCCACGTGGCAGCGGAGAGAATCTTCCCGACAGCGACCTGAACACGCCCAAAATTGCCTGGTTCCTTCCTGGTTCCACCCTGGTCACTGCTGAGTGACCCAGACCCCGTCCCCTCTGCTTTCAGATCATCTTTAAATTCGATCCAGCCTTGGATCACACTGGACCCTTCTCGTCTCGACGCCTGCAGCATCTTCAGCTCCAAGCACCATCACCAGCGTGACAAAACCCGACACTACTTCGCACCTGTGCATCCGCTTCCTGTGGGTGAGGTAACTCAGCAACGCCGGTGTTCCTACACTGGTACTCACCTCTAGTGTATGTGTCTAAAGTTTCATCTTGCTAGGTTAAGCGGAAGTCTCCTTTAACTATAACGTTATAACTTTTACGCACCGTTGACATTGCATTGGTGCATGTGTGTGCTTTAAGCGCTGCACCCGAATCCCGCTGGCTTTTCCCGACTCCAGCATTGCTAGTCCCGACTGCTCCCAGCGATTCCCTAGTCCCTATGCCTAACCACTGTTCGATTGGTATCTCTTATACCACTTTCTTAATATATGGTTTGCGTGGCCCCTTGGCCTCATCCATAATTGTGCAACTTTCAAATGTTTAACTGTGCTTTTGTTTAAAGGCTTGTGCCTCTGCACTCATAGAGAGTACAGAGGATTATTCTAGTAATAAATACATATATTTTTATAATATATAACTTGTGTGGTGTCCTTTCATTTGATATTACAGGATTGTGATGCGTAAAACAGCTCGCTTAACACGACCTCTTGAGTTAAGCCTTTAAGGCTGCTTAGTCCATGCTACCATTAGGATAGGTTGTCTATAAGGTTGACTTACAACCAGACACCATAAGGGATTGTTTGGACTGATACAAAGTGGTTACAGAATTGGAAACATCATATATCAGGCTAACCTCTCACATTGGTGTGCAGCGGTGCGGATTTGAGCTTGCTGTTGTTTTACCATTGCAATCTTTTTTATCAAATTGAAAGATCACATCAAGTACCTTAGGTACATATAAACAAAAGCTAAGCATATTTAAATTCTACTGAACTTAGTAGTTGTAGATCAAAGGGCTTAGCACACCCTGCCTACAAATCACTAGCAAGGTACAGTAGGAAAACACTTAGTGTAGGTAAGTGCACCACTTGCACCTCACTAGCAGTCATGGCTAGCACAGAGGGAGCTTCAGGATCTTCACCTGTGAGGGTTGACCTTACCAAGGCAACTTCCAGCTATGACAACTTCAGCCACAAGGACTTGAGTGCCCTGTGCACTGCAAGGGGGCTGAGAAAGGGTCACAACCCTACCATTCCCATCCTGATAGCCATCCTGGAGAAGGATGATTTAGATAAGGCGAGTGCAGCTCCCTTAGATACAGGAGATGGAGTGAACCCCCCTGAGATTAAGAATTCCTCAGAGATAGAGGAGGAACCTGAATCAGATACTAATGAAGATTCAGATCAAGATCAGAGGACCAACCAGGTACTAGTGGGGAGGCTTAACCAAACCAACTTGGACCTACATAGGAATGGAGAGGGCGAGCACCTCCCCAGATCCTATAACATAATTCCCTCAGGTAATAGAAGAGTGAGATCACCTTCCAGGGACTCTCACATTTCTAGTGCCTCCAGGGAATCCCAAAGGGGAATGACTTCCCCCCAGAGAAAAGAGCATAGGGCCAGGATGAGGGCTGTTGAACTCCAGATAGAGAGGGAAGAGATAGCTCTGGCTCAAGCTAAACTTGCTTTGGCAAGAGAACAAAAGTTGTGTGGATTAGATTCCACTGGTGGCAGCAATATTCCTAAAGAGAAAGACAGGTCCTATGATACTAGAAACCTGACAAAGATTGTGCCCCCCTACAAGGAAGGGGATGACATCCACAAATGGATGACTGCTCTGGAGAGAACCTGCATGGTACAGCAGGTTCCTCAAGAACAGTGGGCAGCTATCTTATGGTACTCCTTTTCTGAGAAAGGGAGAGATAAGCTCCTCACAGTTAGACCCGAGGATGCTAAAAATTACAATGTCCTGAAGAGTGCTCTCATAGATGGGTTTGGCCTAACTACTGAACAATACAGGTTAAAGTTCGGAGATACCCAGAAGACACAGACACAGGACTGGACTGATTTTGTAGATTGTGCTACTGAGGCTCTGGAAGGTTGGCTACATGGCAGCAAATTACATGACTTTACAGGATTGTATAATTTGATTATGAGGGAGCAGATCCTAAGTAATTGTCAGAACCAGCTTTTACACCAGTACCTGGTGGACTCAGATCTGACCTCTCCACAAAAATTGGGTAAGAGGGCAGACAAATGGGTCAGAACCAGGATTGGGCCTAAGAATCAGGGTAATGACCAGAAGAAGGAGTCTACCAAACCTCAAGATAAGGGTGGGGATAAATCTAAAGAAAAGACTTCCCCAGGGCCCCAAAACTCCAAAGATGGGGGTGGGTCCCAAGACACTTCATCTACCCAGAAAAAGCCATACTGCCATGTGTGTAAACAGACTGGCCATTGGAAATCAGACAGCTGGTGTCCAAAGAATGGCAATAAAGAAAATATTCCTCCAAAAACAGCTCCAACACCTCCTGTCACTATTAGCAGTGGTCCCCCAGGTGGTGGGAGCGCCCCCAAGAATTTGGGTGGGTTTACTTTTGGAGCACAGGTGGACTCTGGCCTATCCAGGTCCCCTACCACAGATACTCTGGTCTATGAGAATGGCATGGGGTTTGCCAATTTCACTGCTTGCCCAAATACCTTGAGCAAGTACAGACAGGAGCCCCTTATCAATGGTTTGAAAGTTGAGGCCTTTAGAGACACAGGGGCTAGCATCACCATGGTGGCTGAATGTTTAGTCCCCTCAAGGCAACTTTTACCTGGTGCCACATACCAGGTGACAAACATTGATGGCATAGAAACAAATCATCCCATGGCAGTGGTAAGTCTCAACTGGGGAGGTGTCATTGGCCCAAAGAGAGTGGCAGTGTCACCAAACTTGCCTGTAGACTGTCTACTAGGAAATGATTTGGAAATCTCAGCCTGGGCTGAGGTTGAACAGGAAATCCATTCTAAAATGGTAAATGTCACTGGAAAGGTTAGTAGGGCTGTGATATCTACAGCCCGAATCCAAGATGTCCTTCCTGAAAAGGTTGGTAGGGCTGAGCCACTCTCAGCCCCGTCTTTAACTAACTCCCTTCCTGAAAAGATTAGCAGAGCTGTTATGATAACAGCCCATACCCAAACTGAGTCTCCTCCTGAAAAGGTTGGTGGGGCTGTGATGGCCACAGCCCAAACTCAAACGGATTTCTGTGTTGTGAAGCCTGAAAGGATGGATCACTCCACCAAAACAGAGAGCATGGAGGAGGAAGAGAAATCTCCCCCTCACCAGACATTAGGAAAGGATCAACCTCCTCAGGGAACTGATCTTACCCCTGATGAAGGAACTGTCCCAGAGGTTGTTAGGCCTGGCCTGACAGAGCCTCTGATGGCAGTGAACCCTTCTCAGGTGGAAACCAGTCTGGAGCAGGTAACCTGCCCCTCTCTGCCTTGCCTTAATCATCCCAGGGCTGCAGAGGACAAGAAGGACAGTGAGCCCCAAAGGGCCCCCTGTCAAATAAAGCACCCCCATCAACAGATTAGGGGCACCGAAACTAGTAGCCCTAGTAAGGTGAATACTTTAAAAACTCCTGAGGGATCCCCCTTAAAAGTAGTTAGGGACCTCCCACAGATGGATTCTGTTGGGCACAGTCAAACCTGGGACCCAAAGGGCCCAAACCTGAACTGTCCCTCCAGTAAGCCAACAAAAGGGACCCAGCCTCCAGCTTTAGGTAGCCAGAGGTTGACCCTGAGAGCACAGTGCAACTCAGTTGAAGAAAGAAAGGCACACATGGTGGAAGATAATTGGAGGAAGCTGAGCCCTAAACTAGTGGAGCCTCACTTCAGTACTCCATATCAACACCAGCCTTTTACTTTGCAAAAACACACCCAAGGTAGTGATTCCCTATAGTGGAGACCCTATAATACCCCAAGGGTGAGGGATTGCATAGTGGACCATGAGACAGGGGTAACCATGCTAGTGCAGGTACTTCCTTATATGGCCACTCAGGCAATATAGGCTTACCTGGTCAAGGATAGCCTTATCTCCTTTCATTTGGGTGGGGGGTTATGTAGGAAGGTGGACTCCTGACTATGGTTACCCCAGATTTTTTGCCTTGTGTTTAGCTGGTTTTCGACTTAGTTGGCCTGGTTCCCTCCTAATCAGGGCCCCAGGCTCTCTGCTCACTCCTTAAAATGGACTCCATGCACCCTAGGTGCATACCCAAATTGGTACTGGACAACTTGTCAGCCCTTATACAGTGCACTATAGGTGCCAATGGCATAGGTGCATCCAAGGCCTACCAGGGACTGCAGCATAGCTTTTGCCACCCCTGGCTAGTTCTTAAATTGACACAACTGGCTTATCACTCAGCTGGGACAAGGTGGTGTAATCACCCCTTGCTTAGATACAGTATACCTATATCTAAACCTATCTAGACACATATATACCCATAAGTCACTCCTATGGCAGGCCTTAACAATCCTGGAGGCAGAGTGCTAGGTTTTATGTGAGATGGTGCTCTAGCATGAGCTGAGCCTGTCTGCAGCTGTCAGGAACAACTCCTTAAGCTGTTCCAGGATAATGCCATACCATATACTATTAAGTGCATTATAATCCATCGCGGTTATATGTTAACTTTGGTTTGGCTTTATCAAAACATGTCGTGTAAGGTGTCATACGATTTGGAATACTATCCCCTCGACAGTCCTGTTGACGGGGATAGCATTCCACCCCTCTAGAGGGAGAAGACATGTTACTTTACTGAAACGTAGTTGATTTTAGAAGAGCCTCAGCATCCCAAAATGGACGCTTCTGCCACAGACACAAGTCTGACCTCCTGCTGCTGACCGAAACTCAGCCGAGGAGGCCTGGACAAAGGCTTTCCTGTTCGCGGGGAGGTGTCACACCACCCCAGACAGGAGATAGTGGATTGTAGCAGGGAGGTTTGAAAGAAACCAGGCAGTGCCTGGGAAGCACAAGGCTTCCCCTTGCATAATCCGGTCAAACGGGTTCTGGGGCACACCAGCCCCAGTCCCAGTGCGACCCTGGACAAAGGGAAAGGGGTGTAACCACCCCCTTCCTGGGTCCCACCCATAGGAGGGGACCTAGCAGGTATTCCAGCCCCCTAGATTGGAATAAGAATGGGAGCAGTGCCAACGCACTCAGATTATCCTGACTGAAACTTATGAAACGAAACTCTGGACCCTTCGACATCCTACTCGACGTAGATGACTGAAGTATCTCCCTTGTGGTCAAGGAGTGACCACGTTGTGCAAACAGGCACCATCCAGCACCTCGACGTTTGCTGTTGCAGTTCCCGCCGGAACTCGAGCTACAGAGTTTGACAAGACCAAGCGTGCCTGCCTTCTAACAGCCTGATCCACAGTCCCTGCAGAGCTGAGACCCGTGGAGGCGACCTGAAGCGTGGGGCCCGCCATCTTGAAAAGACCACGAGACGCTGACCGTGCAGCCCACGAGTGACCCTCGAGGCTGTGCATTGGAGTTTGAGAAGCCCCAGCCCTGAACCTCTCTTGCACCGAAGCTCACCCCTCCACACTCACCGAGTGCTACGTGGGGCCCTTCTGCATCTTTTGGCTCAACGCGTTGGCCCGGTCACTTGCCCGTTGGCTTGTGGACCCTGTGCCGATGAACCTTGAAACCTAACTTGTGAATCTGATTGCTCCAGACTTGCACTCGCTCCTCTGAAAAGGAGCACCCGCTCTGTCCCTCCTGGTCCGAGTATTAAGCCATCTTCGAGTCCTGCGTGGGTTGCGCTTGCGCTTGCCAAGGGTTGTTTGCTCCAATCCGGAAGCTGACACGGCCGACAGTGAGAGCCTTCGTGGGACAGCTCGTGATCCACTCCTGGACACCCTCGGTACCCCAGAGTCCACGTGGCAGCGGAGAGAAGCTTCCCGACAGCGACCTGAACGCGCTCAACATTGCCTGGTTCCTTCCTGGTTCCACCCTGGTCACTGCTGAGTGACCCAGACTCTGTCCCCTCTGCTTTCAGATCATCTTTAACTTCGATCCAGCCTTGGATCACACCGGACCCTTCTCGTCTCGACGCCTGCAGCATCTTCAGCTCCAAGCACCATCACCAGCGTGACAAAACCCGACACTACTTCGCACCTGTGCACCCGCTTCCTGTGGGTGAGGTAACTCAGCAACGCCGGTGTTCCTACACTGGTACTCACCTCTAGTGTATGTGTCTAAAGTTTCATCTTGCTAGGTTAAGCGGAAGTCTCCTTTAACTATAACTTTATAACTTTTACGCACCGTTGACATTGCATTGGTGCATGTGTGTGCTTTAAGCGCTGCACCCGAATCCCGCTGGCTTTTCCTGACTTCAGCATTGCTAGTCCCGACTGCTCCCAGCGATTCCCTAGTCCCTAGGCCTAACCACTGTTCGATTGGTATCTCTTATAATACTTTCTTAATATATGGTTTGCGTGGCCCCTTGGCCTCATCCATAATTGTGCAACTTTCATATGTTTAACTGTGCTTTTGTTTAAAGGCTTGTGCCTCTGCACTCATAAAGAGTACAGAGGATTATTCTAGTAATAAATACATATATTTTTATAATATATAACTTGTGTGGTGTCCTTTCATTTGATATTACAGGATTGTGATTGGTAAAACAGCTCGCTTAACACGACCTCTTGAGTTAAGCCTTTAAGGCTGCTTAGTCCATGCTACCATTAGGATAGCTTGTCTATAAGGTTGACTTACAACCAGACACCATAAGGGATTAGTTGGACTGATACAAGGTGGTTACAGAATTGGAAACATCATATATCAGGCTAACCTCTCACATTGGTGTGCAGCGGTGCGGATTTGAGCTTGCGTTGTTTTACCATTGCAATCTTTTTTATCAAATTGAAAGATCACATCAAGTACCTTAGGTACATATAAACAAAAGCTAAGCATATTTAAGTTCTACTGAACTTAGTAGTTGTAGATCAAAGGGCTTAGCACACCCTGCCTACAAATCACTAGCAAGGTACAGTAGGAAAACACTTAATGTAGGTAAGTGCACCACTTGCACCTCACTAGCAGTCATGGCTAGCACAGAGGGAGCTTCAGGCTAAGCATGGGCGAATTTTGCGAATCTCGCGTTCGCGAATTTTGCGGATTTGCGAATTCGCAATCCGCAAAATCCGCGAATTCTCGCGAATTGGCGGATTTTTTTTTTTTTGTGTTCGCAAGTGTTTCTGCCAGTTCGCGAGGATTTGGTACTAGTTCGCAATTGCGAACTTACTTGTCGGCTCGCAACGGTCGCGACTATGTTGTTTCTAAAACTTTCTACGTCTGGTTCATCATCACAGCCTCCCAGCACCCTCTGTTTCACCACTGGCACCCTCTCTTTGACCCATGCCACCCTCTGTTACATCAATGCCACCCTCTGGTTCATCATCACTGTAGAAGATGGGGGGGAAAAGCAAGCCCACCTGCCCTGCTTGAACTGACATGAATTAATTTGGGGTTAGTTTATTAACAACACCTGCCCTGCCCCAACTGACAATAATGAATTAGGGGCTAATTAATGTGTCACTGAAAGAATTTGAAGTTCCAGCCTGGCACCTGCTTGTCTGCTCCTTTAGCTGTAAATCAGGACCTTTGTGGCATACAGTTAAGGTCAGAGCAGGGTCACACAATAGTTGCAAGCAGGCAACCGAATTCTGGAGGGCCCCCTCAGGAAGCACTACAGGGAATCGTTACAAATCATGAGGTTGACCTTTTGCACCTGCTCATTGCTTTTGCTAAAATCGTTTTTCGGTTTTTTCGCGCTATTCGCGGGGCGCGGCGTCGTGCGAAACCGACCGCGGAAGCCGCCAATTCGTGCGAATGAGCTTTTTATTTTTTTGCGGCTTGTTGTTTCGCGAGTTTTTTTGCAGTATTCGCGAGCCGCTTGCAGCGCAACACGCGAATTTACCCCAAGGTCGAGTACTGGCGCGGCCATTTTGTTTGCGTGACGTATTTTCGTTTCCACCCGCTATGTATAATCTCGCGCAGTAAGCGCATTGCGAGTAGAGGTTCGCACAAGATCGCAAGGGAAATCTAGAAGTTCGCACGAGATCGCGAGGGAAATCTCGCGCGAACTTACTTTCGCGCTCGTGAACGGGCGCCGGCCATCTTGTTTTTCATTCATTTCCTGTGTCTGGGCATGGTGTTTAATCCTCTTGGTATCTTTGCCATCCTTTGCTTGTTTTCAGTTTTTTTTTTACGATTTTGCTTCTTATCTATCCCTCTCTTTTCCTAGCTGTATATTTTTGTCTTTTCGGCTATTTTTCTTTACTTTTAAACTACTTTTTTAAACTCTTTTCTTTTCTTCTTCCCTATCCTATTCTTTCTTAATTTTCTACTTCTTCCTACCTTACCTGCCCAGACCATGGTCAAGCCAGGCGCCGTGAAGCTGCCCAGGCACTTGAGGGCCGCAGCGGCGGCGGGGAGTAGTGCTGGACCCAGTGCCAGGACAGCATGCGGGAGATTGAGGGGGGAGCAGGTGACGTGACGGGAGATATTCAGCCCGGAGGAAGTGGGCGCGCTGGTCTACTTCGTCCAGCGCCGCCTGCCCAGGACCATCGCGGGAGGCGGCAGGATCGCGGCCGGCGGCTACAACATGCGGGAGCGCCGGAAGCGGTGGGAGAAGGTGTGCTGGGCCATATCCCACCTCTACGGGGTCCAGCGCACCTACAGCCAGGTCACCCATCGCTGGACGGACCTCCTGGACCGCGAGCGCGACCTGCTGGACCAGCTCGGCTTGGAGATCCCCGGGCTTGGTGAGTAGTAGTAGCCATTTAATCACTCACTACTATGATGTTTTCTCCTGCTCTGTGTTGTTGTATTGCAAATATTTGTTTTTTACATGGAGCAAGCCAATAATGCCGCTGATGACGATTACATTGTAGTTAAATTATATTTCAAAATCTTCTGTGCATTTCAGGTGCACTGCTCTCCTTCTCAGTGGCGTTGCTACTATGCTTATTTGTTTTCTATTTCGTGGCCTCATTGGCCTGAGTAACTATTATGTATGAGTGTACTTTACAGAACTGCGTAATGCTAGACACTAGGGGGCAGATTACATTTACAAGCCCCTTGCGCCACGTTTACGTTGCCTTGCGTGACGCAACAGCGGCGTAAACGTGCCGCATCCCTGCGAGTCATTTACAGCATGACGCATCTAGGGAGATGCGTCACGTTATAAAGCCATGGGCCTGCACCACAATGGGTGCGTTCCTAGTACGCAGGGTGGGCGGTCCGGGGGCTGTGCGCCTCGCAAAATTGCCTGCGTGAAATCTACAAGATTTAATGCAGGCACTTCTGCGACGCTGCTACGTCAATTCAATTCCTTATGTCTGCTTGAAGCAGGCGAAAGGAGTGACACAGCATGTTAAGTATTGGGTGGCCCTGAGCATTACTGGAGTTGCATGGCGTTGGCGACGTGACTCCAGCGATGCGCCGCTCTTACGTGACGAGATGCGTCACGCAAGTTCCTACCCTTGCGCCAGGGCGCGCCGCATTGTAAATGAGGCGCATCTGCCGTGTCGCAAGGGTAGTTTTGCGTGACGCATTTGATCTGGCGCATCTCTGGAGATGCGCCAGAACGCGTAAGTAAGTATGCCCCTAAGGGGCAGAATTGCAATTACCGTCGCATCCCTGCAAAGTAGCAGGGATGCGCCATTAATTGTGCTGCCCGCTACCACCACCAAACATGGTGCGCCGTATTTGCAATGCGGCGCACCATGGGCCCAAAACGTCACCGAAGCTTTACTGCTGGAGTTGCGTCGCAACGATGGCGCAGCTCCAGCAATGCTCTGGGGTACCCTATCTCCCCAATGCTGGGTCAAGCCGTACGTCTGCTTCAAGCAGGTGCAGGGTTTGTGTGACGCATCATTGTCCTAAAGGTGACTGATTGAAATTTTGTAGATTTCCCTCAGCCACTTTTAGGATGTGTTCCAGCGCAGGAATGCCCTCCCTTGCGCCGGAACGCCCCCTGATGGCGCAGGGCTTTATAACGGGATGCATCTCCCAAATGCGTCACGTTGTTATAATATTATACGCCGCACCATGGCGCCCTTTTTTGTTTAGCTGCTGCGTCACAAAAGTCACGCAAGAACGGCGCAAAAGAGCCGCAAGGGGCTTAAATCTGCCCCTTCCTTTGTACCCCTGACAATAAGAAAAATAGTGGCGGTGGATTGATAGTTTGACTATTTAAATGACTGGTAATGTAGCAGGCAACTGTTAGTGTTGTCACTGATCTGACTGAAATCACAATGGAGTTTGTCTGTCACTTTGCGTCTTGCCTGCGGACTGCTGCCTGCCAGTCCTAGGTGAACCTTTCAGTACTTTGTTTAGTGAGTTACGTGACTTTCGAAGTCACAGGTCCGCAAATAAATGAAAACTAACCCTAATCAATATAATTTCGCGGAAATATTTTGTTATTGTTCTTTTGAAATGTTTGATTTGGTTGACATTGACAAGCAACAATCATCCATGTTTTCTGTTCTTTCTTTCATGTTGTACGTCAGCTCCCCCCAGGGGCGAGAGGAGGACACAGGAGCAGCAGGCGGCGGATGCTGTTCAACAGGGCCAGGATCGGGCAGGCGAGGGCTCCTTTGCTGTCCCCAGTAAGTTTTCATTTTAGACTAGTACCTATTTTTCCTAGCGTTCCTCATTTGACTTTTTTCAAAATTGTCTTTGATCTTCTTGTAGACTGTATCTAAATTCTTATCCTGCCTCTACTATGACTCCCTGTGGTATTACTAGATTATTCTTATTAGTCTGTCTGTGTAGCTAACTAAGATTGCACGGTTGGCGAAACTCCCATGATTCTAGTCAGCAATAGCTCTATCAACTTAGTGCAGTCCTCTGGGATTGTCCATAATGTCTTTTGAAGTGTTCTATCTGGACTCATGCTTGCAAAAATTGCAAAACCTTTCGCTCAGTCACTCTAGTCTGGACCAAAAAACACAGATTGTATTTAAGTTTAAAAGCTTTATTAAAAGTAAACACATTTATTAAAATGAAGTCATAATAAAACTAAACGTTTAACTGATAATGGAAAAGTGGTTAGTGCTGACGATTAATTGAAGACATTTCTTGTGGTCGAGCCGAGCTCTCACCTGGTTTCAACTTGATCTTGTTGTTAGAAGTCCATCTTCTGTCTGTGTGGAGAAAAATGGTGCGTGTTAAAAAAACAGCCTTCATCAGTTGTGCCAAAAAGTGCAGCAAGACAACCTTCCCTGGAAAAAGGGACATTTTTTTTAACTTTAAAGTAGACAGTCACAAATTATATTGTTTTCACATGTCTTCATTCCTAGACCAAAGACTAGTGAGTGCTTTATTCTAACATTCTTAAATGTACTTTGTAGGTGGAACATCTGGTGGCGGGGCCAGCGTGGAGGTGGTGGTGCTCGACACGGAGGCGGAGGGCAATTCTTCAGGGGAGGAGGCGGCGGCTGTGAGAGTTGAGACGGTGGTGGTGGCGGCCAGAGGTAAGCTCTTATATATTCCTTACTTATTGAGATTGAAGACTAGCTGGGAAGGCAAGAATATGAGATGCATGGCTGGGTGAATGATGAAGCAATGATGGGTGGAAGGACAACAGCCTGGGTGGGTGACACAGAAACTGTATGTGTCCATATACCTGGATCATGCTACTATCTGACTCTTAGATAGCATATGTGTATCTAGAGCAGGGGTACTCATAGTACGGCCCGCGGGCCGGTGGTGGCCCGGCAAGCCTTCCTTGGCGGTGCGCAGACCTTGCAGACAATCACTGCTCCCCCGGCCCCCACAGAGCAGAGGCTTTTTTGTATTTCACCTGTTAGCGCCCCTGCATCTCCACTCTGACAATCACTGCTCCCCCGGCCCCCACAGAGCAGAGTGGAGATGCAAGGCCACAAAGAGGTGAAATAGAACAAAGCCTCTGCTCTGTGGGGCCGGGCAAGCAGTGATTGTCAGGGTGGAGATGCAGGGGCGCTACAACAAACAAAGCCTCAATAATATGTTAATGGTCTTTTAAAGACCTGTTAAGTACTTTGGTGTTGTGTCTGTGTGTGCGCGTTGAGGAAGCGGTCTCAACCCGGGCTGAAGGCTGACACAGATAGACACACACACATTGAGATGACAGAGGGGGAGGGAGGGCAGGAGGGAGAGAGAGATGGAGAGGGAGGGCAGGAGGGAGAGCAGGAGGGAGAGAGATGTATGTAAATGCTGGGTCTGGTGGCTCAGTGGATGAGGGCATCTGCTGCAGGGACCTGTGTGCAACCTCATGGTCACAAGTTTTCGTTTTGCTTTGGCCCCGCCCCCTCTGACTCCGCCCCCACCAGTGCGGCCCTCGGCCACAAACTACACTGTAAATTTAGCCCCTGAGAGAAAGTTTTGAGTACCCATGATCTAGAGAGAGTAGACGGTCAGTGGATGAACTAAGTGTAACTTTGAAGAGCATGTAACACTGCACCCGCACGTCCGTTCCAGTGTAGGAAAGGCAAGGAAAAGAAGTTTTAATTTTGTCCAAATACTACCATCAATAGTAGCAGTAGTTTGTATTGCAAGCACAGCATAGATCCGGTTATTACGGTGGCCACTCCCTACCTCTCTTAATAAGTTTAGTAGTACTCAGTCATTCATGTGTGGATGTATCACTGGTCACTCAATAAAAAGCAAAGCACCTAAAGTCATCCCATATATAAGCAAAAACATCCCATGTGAAGTGATAGATAATCAGATTATTTATCTTCTTCAATTTTCCATTTCCAGTACTCATTTCCACTGTAGGGTGAAAGTTAAATTAATTAAGCAGTAGCCCTTGAGTTGTAACAGAGTATTCTCAGTGCCACCCGTAATAGAAAAGTAAGAGCTTCACCACCTGCATGTACTGGACGGGTACAGTAACGCAATGCAAGTCTAGGTCACTCCTCATGGCGTGCGTCTCTTTTTCTCGGGTGCAAGTTTACTGCGCTGGCATTATGCCGGCTTGCAGAAGATAACGTACCAATTTTCCTAAACAAGAGACAAGAAGAAGAATAAGACTGGTGTACTTTCATAGTCGACTCCAATGGAAGTCCATAGTGCTCGTAGAATTTGTTCCTTAAACTCCCACTAATGTTAGAGCAAGGATGAAGAAGTGTGAGGTTAGATAGATACTGGCCTCAATAGTTATGTAATGCGCTTGCAAGTTGCTAGTTGTAGTGCAATACAAATTTCTGCTGAATGATTGAGTTAATCTTAAAGAGCATTGGTTACAGACTATGTCTTTCTTTCTTCATATAGGTTCTCCTTCCAAACGAACAAGGAGGAAGGAGCTGGCTACAGCAGCCTGGCAACGGAGGACCGATGCCACTGTGGCCGAATATCGGCGGCTGGTGGCCCTGGAGGACGAAGAAAGTGTGCAGTCGACCACAACAACTACGTCGTCTGCATCGGCCTCCGTGCCCCCACGGGCTGCCAGTGCCACCCAGCACAGTGGTCCACCCAGACTGAGCCGGGCTGCCAAAGCCAAACGCCACCGCCGAGTAGCAAGGACAACAGCTTCCTCTCACAGCCGTTGCACCTGCAAGGCATTGAAGGCACGCCTGCGCTGCAGTACCCTGATGGTGTCCCGCCTCCAGCAGGAGCTCCACCACTTTTCAAAGGAGTTGGAGGGGCTCCGCGTAGAGCACGCCTTGCTCCGCCAGGAGCATGATGCCCTGGCCCAAAAAGTTGACGGCATCCACCCATAGTGTCCCTTGCCCCTTTTTTAGAGACTTTTGGGGGGTGGGAATTGGGAGTTGGGTTTTTGGGGAATTTTGAAGGACAATCGTTGGGGTTAGGGAGGGTCTTGCGGGAGATTATTTTGTTAGGGATATAAATATACTTTTTCAAACTTTAACTGAGCATACCCGTTTCTTACTGCTTGCCTGGTGGGTGGGGGTTTAACAGTGACTTTGTTTTCCTGAAAGTTTAGTTCCATTTTCTTCCTTTAAGTGTAAATGCCCAAATGTTTTCAACACTAAGTGCCTCTCACAGAGTAAGTGAAGTGAATCCAAGAGTCCTAGGACTTTAGTAGTACTACTTTCAGTCTCTCGTCTCTCCTACTAATACTCCATTATACCCCCAAACCACCAAACGCTTATCTTACCTGTAATTTGTGTTTGAAAGTAGGGCTAGACCCAGGGCTGGCTCCACGGGAAACAGCGAATAAGGTTGGCAATCTTGGTCGGATAAAATTTCCTCATAGCGGTGGTACTAGTGGTGTGACACAGTGGCAGTTGCATGCCTATGAAAAAAAAGAAAATGAAATCTGGTTTGTCCTCCTGAGCAATTCAACGGTACAACTGAGAATATAGCAGGTGACAGAAGTACACTAGAACAGTGCCACATTGTAGCCTAACAAATGGTAAAGTATAACTACTAATTCCGTTGAAGTTCTTTGACATTAGCCATGGTTCTTTGTCAAGCAGAGTAAGAATATATCCTCGGATTTCTTCACCAGCCTGTTGCTATCACCTTATCCTCCCCAGCAAATGTGTGGATTTATTGCTGTAATTTAGTCACACATCAATCAAAACAACAAAGCCCGGGGGAAGAGGGTTAGGGTTTGAAAAATGGATGGGTACGGGGGTTTTTGGGAAAGGTTTTGGGAGACAAGAAAAAATAGCACAGCATAGACAAACAATTGTGAACATAAACAAATCTTTGGGTACAAACCTATCCATCAATCTTTGAAAGTGCATGCACTACTGCATGCATGTCAGTGAAAAGTAAGTAGTACTTTCGACAACTGTGGAAGAAAGAATGCGACAGTACAGGGCCTGTGTGGAATTATTGATAACGATATTCAACATAAGGTCTCTCTGTAGCCAGATACCCGAGAGCCTTGCTGGTCACTATAAATCCATTCACAACAACACTCAGTGGGGTTGGTCTGGAAGGTATAGTAGATAGAAAAGGAGAAATTGCTTTTTTTCTAGGTGTCCCCTCACTCACCAGGGTTGCCCCTTGGTGACATGCTTCATCATTGGGGCCATCCCAGTCCTCTACGGCCTGGGGTGTGCTGCGACTTGCGAATTACGTAGGAGCACTTACAAATGACTATGTGTGGTGCAGATGTGATAGTGGAGTGGACTAAGTGATGTGTTAAGGGATCAATTTAGAAGCAGAGAGAGATCCAAGAAATGCAGTCACAGTCAGAGAAAAAGGCAAGGGATACTGTATCTATGTGGTTGTAGTGGTCCTGTTGGAAGTGGTAAGTAAGTTGCCTGCAGAAAAAAATCCTCTTATTAGCGGCACTCCTCCATTGCAGCCGACGCTTCGTCCATCGATGTTGGTCACCAGAAGACACCCTGTAAAAGAAGCACAGCATAGACAAACAATTGAACATAAACAATTCTTTGGGTACAAACCTATCCATCAATCTTTGAAAGTGCATGCACTACTGCATGCATGTCAGTGAAAAGTAAGTAGTACTTTCTACAACTGTGGAAGAAAGAATGCGACAGTACAGGGCCTGTGTGGAATTATTGATAACGATATTCAACATAAGGTCTCTGTAGCCAGATACCCGAGAGCCTTGCTGGTCACTATAAAACCATTCACAACAACACTCAGTGGGGTTGGTCTGGAAGGTATAGTAGATAGAAAAGGAGAAATTGCTTTTTTTCTAGGTGTCCCCTCCCTCACCAGGGTTGCCCCTTGGTGACATGCTTCATCATTGGGGCCATCCCAGTCCTCTACGGCCTGGGGCGTGCTGCGACTTGCGAATTACGTAAGAGCACTTACAAATGACTATGTGTGGTGCAGATGTGATAGTGGAGTGGACTAAGTGATGTGTTAAGGGATCAATTTAGAAGCAGAGAGAGATCCAAGAAATGCAGTCAGAGAAAAAGGCAAGGGATACTGTATCTATGTGGTTGTAGTGGTCCTGTTGGAAGTGGTAAGTAAGTTGCCTGCAGAAAAAAAATCCTCTTATTAGCGGCACTCCTCCATTGCAGCCGACGCTTCGTCCATCGATGTTGGTCACCAGAAGACACCCTGTCCACTGCCTGCCTGATGCTGAATTGTGGCTCGCTACTGTGAAGCCTGACTCCATCCTTTTTTCCCCATTGCAGAGACTGAAACCCGGCCTGTAATTATTCAACGAAAAACAGGAAGTGATATAATATTACAACACCACTGATAAATAAATATAAGGTATGTAGGCTGTGGAGTGCAAAAAGTCACAATTTGATTTTCCTAGTAGACAGTACAATATTTTTGAAAGTGCGTACTCTGAGTCACCTTTTGAAGGATAAATAAGTATGGGCAAATTAATGTAGCGGATCTTTCCCCTCAAGCTAGGTGTACTGTAAACTGTGTTTTAGAACAAAATTAGATCTTCCTAGCAGTGCTCCCACCCAGACCCTTACTAAAGCCAGTCGCAAAAATGTAGAAGACCCCCAATCAAATCTCAAAAAACGAGGCCTAGCAGAAAACTGGTGACAAAACTTACTTTGAAAGTAAAAGTAGGCCGAAGTACCCCCTTCCTAATTACCCCTTACCCACCGTGGATTGCATTCAAACCACTTGCAAGCAACCAAGCAAAAGTAGCCATAGCCAGCATCGCTCCAAGACTCAAAATCCCCCCCCACTCAAACACATGCAATAGAAATACTGCTAACCCTAACGAACCCTAAGTTAAGAATAGTGGCAAAGGCTTTCTTTAACTATGCCAAATCCCCCCTTTCCCACCATGGATTTTCTTCAAATGACTTGCAACCAAAATTACACATTCTCATGAGTGCTCTAAGACCCCAGAACTCAGTTGCAAAAATCTAGAACACCCCGAAACACATGCAATCCTGCTGCTAGGGCTAACCCTAACGAACCCTAAGTTACAAAAAGTGCCAAAAGGCTTTTCCGCGAGGATTTTGTCCCAACCACTTCTACCCGGTATTAGACCTTCCCAGGAATGCCCCAAGACCCGCCAACCCACCCGCCAAGAAGCATAACACCCCCAAACAGGCCAAAAGCAAAATCTCATACTTGCAATATTTCTCGGCCTTCGGTCCAAACGCGCTGCGTAGCTAGGCCATAAGTCGGGGTTGCCACAACGGATTTCCTGAAAAGCAAATGCAATCAAGATTAGAGTGTCCCAGCAGTGCTCCCAGACCACGAAACTCACCCACAAACACCAGGAAGCCCCCCTAAGAGAACCTCAAAGGCAAGCAAGTCATCAAAAACACAAAAAAAATTCCGCCTGGGATTTGGTCCAAAACACTTTTATCCGGTATTAGAGCTTCCCAGCAATGGCCCCAGAGCCGTCAACCCAGGAGAAAACGAGTAGAAGACCCCCAAACAGCCAAAGAGCAAAAGTACAAAAATGGGGACTTAGTCAATTTTTCACAAATTTCCCAAATCACTCCGCGCGCGCTCTGCAGCTAGGCCCTAACTCCCCTCTGCCACCATGGATTTGCTTCAAACCTCTTGCAAAGTAAAGTATATATAGCCAGCAGTGCACCCAGACCCCGAAACCCACCCACAAACACCAGGAAGCCCCCCAAACAGGCCCCCAAAAATGCTACATTGAGCAAAATGTCAGAAATAGCCAAATGAAAATCGGCCTGGATTTTGTCCCAACCACTTCTACCCGGTATTAGACCTTCCCAGGAATGCCCCAAGACCCGCCAACCCACCAGCCAAGAAGCATAACACCCCCAAACAGGCCAAAAGCAAAATCTCATACTTGCAATATTTCTCGGCCTTCGGTCCAAACGCGCTGCGTAGCTAGGCCATAAGTCGGGGTTGCCACGACGGATTTCCTGAAAAGCAAATGCAATCAAGATTAGAGTGTCCCAGCAGTGCTCCCAGACCACGAAACTCACCCACAAACACCAGGAAGCCCCCCAAACAGGCCCCCGAAAACGCTACATTGAGCAAAATGTCAGAAATAGCCAAAAAAAAATCGGCCTGGATTTTGTCCCAACCACTTCTACCCGGTATTAGACCTTCCCAGGAATGCCCCAAGACCCGCCAACCCACCCGCCAAGAAGCATAACACCCCCAAACAGGCCAAAAGCAAAATCTCATACTTGCAATCTTTCTCGGCCTTCGGTCCAAACGCGCTGCGTAGCTAGGCCATAAGTCGGGGTTGCCACGACGGATTTCCTGAAAAGCAAATGCAATCAAGATTAGAGTGTCCCAGCAGTGCTCCCAGACCACGAAACTCACCCACAAACACCAGGAAGCCCCCCTAAGAGCACCTCAAAGGCAAGCAAGTCATCAAAAACACAAAAAAAATTCCGCCTGGGATTTGGTCCAAAACACTTTTATCCGGTATTAGAGCTTCCCAGCAATGGCCCCAGAGCCGTCAACCCAGGAGAAAATGAGTAGAAGACCCCCAAACAGCCAAAGAGCAAAAGTACAAAAATGGGGACTTAGTCAATTTTTCACAAATTTCCCAAATCACTCTGCGCGTGCTCTGCAGCTAGGCCCTAACTCCCCTCTGCCACCATGGATTTGCTTCAAACCTCTTGCAAAGTAAAGTATATATAGCCAGCAGTGCACCCAGACCCCGAAACCCACCCACAAACACCAGGAAGCCCCCAAACAGGCCCCCGAAAACGCTACATTGAGCAAAATGTCAGAAATAGCCAAAAAAAAATCGGCCTGGATTTTGTCCCAACCACTTCTACCCGGTATTAGACCTTCCCAGGAATGCCCCAAGACCCGCCAACCCACCCGCCAAGAAGCATAACACCCCCAAACAGGCCAAAAGCAAAATCTCATACTTGCAATCTTTCTCGGCCTTCGGTCCAAACGCGCTGCGTAGCTAGGCCATAAGTCGGGGTTGCCACGACGGATTTCCTGAAAAGCAAATGCAATCAAGATTAGAGTGTCCCAGCAGTGCTCCCAGACCACGAAACTCACCCACAAACACCAGGAAGCCCCCCAAACAGGCCCCCGAAAACGCTACATTGAGCAAAATGTCAGAAATAGCCAAAAAAAAATCGGCCTGGATTTTGTCCCAACCACTTCTACCCGGTATTAGACCTTCCCAGGAATGCCCCAAGACCCGCCAACCCACCCGCCAAGAAGCATAACACCCCCAAACAGGCCAAAAGCAAAATCTCATACTTGCAATATTTCTCGGCCTTCGGTCCAAACGCGCTGCGTAGCTAGGCCATAAGTCGGGGTTGCCACAACGGATTTCCTGAAAAGCAAATGCAATCAAGATTAGAGTGTCCCAGCAGTGCTCCCAGACCACGAAACTCACCCACAAACACCAGGAAGCCCCCCTAAGAGCACCTCAAAGGCAAGCAAGTCATCAAAAACACACAAAAAATTCCGCCTGGGATTTCGTCCAAAACACTTTTATCCGGTATTAGAGCTTCCCAACAATGGTCCCAGAGCCGTCAACTCACCTGCAAAGAGGTACAACAACACCCCCACAAGTGCTGAGTCTTTCTTCATTGGGCGTAAACCAGCCCTCTGGTTTGATGGAAATAGGAGTCTGGAGGAGGAGGATAGAGGAGCATGTTCTTCTGAACTTGTGAACCTGAGGAATGCAGACTGTGGCAACTTCAAATCAATTAGCAAACCAGTGAAGACAGTTCTGCTGATGGGCTTGATTTTGTGATTATCTGATTAAAGTTTGAAATATATTAACTGTGCACAACAAAGAAAGACAGACACACAGGAATAAAAGTGAATAGGGACGAAAAAGAAAGTTATTGATTCGTTGTCTCATTTTCAGGGCTCGGTATCACGGTCCAGGAATAAGAATAAGGCTTCGTCATCATACTCTGCGAATTCAGGCAGGGTGAGCTCAGTGTCACCTGACAGAGTAGAAATTCCCTCATCTATGTTGCTGGCCACCTCCTCTTCATCCGGCACGCTTTCTCGTACTCTGAAATCTGGTGGTATGAGGTGCTGATTCATCTTGATCATTGTTAACCTCTCCACATTTTTGGGCGAGAGGCGGCTCCGTTTGGGAGTTACAATGCCACCAGCAGCACTGAAAACCCGTTCAGAAGACACGCCTGCGAGTGGGCAAGACAAGTAGTTTAAAGCCAGGTTGGTGAGCTGTGGCCACAATTCTTTTTTCCCATGCCAATACTCCAATGGGTCAGAATTAACATAGACCTCTGTTGAGTCATTCAGATAGTCCTTCACCATCGACTCAAGGTCCTCTTCCAAGGTTCCTCCACTTTGCTTAGCTCTTGCTGTGCCTCTGACCTTTTGAGAACCAAACCCATGCAGAGCTAGCCAATCCTCTTCAGCCTCCAATGTTTCTGTTGTGTCTCGTGCAGATGATCCGGTTGCCGGTGTCTTTAACGGCTGAGAGGTCACTTGTGCCACAGCCACAGGTGCAGAAGTGGATTGTTTTGACTGGGGATGGCCTGCTGATGTACTGCCATTTCCTTCAATTTCCAGCCGTTCTCTTTCAAACCTCTTGGCTGACAAGGCTAGCCAACGTTTGTACTTTGGAACATGTTGATCATCAAAAGGAAAGAATGCTTGGCCTGCCAGCGCCTTTTTGTAGCGTGGATCCAGAATAGTAGCACAAATGTAATGCTCTTCTGAGTGGATCTTTTTAAGACGTTCATCACCTTGTAGGAGCTCTAATAATTTCTCGGCCAGAAGCAAAGAGTCTTGGTTTTTGTCATCTTTTTCAAACACAGAACACACCTCCTTCAGTTGGTCCACCAGCATGTACAACAATGGGATAGCTTTTCCCAAATTAGAGTCCTCCTTGCTGACTGCACGTGTGAAGAACTCAAAAGGACGAAGCATGCGTGTCAGGCTTTGAACTATGTTCCATTGCGGCCCACCCATCCTCAGCTCCTCTGTACCCTCTGTAAGGAAATATTGATCGAGTTCCGTATACTGCTCATACAGACGCTCAAGCATGTAGAAGGTTGAGTTCCAACGTGTTACCACCTCCTGGATGAGTGCTTTCACTGGCATTTTACGTTGATATAGCAGGCTCCTCAGCTGCTTCCGGGCCTTAAAAGAATGGCTGAAATGCTTGCACATTTTTCGGCAGGTGTCCAATACACTGTACGCTGCACTGCCTTTATTACCCAAGAATTTTTGGACAACCAGGTTTATACAGTGCGCCAAACACGGCACTCTGAAATAGTAACCGTCCCTCATGGCCTTAACTATATTGGCGCCATTGTCCGTGGAAACATAACCAACCCGGCGTTTTAGTGGGGACAGCCAGTTAAGGACCTTTGTGTTAAAGACATCCAAAATGTTTTCTGCTGTGTGACGTTTCTCCAAACCAAACATGGCTAGTGTTGCATGTTTCCGAGCAGCTTTAAAAACAATGTCCGTGTCAACACCTGCGTTTAGCTTTGCTTTAGCCCCTGAAAAAGAGACCCAGTGTGCAGTGATGCACATGTAATCAGCGCCTGCGCCACTGGTCCACATGTCTGTTGTCAGATGTATAGTGTGAACAGCACTCTTCTGCAAAGCTGCCCCAATCACCTTCAGAACATCTTCATGTAGTGCTGGAACCGCAACTCGGGCAAAATAGAACCGGCTAGGAACCTTCCATTTAGGGCAGAGCGCTGCCACTAATTCTAGAAAACCAACCCCTTCTACAAAAGAAAAAGGGAGAAGGTCCAGAGCTAGCATTTTAGCCAGCTTAGTGTTATACAGACGCGTCATTGGGTGGTTGCGTTCATATTGCGCTTCTGTAAACAACATCTTTTTAATGTTGCCCTGGACCAAGGATTTATGGGATGATGATGACGATATCTTCGACCCAGTTACGCTCGCTGATGAACTTTTCCGCATTGATGTCTCACTCTCTCCCACACTCTTAGTGTGCCTCACATGGGGTGTGCTGCTGACAGGGGTACTGGGTGTAAGTGAAGTGTTTGAATCGTCTTCTTCCTCCTCGTCATCATCAGATGAAACAGCATTACGTGCAATTCGGGCTTCCTTGATCGCCTGTAGGTGCGCAAACCATTTGACAGCGTGCTTTCTTTCAAGATGACCTCTCTGGCCTCCGGTACCATAGTTGGAACCCAACTTACCACGACTAACTCGAAGCTTACACATGCTACAAATGGCTACAGTTTCATTTTTTGGGCAAACACTAAAGAAGTCCCAAACTGCAGACTTGAAATGTCTTTGGGGGCCGGAGGAGGCGGCGATACTGGTGGTGGTGGTCCTGCTGCTAATGCCAGATGAAGTGGAGGATGTGGATTGCTGAACTTCAGTACGTTTTGCACTTTCACCACCACGAATTGAGGTCGAGGTGGATGTAGGTCCCTTGTTGCGAGTTAGAAATATGGAAGCGGTAGGTGTTGGAGTACTACTTCACTCCAAATCTAATGATTGTTGTGTTTCCATTTCCATTGCCTCCTCGTCGACATCATCATCACGCTCAGCAGCTTCTCGGGATAGGGTCAAAATGTCTCTTTGCTGCATGCCCGGTGGGGCTGCAGTGACCTTTGTGATGACTGGCTCGTCGTCATCGTGAGAGGCTTCATCACCAGCAGTATCTGTCACTTCTTGTTGAGCCTCATCACACTCTATAGGTATGAGTTTTTCGACGACCTTCCTTTTACGCTTAGGTACCTTTGTCAGATCATGGTGTGCCTCACTCTCAGACCGCAGTGGTGGTTTCCAAGCTGGATCCGTATCATCAGAAGGAGGTGGGCTTGAAGAAGATGTAGACACCCCCCTTGATCTTTTCCTTGCTAGGGATGTGGAAGACAATGAATGATCATCAGGAGGAGTGGCTTCCAATGATACCTCGGCTTCATTGTCGATTTCCTGATGTGCCCCTACTTCGGGAGGAACAACTATTGTGGGCACTTGTGACCCTCCACGCACCTCTGCTTGCGCATCTCCTTTTGCTGCCTCTCCTTCCACATGTACTTGGGCGTGTACTTGCACATGGTGTTGTTGTTGCGGCTGTGGTTGTTCAACACTTGTCAGATGAGTTACAACAACCTGTGTTGATTCAGGGACATTGCTGCTACTTTCTTGCGATGAGCCAACATCACTGGTCGATGGTGATTGGAGAAGTACACTGACTGCCTCTGAAGCACTCAAGGGCTTTGACTTAAGTTGGCGTGGTGGTGGAGGCACTGAACCCAATGGAGCAGGGGTGCTGCTCCCAGCTTGGTCCCTAGCAGATCCTGCTGCTGCAGGCGTACTTTTTTTTTTGCTCCCAAAAAACGTGGCGGGTGGCACACCAGCCTCCTTGGTAACTTGCTTCTTCTGCTCCTTACTAGCAACTTTCTTGCTAGAGGAGCTACGGAGACCTTTTTTTGGGGCCATCTTCTTCAGAGCAGGTCAGACAGCAGGCCGCAGTTGCACGAATTGTAGAGTTGTCTGAGGCCAGACGTGACGTCGCGTGACGTTATGCTGCACAAACACACCGCTGCAGGACTTCTTTCTGGCACTGGTGGTTCTCTTGAGTCTTGTGCACCTAAAAACAATGGAAGACAGAGGAACATCAGTTCAGTTATACAGCACAAAAAAAATCGAAAAACACTGCAAAATCAGCACAATCCCAATCCATCCATGCCCTCCATGATGTTTAAGTTCAAGACAGCCCACAGAAAGACTAGGCTCATGCTAGACTCAAATACCCCTGGTGAAAAGGCCACAAGTACAGGCCCAAAAAACGAAAATCACTGAAAAATCAGCACAATCCCAATCCATCCATGCCCTCCATGATGTTTAAATTCAAGACAACCCACAGAAAGACTAGGCCCATGCAAGACTCACTACCCCTGGGCATAAATAAAGGTTGAAAAGTAGGCAAAATGGTTGCAGGCCTAACAACAAAGCCTGCATTCAAAATGGCCACTTGCCTGCCAGCACATGGCCAGTGCCTGTAGCTGCACTCAAAATGGCCACCAGCCACATGGCCTGTCCCTCCCCATGAACACCCCCAAAAATCGAAAAACACTGCAAAATCAGCACAATCCCAATCCATCCATGCCCTCCATGATGTTTAAATTCCAGACAACCCACAGAAAGACTAGGCCCATGCAAGACTCACTACCCCTGGGCATAAATAAAGGTTGAAAAGTAGGCAAAATGGTTGCAGGCCTAACAACAAAGCCTGCATTCAAAATGGCCACTTGCCTGCCAGCACATGGCCAGTGCCTGTAGCTGCACTCAAAATGGCCACCAGCCACACGGCCTGTCCCTCCCCATGAACACCCCCAAAAATCGAAAAACACTGCAAAATCAGCACAATCCCATTCCATCCATGGCCTCCATGATGTTTAACCCTTTCGATGCTGATGACGAGCTCAGCTCGTCATCACCCACGGGTGTCGTGTGCTGATGACGAGCTGAGCTCGTCATGAACAATGGTGATCAAAGCTTTCCAGCACACGGGAAAAATCCCTGCAGCAGCCATGTGGTTAAGTTCAAGACAGCCCACAGAAAGACTAGGCCCATGCTGGACTCAAATACCCCTGGTGAAAAGGCCACAAGTACAGGCCCAAAAAACGAAAATCACTGAAAAATCAGCACAATCCCAATCCATCCATGCCCTCCATGATGTTTAAATTCAAGACAACCTACAGAAAGACTAGGCCCATGCTAGACTCAAATACCCCTGGTGAAAAGGCCACAAGTACAGGCCCAAAAAACGAAAATCACTGAAAAATCAGCACAATCCCAATCCATCCATGCCCTCCATGATGTTTAAATTCAAGACAACCCACAGAAAGACTAGGCCCATGCTAGACTCAAATACCCCTGGTGAAAAGGCCACAAGTACAGGCCCAAAAAACGAAAATCACTGAAAAATCAGCACAATCCCAACCCATCCATGCCCTCCATGATGTTTAAATTCAAGACAACCCACAGATGGACTAGGCCCATGCAAGACTCACTAACCCTGGGCATAAATAAAGGTTGAAAAGTAGGCAAAATGGTTGCAGGCCTAACAACAAAGCCTGCATTCAAAATGGCCACTTGCCTGCCAGCACATGGCCAGTGCCTGTAGCTGCACTCAAAATGTTTAAATTCAAGACAACCCACAGAAAGACTAGGCCCATGCAAGACTCACTACCCCTGGGCATAAATAAAGGTTGAAAAGTAGGCAAAATGGTTGCAGGCCTAACAACAAAGCCTGCATTCAAAATGGCCACTTGCTTGCCAGCACATGGCCAGTGCCTGTAGCTGCACTCAAAATGGCCACCAGCCACATGGCCTGTCCCTCCCCATGAACACCCCCAAAAATCGAAAAACACTGCAAAATCAGCACAATCCCAATCCATCCATGCCCTCCATGATGTTTAAATTCAAGACAACCCACAGAAAGACTAGGCCCATGCAAGACTCACTACCCCTGGGCATAAATAAAGGTTGAAAAGTAGGCAAAATGGTTGCAGGCCTAACAACAAAGCCTGCATTCAAAATGGCCACTTGCCTGCCAGCACATGGCCAGTGCCTGTAGCTGCACTCAAAATGGCCACCAGCCACATGGCCTGTCCCTCCCCATGAACACCCCCAAAAATCGAAAAACACTGCAAAATCAGCACAATCCCATTCCATCCATGGCCTCCATGATGTTTAAGTTCAAGACAGCCCACAGAAAGACTAGGCCCATGCTAGACTCAAATACCCCTGGTGAAAAGGCCGCAAGTACAGCCCCAAAAAACGAAAATCACTGAAAAATCTGCACAATCCCAATCCATCCATGCCCTCCATGATGTTTAAATTCAAGACAACCTACAGAAAGACTAGGCCCATGCTAGACTCAAATACCCCTGGTGAAAAGGCCACAAGTACAGGCCCAAAAAACGAAAATCACTGAAAAATCAGCACAATCCCAATCCATCCATGCCCTCCATGATGTTTAAATTCAAGACAACCCACAGAAAGACTAGGCCCATGCTAGACTCAAATACCCCTCGTGAAAAGGCCACAAGTACAGGCCCAAAAAACGAAAATCACTGAAAAATCAGCACAATCCCAACCCATCCATGCCCTCCATGATGTTTAAATTCAAGACAACCCACAGAAAGACTAGGCCCATGCAAGACTCACTACCCCTGGGCATAAATAAAGGTTGAAAAGTAGGCAAAATGGTTGCAGGCCTAACAACAAAGCCTGCATTCAAAATGGCCACTTGCCTGCCAGCACATGGCCAGTGCCTGTAGCTGCACTCAAAATGGCCACCAGCCACATGGCCTGTCCCTCCCCATGAACACCCCCAAAAATCAAAAAACACTGCAAAATCAGCACAATCCCAATCCATCCATGCCCTCCATGATGTTTAAATTCAAGACAACCCACAGAAAGACTAGGCCCATGCAAGACTCACTACCCCTGGGCATAAATAAAGGTTGAAAAGTAGGCAAAATGGTTGCAGGCCTAACAACAAAGCCTGCATTCAAAATGGCCACTTGCCTGCCAGCACATGGCCAGTGCCTGTAGCTGCACTCAAAATGGCCACCAGCCACATGGCCTGTCCCTCCCCATGAACACCCCCAAAAATCGAAAAACACTGCAAAATCAGCACAATCCCATTCCATCCATGGCCTCCATGATGTTTAAGTTCAAGACAGCCCACAGAAAGACTAGGCCCATGCTAGACTCAAATACCCCTGGTGAAAAGGCCACAAGTACAGCCCCCAAAAACGAAAATCACTGAAAAATCAGCACAATCCCAATCCATCCATGCCCTCCATGATGTTTAAATTCAAGACAACCTACAGAAAGACTAGGCCCATGCTAGACTCAAATACCCCTGGTGAAAAGGCCACAAGTACAGGCCCAAAAAACGAAAATCACTGAAAAATCAGCACAATCCCAATCCATCCATGCCCTCCATGATGTTTAAATTCAAGACAACCCACAGAAAGACTAGGCCCATGCTAGACTCAAATACCCCTGGTGAAAAGGCCACAAGTACAGGCCCAAAAAACGAAAATCACTGACAAATCAGCACAATTCCAACCCATCCATGCCCTCCATGATGTTTAAATTCAAGACAACCCACAGAAAGACTAGGCCCATGCAAGACTCACTACCCCTGGGCATAATTAAAGGTTGAAAAGTAGGCAAAATGGTTGCAGGCCTAACAACAAAGCCTGCATTCAAAATGGCCACTTGCCTGCCAGCACATGGCCAGTGCCTGTAGCTGCACTCAAAATGGCCACCAGCCACATGGCCTGTCCCTCCCCATGAACACCCCCAAAAATCGAAAAACACTGCAAAATCAGCACAATCCCAATCCATCCATGCCCTCCATGATGTTTAAATTCAAGACAACCCACAGAAAGACTAGGCCCATGCAAGACTCACTACCCCTGGGCATAAATAAAGGTTGAAAAGTAGGCAAAATGGTTGCAGGCCTAACAACAAAGCCTGCATTCAAAATGGCCACTTGCCTGCCAGCACATGGCCAGTGCCTGTAGCTGCACTCAAAATGGCCACCAGCCACATGGCCTGTCCCTCCCCATGAACACCCCCAAAAATCGAAAAACACTGCAAAATCAGCACAATCCCATTCCATCCATGGCCTCCATGATGTTTAAGTTCAAGACAGCCCACAGAAAGACTAGGCCCATGCTAGACTCAAATACCCCTGGTGAAAAGGCCACAAGTACAGCCCCAAAAAACGAAAATCACTGAAAAATCAGCACAATCCCAATCCATCCATGCCCTCCATGATGTTTAAATTCAAGACAACCTACAGAAAGACTAGGCCCATGCTAGACTCAAATACCCCTGGTGAAAAGGCCACAAGTACAGGCCCAAAAAACGAAAATCACTGAAAAATCAGCACAATCCCAATCCATCCATGCCCTCCATGATGTTTAAATTCAAGACAACCCACAGAAAGACTAGGCCCATGCTAGACTCAAATACCCCTGGTGAAAAGGCCACAAGTACAGGCCCAAAAAACAAAAATCACTGAAAAATCAGCACAATTCCAACCCATCCATGCCCTCCATGATGTTTAAATTCAAGACAACCCACAGAAAGACTAGGCCCATGCAAGACTCACTACCCCTGGGCATAAATAAAGTTTGAAAAGTAGGCAAAATGGTTGCAGGCCTAACAACAAAGCCTGCATTCAAAATGGCCACTTGCCTGCCAGCACATGGCCAGTGCCTGTAGCTGCACTCAAAATGGCCACCAGCCACATGGCCTGTCCCTCCCCATGAACACCCCCAAAAATCGAAAAACACTGCAAAATCAGCACAATCCCAACCCATCCATGCCCTCCATGATGTTTAAATTCAAGACAACCCACAGAAAGACTAGGCCCATGCAAGACTCACTACCCCTGGGCATAAATAAAGGTTGAAAAGTAGGCAAAATGGTTGCAGGCCTAACAACAAAGCCTGCATTCAAAATGGCCACTTGCCTGCCAGCACATGGCCAGTGCCTGTAGCTGCACTCAAAATGGCCACCAGCCACATGGCCTGTCCCTCCCCATGAACACCCCCAAAAATCGAAAAACACTACAAAATCAGCACAATCCCATTCCATCCATGGCCTCCATGATGTTTAAGTTCAAGACAGCCCACAGAAAGACTAGGCCCATGCTAGACTCAAATACCCCTGGTGAAAAGGCCACAAGTACAGCCCCAAAAAACGAAAATCACTGAAAAATCAGCACAATCCCAATCCATCCATGCCCTCCATGATGTTTAAATTCAAGACAACCTACAGAAAGACTAGGCCCATGCTAGACTCAAATACCCCTGGTGAAAAGGCCACAAGTACAGGCCCAAAAAACGAAAATCACTGAAAAATCAGCACAATCCCAATCCATCCATGCCCTCCATGATGTTTAAATTCAAGACAACCCACAGAAAGACTAGGCCCATGCTAGACTCAAATACCCCTGGTGAAAAGGCCACAAGTACAGGCCCAAAAAACGAAAATCACTGAAAAATCAGCACAATCCCAATCCATCCATGCCCTCCATGATGTTTAAATTCAAGACAACCCACAGAAAGACTAGGCCCATGCAAGACTCACTACCCCTGGGCATAAATAAAGGTTGAAAAGTAGGCAAAATGGTTGCAGGCCTAACAACAAAGCCTGCATTCAAAATGGCCACTTGCCTGCCAGCACATGGCCAGTGCCTGTAGCTGCACTCAAAATGGCCATCAGCCACATGGCCTGTCCCTCCCCATGAACACCCCCAAAAATCGAAAAACACTGCAAAATCAGCACAATCCCAATCCATCCATGCCCTCCATGATGTTTAAATTCAAGACAACCCACAGAAAGACTAGGCCCATGCAAGACTCACTACCCCTGGGCATAAATAAAGGTTGAAAAGTAGGCAAAATGGTTGCAGGCCTAACAACAAAGCCTGCATTCAAAATGGCCACTTGCCTGCCAGCACATGGCCAGTGCCTGTAGCTGCACTCAAAATGGCCACCAGCCACATGGCCTGTCCCTCCCCATGAACACCCCCAAAAATCGAAAAACACTGCAAAATCAGCACTATCCCATTCCATCCATGGCCTCCATGATGTTTAAGTTCAAGACAGCCCACAGAAAGACTAGGCCCATGCTAGACTCAAATACCCCTGGTGAAAAGGCCACAAGTACAGCCCCAAAAAACGAAAATCACTGAAAAATCAGCACAATCCCATTCCATCCATGGCCTCCATGATGTTTAAGTTCAAGACAACCCACAGAAAGACTAGGCCCATGCTAGACTCAAATACCCCTGGTGAAAAGGCCACAAGTACAGCCCCAAAAAACGAAAATCACTGAAAAATCAGCACAATCCCAATCCATCCATGCCCTCCATGATGTTTAAGTTCAAGACAACCCACAGAAAGACTCAGTCCACCCACCACTGAGTACCCCTGGGCAAAAGGCCCCAAAACAGCCCAAAAATCGAAAATTCCAAAATTTTAGTTGCAGCAACTGTAATGCCCCAAACAAACTTACTTGTAAAATTTCTAATCCAACAGTGATCCAAAGAAAGTCAAAAAGGCCTCAAATCCAAAGATCCAGCAGCATCCACAAAAAGTAATCCTTCCAGCTCCAGATCCAAATGAAAAGTGACCAGGAGATGGACAAAGCACTGGGAGGAGCCTGCTGGACAGGAACAGGAAGTTGAAGACTGTGGGGCACTTCCTTCCTCCCACCCCCCTCCCCCCCTCCCCAAAATGGACTCCTCGCTAAAAAAGTGCAGGCAAATGTCAACCTAAGGAGTTATTCAGATAAAAATCATCATTTCAAGAAGGTTTATGCTGCTTGCTGGTGGATTTCTTGTGCAGAATTGCAAATTTTATATTTTCGCTTGTGCGAGATTCTTGCTGCTCGCCGCATCTCAAATCTCGCAATTGCGAAGTACCGCGAGATGTGATCTCGCCGTACTCGCGTTGACAAACTATCGCTGGCAAGCCGCGATGACGTAATCGCGCTCGCCAATTCCCGCGGGATCACACAGCAAGATCCAAAATAGCGCAGCACTCGCAAACTATCGAGAAAAACAACTCGGCAAACGATGATAAACGCCGCGCGCCGCAAAAATTGTATCACCAACGCCGCGCGCCGCAAAAAAAATCCGCTGCGTGCGAATTTGCGGATTTTGCGGGAAATTCGCAAATCTCGCGGATTGCGAATTTCCCAAAAATCTGCAAAATCCGCGAGCGTAACGGATTTTCCGCCCATGCTTACTTCAGGCTCTTCACCTGTGAGGGTTGACATTACCAAGGCAACTTCCAGCTATGACAACTTCAGCCACAAGGACTTGAGTGCCCTGTGCACTGCAAAGGGGCTGAGAAAGGGTCACAACCCTACCATTCCCATCCTGATAGCCATCCTGGAGAAGGATGATTTAGATAAGGAGAGTGCAGCTCCCTTAGATACAGGAGATGGAGTGAACCCCCCTGAGATTGAGAATCCCTCAGAGATAGAGGAGGAACCTGAATCAGATACTAATGAAGATTCAGATCAAGATCAGAGGACCAACCAGGTACTAGTGGGGAGGCTTAACCAAGCCAACTTGGACCTACATAGGAATGGAGAGGGCGAGCACCTCCCCAGATCCTATAACATAATTCCCTCAGGTAATAGAAGAGTGAGATCACCTTCCAGGGACTCTCACATTTCTAGTGCCTCCAGGGAATCCCAAAGGGGAATGACTTCCCCCCAGATAAAAGAGCATAGGGCCAGGATGAGGGCTGTCGAACTCCAGATAGAGAGGGAAGAGATAGCTCTGGCTCAAGCTAAACTTGCTTTGGCAAGAGAACAAAAGTTGTGTGGATTAGATTCCACTGGTGGCAGCAATATTGCTAAAGAGAAAGACAGGTCCTATGATACTAGAAACCTGACAAAGATTGTGCCCCCTACAAGGAAGGGGATGACATCCACAAATGGATGACTGCTCTGGAGAGAACCTGCATGGTACAGCAGGTTCCTCAAGAACAGTGGGCAGCTATCTTATGGTACTCCTTTTCTGAGAAAGGGAGAGATAAGCTCCTCACAGTTAGACCTGAGGATGCTAAAAATTACAATGTCCTGAAGAGTGCTCTCATAGATGGGTTTGGCCTAACTACTGAACAATACAGGTTAAAGTTCGGAGATACCCAGAAGACACAGACACAGGACTGGACTGATTTTGTAGATTGTGCTACTGAGGCTCTGGAAGGTTGGCTACATGGCAGCAAATTACATGACTTTACAGGATTGTATAATTTGATTATGAGGGAGCAGATCCTAAGTAATTGTCAGAACCAGATTTTACACCAGTACCTGGTTGACTTAGATCTGACCTCTCCACAAAAATTGGGTAAGAGGGCAGACAAATGGGTCAGAACCAGGATTGGGCCTAAGAATCAGGGCAATGACCAGAAGAAGGAGTCTACCAAACCTCAAGATAAGGGTGGGGATAAATCTAAAGAAAAGACTTCCCCAGGGCCCCAAAACTCCAAAGATGGGGGTGGGTCCCAAGACACTTCATCTACCCAGAAAAAGCCATACTGCCATGTGTGTAAACAGACTGGCCATTGGAAATCAGACAGCTGGTGTCCAAAGAATGGCAATAAAGAAAATATTCCTCCAAAAACAGCTCCAACACCTCCTGTCACTATTAGCAGTGGTGCCCCAGGTGTTGGGAGCGCCCCCAAGAATTTGGGTGGGTTTACTTTTGGAGCACAGGTGGACTCTGGCCTATCCAGGTCCCCTACCACAGATACTCTTGTCTATGAGAATGGCATGGGGTTTGCCAATTTCACTGCTTGCCCAAATACCTTGAGCAAGTACAGACAGGAGCCCCTTATCAATGGTTTGAAAGTTGAGGCCTTTAGAGACACAGGGGCTAACATCACCATGGTGGCTGAATGTTTAGTCCCCTCAAGGCAACTTTTACCTGGTGCCACATACCAGGTGACAAACATTGATGGCATAGAAACAAATCATCCCATGGCAGTGGTAAGTCTCAGCTGGGGAGGTGTCATTTGCCCAAAGAGAGTGGCAGTGTCACCAAACTTGCCTGTAGACTGTCTACAAGGAAATGATTTGGAAATCTCAGCCTGGGCTGAGGTTGAACAGGAAATCCATTCTAAAATGGTAAATGTCACTGGAAAGGTTAGTAGGGCTGTGATGGCTACAGCCCGAATCCAAGATGTCCTTCCTGAAAAGGTTGGTAGGGCTGAGCCACTCTCAGCCCCGTCTTTAGCTAACTCCCTTCCTGAAAAGATTAGCAGAGCTGTTATGATAACAGCCCATACCCAAACTGAGTCTCCTCCTGAAAAGGTTGGTGGGGCTGTGATGGCCACAGCCCAAACTCAAACGGATTTCTGTGTTGTGAAGCCTGAAAGGATGGATCACTCCACCCAAACAGAGAGCATGGAGGAGGAAGAGAAATCTCCCCCTCACCAGACATTAGGAAAGGATCAACCTCCTCAGGGAACTGATCTTACCCCTGATGAAGGAACTGTCCCAGAGGTTGTTAGGCCTGGCCTGACAGAGCCTCTGATGGCAGTGGACCCTTCATAGGTGGGAACCAGTCTGGAGCAGGTAACGTGCCCCTCTCTGCCTTGCCTTAATCATCCCAGGGCTGCAGAGGACAAGACGGACAGTGAGCCCCAAAGGGGCCCCTGTCAAATAAAGCACCCCCATCAACAGATTAGGGGCACCAAAACTAGTAGCCCTAGTAAGGTGAAAACTTTAAAAACTCCTGAGGGATCCCCCTTAAAAGTAGTTAGGGACCTCCCGCAGATGGATTCTGTTGGGCACAGCCAAACCTGGGACCCAAAGGGCCCAAACCTGAACTGTCCCTCCAGTAAGCCAACAAAAGGGACCCAGCCTCCAGCTTTAGGTAGCCAGAGGTTGACCCTGAGAGCACAGTGCAACTCAGTTGAAGAAAGACAGGCACACATGGTGGAAGATAATTGGAGGAAGCTGAGCCCTAAACTAGTGGAGCCTCACTTCAATACTCCATATCAACACCAGCCTTTTACTTTGCAAAAACACACCCAAGGTAGTGATTCCCTATGGTGGAGACCCTATAATACCCCAAGGGTGAGGAATTGCTTAGTGGACCATGAGACAGGGGTAACCATGCTAGTGCAGGTACTTCCTTATATGGCCACTCAGGCAATATAGGCTTACCTGGTCAAGGATAGCCTTATCTCCTTTCATTTGGGTGGGGGGTTATATAGGAAGGTGGACTCCTGACTATGGTTACCCCAGATTTTTTGCCTTGTGTTTAGCTGGTTTTCGACTTAGTTGGCCTGGTTCCCTGCTAATCAGGGCCCCAGGCTCTCTGCTCACTCCTTAAAATGGACTCCATGCACCCTAGGTGCATACCCAAATTGGTACTGGACAACTTGTCAGCCCCTATACAGTGCACTATAGGTGCCAATGGCATAGGTGCATCCAAGGCCTACCAGGGGCTGCAGCATAGCTTTTGCCACCCCTGGCTAGTTCTTAAATTGACACAACTGGCTTATCACTCAGCTGGGGCAAGGTGGTGTAATCACCCCTTGCTTAGATACAGTATACCTATATCTAAACCTATCTAGACACATATATACCTATAAGTCACTCCTATGGCAGGCCTTAACAATCCTGGAGGCAGAGTGCTAGGTTTTATGTGAGATGGTGCTCTAGCATGAGCTGAGCCTGTCTGCAGCTGTCGGGAACAACTCCTTAAGCTGTTCCGGGATAATGCCATACCATATACTATTAAGTGCATTATAATCCATCGCGGTTATATGTTAACTTTGGTTTGGCTTTATCAAAACATGTCGTATAAGGTGTCATACGATTTGGAATACTATCCCCCTCGACAGTCCTGTCGACGGGGATAGCATTCCACCCCTCTAGAGGGAGAAGACATGTTACTTTACTGAAACGCAGTTGATTTTAAAAGAGCCTCAGCATCACAAAATGGACGCTTCTGCCACAGACACAAGTCTGACCTCCTGCTACTGACCGAAACTCAGCCGAGGAGGCCTGGACAAAGGCTTTTCTGTTCGCGGGGAGGTGTCACATCACCCCAGACAGGAGATAGTGGATTGTAGCAGGGAGGTTTGAAAGAAACCAGGCAGTGCCTGGGGAGCACAAGGCTTCCCCTTGCATAATCCGGTCAAACAGGTTCTGGGGCACACCAGCCCCAGTCCCAGCGCGACCCTGGACAAAGGGAAAGGGGTGTAACCACCCCCTTCCTGGGTCCCACCCATAGGAGGGGACCTAGCAGGTAATCCAGCCCCCCTAGATTGGAATAAGAATAGGAGCAGTGCCAACGCACTCAGATTATCCTGACTGAAACTTATGAAACAAAACTCTGGACCCTTCGACATCCTACTCGACGTAGAAGACTGAAGTATCTCCCTTGTGGTCAAGGAGTGACCACGTTGTGCAAACAGGCACCATCCAGCACCTCGACGTTTGCTGTTGCAGTTCCCGCCAGAACTCGAGCTACAGAGTTCGACAAGACCAAGCGTGCCTGCCTTCTAACAGCCTGATCCACAGTCCCTGCAGAGCTGAGACCCGTGGAGGCGACCTGAAGCGTGGGGCCCGCCATCTTGGAAAGACCACGAGACGCTGACCGTGCAGCCCACGAGTGACCCTCGAGGCTGTGCATTGGAGTTTGAGAAGCCCCAGCCCTGAGCCTCTCTTGCACCGAAGCTCACCCCTCCACACTCACCGAGTGCTACGTGGGGCCCTTCTGCATCTTTTGGCTCAACGCGTTGGCCCGGTCACTTGCCCGTTGGCTTGTGGACCCTGTGCCGATGAACCTTGAAACCTAACTTGTGAATCAGATTGCTCCAGACTTGCACTCGCTCCTCTGAAAAGGAGCACCCGCTCTGACCCTCCTGGTCCGAGTATTAAGCCATCTTCGAGTCCTGCGTGGGTTGCGCTTGCCAAGGGTTGTTTGCTCCAATCCGGAAGCCGACACGGCCGACAGTGAGAGCCTTCGTGGGACAGCTCGTGATCCACTCCTGGACACCCTCGGTGCCCCAGAGTCCACGTGGCAGTGGAGAGAAGCTTCCCGACAGCGACCTGAACGCGCCCAACATTGCCTGGTTCCTTCCTGGTTCCACCCTGGTCACTGCTGAGTGACCCAGACTCTGTCCCCTCTGCTTTCAGATCATCTTTAACTTCGATCCAGCCTTGGATCACACCGGACCCTTCTCGTCTCGACGCCTGCAGCATCTTCAGCTCCAAGCACCATCACCAGCGTGACAAAACCCGACACTACTTCGCACCTGTGCACCCGCTTCCTGTGGGTGAGGTAACTCAGCAACGCCGGTGTTCCTACACTGGTACTCACCTCTAGTGTATGTGTCTAAAGTTTCATCTTGCTAGGTTAAGCGGAAGTCTCCTTTAACTATAACTTTATAACTTTTACGCACCGTTGACATTGCATTGGTGCATGTGTGTGCTTTAAGCGCTGCACCCGAATCCCGCTGGCTTTTCCCGACTTCAGCATTGCTAGTCCCGACTGCTCCCAGCGATTCCATAGTCCCTAGGCCTAACCACTGTTCGATTGGTATCTCTTATACCAATTTCTTAATATATGGTTTGCGTGGCCCCTTGGCCTCATCCATAATTGTGCAACTTTCATATGTTTAACTGTGCTTTTGTTTAAAGGCTTGTGCCTCTGCACTCATAAAGAGTACAGAGGATTATTCTAGTAATAAATACATATATTTTTATAATATATAACTTGTGTGGTGTCCTTTCATTTGATATTACAGGATTGTGATTGGTAAAACAGCTCGCTTAACACGACCTCTTGAGTTAAGCCTTTAAGGCTGCTTAGTCCATGCTACCATTAGGATAGCTTGTCTATAAGGTTGACTTACAACCAGACACCATAAGGGATTGTTTGGACTGATACAAGGTGGTTACAGAATTGGAAACATCATATATCAGGCTAACCTCTCACATTGGTGTGCAGCGGTGCAGATTTGAGCTTGCTGTTGTTTTACCATTGCAATCTTTTTTATCAAATTGAAAGATCACATCAAGTACCTTAGGTACATATAAACAAAGCTAAGCATATTTAAGTTCTACTGAACTTAGTAGTTGTAGATCAAAGGGCTTAGCACACCCTGCCTACAAATCACTAGCAAGGTACAGTAGGAAAACACTTAGTGTAGGTAAGTGCACCACTTGCACCTCACTAGCAGTCATGGCTAGCACAGAGGGAGCTTCAGGCTCTTCACCTGTGAGGGTTGACCTAACCAAGGCAACTTCCAGCTATGACAACTTCAGCCACAAGGACTTGAGTCCCCTGTGCACTGCAAGGGGGCTGAGAAAGGGTCACAACCCTACCATTCCCATCCTGATAGCCATCCTGGAGAAGGATGATTTAGATAAGGCAAGTGCAGCTCCCTTAGATACAGGAGATGGAGTGATCCCCCCTGAGCTTGAGAATTCCCCAGAGATAGAGGAGGAACCGGAATCAGATACTAATGAAGATTCAGATCAATATCAGAGGACCAACCAGGTACTAGTGGGGAGGCTTAACCAAACCAACTTGGACCTACATAGGAATGGAGAGGGCGAGCACCTCCCCAGATCCTATAACATAATTCCCTCAGGTAATAGAAGAGTGAGATTACCTTCCAGGGACTCTCACATTTCTAGTGCCTCCAGGGAATCCCAAAGGGGAATGACTTCCCCCCAGAGAAAAGAGCATAGGGCCAGGATGAGGGCTGTCGAACTCCAGATAGAGAGGGAAGAGATAGCTCTGGCTCAAGCTAAACTTGCTTTGGCAAGAGAACAAAAGTTGTGTGGATTAGATTCCACTGGTGGCAGCAATATTCCTAAAGAGAAAGACAGGTCCTATGATACTAGAAACCTGACAAAGATTGTGCCCCCCTTCAAGGAAGGGGATGACATCCACAAATGGATGACTGCTCTGGAGAGAACCTGCATGGTACAGCAGGTTCCTCAAGAACAGTGGGCAGCTATCTTACGGTACTCCTTTTCTGAGAAAGGGAGAGATAAGCTCCTCACAGTTAGACCTGAGGATGCTAAAAATTACAATGTCCTTAAGAGTGCTCTCATAGATGGGTTTGGCCTACCTACTGAACAATACAGGTTAGAGTTCGGAGATACCCAGAAGACACAGACACAGGACTGGACTGATTTTGTAGACTGTGCTACTGAGGCTCTGGAAGGTTGGCTACATGGCAGCAAATTACATGACTTTACAGGATTGTATAATTTGATTATGAGGGAGCAGATCCTAAGTAATTGTCAGAACCAGCTTTTACACCAGTACCTGGTGGACTCAGATCTGACCTCTCCACAAAAATTGGGTAAGAGGGCAGACAAATGGGTCAGAACCAGGATTGGGCCTAAGAATCAGGGCAATGACTAGAAGAAGGAGTCTACCAAACCTCAAGATAAGGGTGGGGATAAATCTAAAGAAAAGACTTCCCTAGGGCCCCAAAACTCCAAAGATGGGGGTGGGTCCCAAGACACTTCATCTACCCAGAAAAAGCCATACTGCCATGTGTGTAAACAGACTGGCCATTGGAAATCAGACAGCTGGTGTCCAAAGAATGGCAATAAAGAAAATATTCCTCCAAAAACAGCTCCAACACCTCCTGTCACTATTAGCAGTGGTCCCCCAGGTGGTGGGAGCGCCCCCAAGAATTTGGGTGGGTTAACTTTTGGAGCACAGGTGGACTCTGGCCTATCCAGGTCCCCTACCACAGATACTCTTGTCTATGAGAATGGCATGGGGTTTGCCAATTTCACTGCTTGCCCAAATACCTTGAGCAAGTACAGACAGGAGCCCCTTATCAATGGTTTGAAAGTTGAGGCCTTTAGAGACACAGGGGCTAGCATCACCATGGTGGCTGAATGTTTAGTTCCCTCAAGGCAACTTTTACCTGGTGCCACATACCAGGTGACAAACATTGATGGCATAGAAACAAATCATCCCATGGCAGTGGTAAGTCTCAGCTGGGGAGGTGTCATTGGCCCAAAGAGAGTGGCAGTGTCACCAAACTTGCCTGTAGACTGTCTACTAGGAAATGATTTGGAAATCTCAGCCTGGGCTGAGGTTGAACAGGAAATCCATTCTAAAATGGTAAATGTCACTGGAAAGGTTAATAGGGCTGTGATGGCTACAGCCCGAATCTAAGATGTCCTTCCTGAAAAGGTTGGTAGGGCAGAGCCACTCTCAGCCCCGTCTTTAGCTAACTCCCTTCCTGAAAAGATTAGCAGAGCTGTTATGATAACAGCCCATACCCAAACTGAGTCTCCTCCTGAAAAGGTTGGTGGGGCTGTGATGGCCACAGCCCAAACTCAAACGGATTTCTGGGTTGTGAAGCCTGAAAGGATGGATCACTCCACCCAAACAGAGAGCATGGAGGAGGAAGAGAAATCTCCGCCTCACCAGACATTAGGAAAGGATCAACCTCCTCAGGGAACTGATCTTACCCCTGATGAAGGAACTGTCCCAGAGGTTGTTAGGCCTGGCCTGACAGAGCCTCTGATGGCAGTGGACCCTTCTCAGGTGGGAACCAGTCTGGAGCAGGTAACCTGCCCCTCTCTGCCTTGCCTTAATCATCCCAGGGCTGCAGAGGACAAGAAGGACAGTGAGCCCCAAAGGGCCCCCTGTCAAATAAAGCACCCCCATCAACAGATTAGGGGCACCAAAACTAGTAGCTCTAGTAAGGTGAAAACTTAAAAAACTCCTGAGGGATCCCCCTTAAAAGTAGTTGGGGACCTCCCACAGATGGATTCTGTTGGGCACAGCCAAACCTGGGACCCAAAGGGCCCAAACCTGAACTGTCCCTCCAGTAAGCCAACAAAAGGGACCCAGCCTCCAGCTTTAGGTAGCCAGAGGTTGACCCTGAGAGCACAGTGCAACTCAGTTGAAGAAAGAAAGGCACACATGGTGGAAGATAATTGGAGGAAGCTGAGCCCTAAACTAGTGGAGCCTCACTTCAATACTCCATATCAACACCAGCCTTTTACTTTGCAAAAACACACCCAAGGTAGTGATTCCCTATGGTGGAGACCCTATAATACCCCAAGGGTGAGGGATTGCTTAGTGGACCATGAGACAGGGGTAACCATGCTAGTGCAGGTACTTCCTTATATGGCCACTCAGGCAATATAGGCCTACCTGGTCAAGGATAGCCTTATCTCCTTTCATTTGGGTGGGGGGTTATGTAGGAAGGTGGACTCCTGACTATGGTTACCCCAGATTTTTTGCCTTGTGTTTAGCTGGTTTTCGACTTAGTTGGCCTGGTTCCCTCCTAATCAGGGCCCCAGGCTCTCTGCTCACTCCTTAAAATGGACTCCATGCACCCTAGGTGCATACCCAAATTGGTACTGGACAACTTGTCAGCCGCTATACAGTGCACTATAGGTGCCAATGGCATAGGTGCATCCAAGGCCTACCAGGGGCTGCAGCATAGCTTTTGCCACCCCTGGCTAGTTCTTAAATTGACACAACTGGCTTATCACTCAGCTGGGGCAAGGTGGTGTAATCACCCCTTGCTTAGATACAGTATACCTATATCTAAACCTATCTAGACACATATATACCTATAAGTCACTCCTATGGCAGGCCTTAACAATCCTGGAGGCAGAGTGCTAGGTTTTATGTGAGATGGTGCTCTAGCATGAGCTGAGCCTGTCTGCAGCTGTCGGGAACAACTCCTTAAGCTGTTCCGGGATAATGCCATACCATATACTATTAAGTGCATTATAATCCATCGCGGTTATATGTTAACTTTGGTTTGGCTTTATCAAAACATGTCGTGTAAGGTGTCATACGATTTGGAATACTATTCCCTCGACAGTCCTGTCGACGGGGATAGCATTCCACCCCTCTAGAGGGAGAAGACATGTTACTTTACTGAAACGCAGTTGATTTTAAAAGAGCCTCAGCATCACAAAATGGAGGCTTCTGCCACAGACACAAGTCTGACCTCCTGCTGCTGACCGAAACTCAGCCGAGGAGGCCTGGACAAAGGCTTTCCTGTTCGCGGGGAGGTGTCACACCTCCCCAGACAGGAGATAGTGGATTGTAGCAGGGAGGTTTGAAAGAAACCAGGCAGTGCCTGGGGAGCACAAGGCTTCCCCTTGCATAATACGGTCAAACGGGTTCTGGGGCACACCAGCCCCAGTCCCAGCGCGACCCTGGACAAAGGGAAAGGGGTGTAACCACCCCCTTCCTGGGTCCCACCCATAGGAGGGGACCTAGCAGGTAATCCAGCCCCCTAGATTGGAATAAGAATGGTAGCAGTGCCAACGCACTCAGATTATCCTGACTGAAACTTATGAAATGAAACTCTGGACCCTTCGACATCCTACTCGACGTAGAAGACTGAAGTATCTCCCTTGTGGTCAAGGAGTGACCACGTTGTGCAAACAGGCACCATCCAGCACCTTGACGTTTGCTGTTGCAGTTCCCGCCGGAACTCGAGCTACAGAGTTCGACAATACCAAGCGTGCCTGCCTTCTAACAGCCTGATCCACAGTCCCTGCAGAGCTGAGACCCGTGGAGGCGACCTGAAGCGTGGGGCCCGCCATCTTGGAAAGACCACGAGACGCTGACCGTGCAGCCCACGAGTGATCCTCGAGGCTGTGCATTGGAGTTTGAGAAGCCCCAGCCCTGAGCCTCTCTTGCACCGAAGCTCACCCCTCCACACTCACTGAGTGCTACGTGGGGCCCTTCTGCATCTTTTGGCTCAACGCGTTGGCCCGGTCACTTGCCCGTTGGCTTGTGGACCCTGTGCCGATGAACCTTGAAACCTAACTTGTGAATCTGATTGCTCCATACTTGCACTCGCTCCTCTGAAAAGGAGCACCCGCTCTGACTCTCCTGGTCCGAGTATTAAGCCATCTTCTAGTCCTGCGTGGGTTGCGCTTGCCAAGGGTTGTTTGCTCCAATCCGGAAGCCGACACGGCCGCCAGTGAGAGCCTTCGTGGGACAGCTCGTGATCCACTCCTGGACACCCTCGGTGCCCCAGAGTCCACATGGCAGCGGAGAGAAGCTTCCCGACAGCGACCTGAACGCGCCCAACATTGCCTGGTTCCTTCCTGGTTCCACCCTGGTCACTGCTGAGTGACCCAGACTCTGTCCCCTCTGCTTTCAGATCATCTTTAACTTCGACCCAGCCTTGGATCTCACCGGACCCTTCTCGTCTCGACGCCTGCAGCATCTTCAGCTCCAAGCACCATCACCAGCGTGACAAAACCCGACACTACTTTGCACCTGTGCACCCGCTTCCTGTGGGTGAGGTAACTCAGCAACGCCGGTGTTCCTACACTGGTACTCACCTCTAGTGTATGTGTCTAAAGTTTCATCTTGCTAGGTTAAGCGGAAGTCTCCTTTAACTATAACTTTATAACTTTTACGCACCGTTGACATTGCATTGGTGCATGTGTGTGCTTTAAGCGCTGCACCCGAATCCCGCTGGCTTTTCCCGACTTCAGCATTGCTAGTCCCGACTGCTCCCAGTGATTCCCTAGTCCCTAGGCCTAACCACTGTTCGATTGGTATCTCTTATAATACTTTCTTAATATATGGTTTTTGTGGCCCCTTGGCCTCATCCATAATTGTGCAACTTTCATATGTTTAACTGTGCTTTTTTGTAGAAGGCTTGTGCCTCTGCACTCATAAAGAGTACAGAGGATTATTCTAGTAATAAATACATATATTTTTATAATATATAACTTGTGTGGTGTCCTTTCATTTGATATTACAGGATTGTGATTGGTAAAACAGCTCGCTTAACACGACCTCTTGAGTTAAGCCTTTAAGGCTGCTTAGTCCATGCTACCATTAGGATAGCTTGTCTATAAGGTTGACTTACAACCAGACACCATAAGGGATTGTTGGGACTGATACAAGGTGGTTACAGAATTGGAAACATCATATATCAGGCTAACCTCTCACATTGGTGTGCAGCGGTGCGGATTTGATCTTGCTGTTGTTTTACCATTGCAATCTTTTTTATCAAATTGAAAGATCACATCAAGTACCTTAGGTACATATAAACAAAAGCTAAGCATATTTAAGTTCTACTGAACTTAGTAGTTGTAGATCAAAGGGCTTAGCACACCCTGCCTACAAATCACTAGCAAGGTACAGTAGGAAAACACTTAGTGTAGGTAAGTGCACCACTTGCACCTCACTAGCAGTCATGGCTAGCACAGAGGGAGCTTCAGGCTCTTCACCTGTGAGGGTTGACCTTACCAAGGCAACTTCCAGCTATGACAACTTCAGCCACAAGGACTTGAGTGCCCTGTGCACTGCAAGGGGGCTGAGAAAGGGTCACAACCCTACCATTCCCATCCTGATAGCCATCCTGGAGAAGGATGATTTAGATAAGGAGAGTGCAGCTCCCTTAGATACAGGAGATGGAGTGAACCCCCCTGAGATTGAGAATTCCTCAGAGATAGAGGAGGAACCTGAATCAGATACTAATGAAGATTCAGATCAAGATCAGAGGACCAACCAGGTACTAGTGGGGAGGCTTAACCAAACCAACTTGGACCTACATAGGAATGGAGAGGGCGAGCACCTCCCCAGATCCTATAACATAATTCCCTCAGGTAATAGAAGAGTGAGATCACCTTCCAGGAACTCTCACATTTCTAGTGCCTCCAGGGAATCCCAAAGGGGAATGACTTCCCCCCAGAGAAAAGAGCATAGGGCCAGGATGAGGGCTGACCAACTCCAGATAGAGAGGGACGAGATAGCTCTGGCTCAAGCTAAACTTGCTTTGGCAAGAGAACAAAAGTTGTGTGGATTAGATTCCACTTGTGGCAGCAATATTCCTAAAGAGAAAGACAGGTCCTATGATACTAGAAACCTGACAAAGATTGTGCCCCCCTACAAGGAAGGGGATGACATCCACAAATGGATGACTGCTCTGGAGAGAACCTGCATGGTACAGCAGGTTCCTCAAGAACAGTGGGCAGCTATCTTATGGTACTCCTTTTCTGAGAAAGGGAGAGATAAGCTCCTCACAGTTAGACCTGAGGATGCTAAAAATTACAATGTCCTGAAGAGTGCTCTCATAGATGGGTTTGGCCTAACTACTGAACAATACAGGTTAAAGTTCGGAGATACCCAGAAGACACAGACACAGGACTGGACTGATTTTGTAGATTGTGCTACTGAGGCTCTGGAAGGTTGGCTACATGGCAGCAAATTACATGACTTTACAGGATTGTATAATTTTATTATGAGGGAGCAGATCCTAAGTTATTGTCAGACCCAGCTTTTACACCAGTACCTGGTGGACTTAGATCTGACCTCTCCACAAAAATTGGGTAAGAGGGCAGACAAATGGGTCAGAACCAGGATTGGGCCTAAGAATCAGGGCAATGACCAGAAGAAGGAGTCTACCAAACCTCAAGATAAGGGTGGGGATAAATCTAAAGAAAATACTTCCCCAGGGCCCCAAAACTCCAAAGATGGGGGTGGGTCCCAAGACACTTCATCTACCCAGAAAAAGCCATACTGCCATGTGTGTAAACAGACTGGCCATTGGAAATCAGACAGCTGGTGTCCAAAGAATGGCAATAAAGAAAATATTCCTCCAAAAACAGCTCCAACACCTCCTGTCACTATTAGCAGTGGTCCCCCAGGTGGTGGGAGCGCCCCCAAGAATTTGGGTGGGTTTACTTTTGGAGCACAGGTGGACTCTGGCCTATCCAGGTCCCCTACCACAGATACTCTTGTCTATGAGAATGGCATGGGGTTTGCCAATTTCACTGCTTGCCCAAATACCTTGAGCAAGTACAGACAGGAGCCCCTTATCAATGGTTTGAAAGTTGAGGCCTTTAGAGACACAGGGGCTAGCATCACCATGGTGGCTGAATGTTTAGTCCCCTCAAGGCAACTTTTACCTGGTGCCACATACCAGGTGACAAACATTGATGGCATAGAAACAAATCATCCCATGGCAGTGGTAAGTCTCAGCTGGGGAGGTGTCATTGGCCCAAAGAGAGTGGCAGTGTCACCAAACTTGCCTGTAGACTGTCTACTAGGAAATGATTTGGAAATCTCAGCCTGGGCTGAGGTTGAACAGGAAATCCATTCTAAAATGGTAAATGTCACTGGAAAGGTTAGTAGGGCTGTGATGGCTACAGCCCGAATCCAAGACGTCCTTCATGAAAAGGTTGGTAGGGCTGAGCCCCGTCTTTAGCTAACTCCCTTCCTGAAAAGATTAGCAGAGCTGTTATGATAACAGCCCATACCCAAACTGAGTCTCCTCCTGAAAAGGTTGGTGGGGCTGTGATGGCCACAGCCCAAACTCAAACGGATTTCTGTGTTGTGAAGCCTGAAAGGATGGATCACTCCACCCAAACAGAGAGCATGGAGGAGGAAGAGAAATCTCCGCCTCACCAGACATTAGGAAAGGATCAACCTCCTCAGGGAACTGATCTTACCCCTGATGAAGGAACTGTCCCAGAGGTTGTTAGGTCTGGCCTGACAGAGCCTCTGATGGCAGTGGACCCTTCTCAGGTGGGAACCAGTCTGGAGCAGGTAACCTGCCCCTCTCTGCCTTGCCTTAATCATCCCAGGGCCGCAGAGGACAAGAAGGACAGTGAGCCCCAAAGGGCCCCCTGTCAAATAAAGCACCCCCATCAACAGATTAGGGGCACCAAAACTAGTAGCTCTAGTAAGGTGAAAACTTTAAAAACTCCTGAGGGATCCCCCTTAAAAGTAGTTGGGGACCTCCCACAGATGGATTCTGTTGGGCACAGCCAAACCTGGGACCCAAAGGGCCCAAACCTGAACTGTCCCTCCAGTAAGCCAACAAAAGGGACCCAGCCTCCAGCTTTAGGTAGCCAGAGGTTGACCCTGAGAGCACAGTGCAACTCAGTTGAAGAAAGAAAGGCACACATGGTGGAAGATAATTGGAGGAAGCTGAGCCCTAAACTAGTGGAGCCTCACTTCAATACTCCATATCAACACCAGCCTTTTACTTTGCAAAAACACACCCAAGGTAGTGATTCCCTATGGTGGAGACCCTATAATACCCCAAGGGTGAGGGATTGCGTAGTGGACCATGAGACAGGGGTAACCATGCTAGTGCAGGTACTTCCTTATATGGCCACTCAGGCAATATAGGCTTACCTGGTCAAGGATAGCCTTATCTCCTTTCATTTGGGTGGGGGGTTATGTAGGAAGGTGGACTCCTGACTAGGGTTACCCCAGATTTTTTGCCTTGTGTTTAGCTGGTTTTCGACTTAGTTGGCCTGGTTCCCTCCTAATCAGGGCCCCAGGCTCTCTGCTCACTCCTTAAAATGGACTCCATGCACCCTAGGTGCATACCCAAATTGGTACTGGACAACTTGTCAGCCGCTATACAGTGCACTATAGGTGCCAATGGCATAGGTGCATCCAAGGCCTACCAGGGGCTGCAGCATAGCTTTTGCCACCCCTGGCTAGTTCTTAAATTGACACAACTGGCTTATCACTCAGCTGGGGCAAGGTGGTGTAATCACCCCTTGCTTAGATACAGTATACCTATATCTAAACCTATCTAGACACATATATACCTATAAGTCACTCCTATGGCAGGCCTTAACAATCCTGGAGGCAGAGTGCTAGGTTTTATGTGAGATGGTGCTCTAGCATGAGCTGAGCCTGTCTGCAGCTGTCGGGAACAACTCCTTAAGCTGTTCCGGGATAATGCCATACCATATACTATTAAGTGCATTATAATCCATCACGGTTATATGTTAACTTTGGTTTGGCTTTATCAAAACATGTCGTGTAAGGTGTCATACGATTTGGAATACTATTCCCTCGACAGTCCTGTCGACGGGGATAGCATTCCACCCCTCTAGAGGGAGAAGACTTGTTACTTTACTGAAACGCAGTTGATTTTAAAAGAGCCTCAGCATCACAAAATGGAGGCTTCTGCCACAGACACAAGTCTGACCTCCTGCTGCTGACCGAAACTCAGCCGAGGAGGCCTGGACAAAGGCTTTTCTGTTCGCGGGGAGGTGTTACACCTCCCCAGACAGGAGATAGTGGATTGTAGCAGGGAGGTTTGAAAGAAACCAGGCAGTGCCTGGGGAGCACAAGGCTTCCCCTTGCATAATCCGGTCAAACGGGTTCTGGGGCACACCAGCCCCAGTCCCAGCGCGACCCTGGACAAAGGGAAAGGGGTGTAACCACCCCCTTCCTGGGTCCAACCCATAGGAGGGGACCTAGCAGGTAATCCAGCCCCCTAGATTGGAATAAGAATGGGAGCAGTGCCAACGCACTCAGATTATCCTGACTGAAACTTATGAAACGAAACTCTGGACCCTTCGACATCCTACTCGACGTAGAAGACTGAAGTATCTCCCTTGTGGTCAAGGAGTGACCACGTTGTGCAAACAGGCACCATCCAGCACCTCGACGTTTGCTGTTGCAGTTCCCGCCGGAACTCGAGCTACAGAGTTCGACAAGACCAAGCGTGCCTGCCTTCTAACAGCCTGATCCACAGTCCCTGCAGAGCTGAGACCCGTGGAGGCGACCTGAAGCGTGGGGCCCGCCATCTTAGAAAGACCACGAGACGCTGACCGTGCAGCCCACGAGTGACCCTCGAGGCTGTGCATTGGAGTTTGAGAAGCCCCAGCCCTGAGCCTCTCTTGCACCGAAGCTCACCCCTCCACACTCACTGAGTGCTACGTGGGGCCCTTCTGCATCTTTTGGCTCAACGCGTTGGCCCGGTCACTTGCCCGTTGGCTTGTGGACCCTGTGCCGATGAACCTTGAAACCTAACTTGTGAATCTGATTACTCCAGACTTGCACTCGCTCCTCTGAAAAGGAGCACCCGCTCTGACCCTCCTGGTCCGAGTATTAAGCCATCTTCGAGTCCTGCGTGGGTTGCGCTTGCCAAGGGTTGTTTGCTCCAATCCGGAAGCCGACACGCCCGACAGTGAGAGCCTTCGTGGGACAGCTTGTGATCCACTCCTGGACACCCTCGGTGCCCCAGAGTCCACATGGCAGTGGAGAGAAGCTTCCCGACAGCGACCTGAACGCGCCCAACATTGCCTGGTTCCTTCCTGGTTCCACCCTGGTCACTGCTGAGTGACCCAGACTCTGTCCCCTCTGCTTTCAGATCATCTTTAACTTCGACCCAGCCTTGGATCACACCGGACCCTTCTCGTCTCGACGCCTGCAGCATCTTCAGCTCCAAGCACCATCACCAGCGTGACAAAACCCGACACTACTTCGCACCTGTGCACCCGCTTCCTGTGGGTGAGGTAACTCAGCAACGCTGGTGTTCCTACACTGGTACTCACCTCTAGTGTATGTGTCTAAAGTTTCATCTTGCTAGGTTAAGCGGAAGTCTCCTTTAACTATAACTTTATAACTTTTACGCACCGTTGACATTGTATTGGTGCATGTGTGTGCTTTAAGCGCTGCACCCGAATCCCGCTGGCTTTTCCCGACTTCAGCATTGCTAGTCCCGACTGCTCCCAGCGATTCCCTAGTCCCTAGGCCTAACCACTGTTCGATTGGTATCTCTTATAATATTTTCTTAATATATGGTTTGCGTGGCCCCTTGGCCTCATCCATAATTGTGCAACTTTCATATGTTTAACTGTGCTTTTGTTTAAAGGCTTGTGCCTCTGCACTCATAAAGAGTACAGAGGATTATTCTAGTAATAAATACATATATTTTTATAATATATAACTTGTGTTGTGTCCTTTCATTTGATATTACAGGATTGTGATTGGTAAAACAGCTCGCTTAACACGGCCTCTTGAGTTAAGCCTTTAAGGCTGCTTAGTCCATGCTACCATTAGGATAGCTTGTCTATAAGGTTGACTTACAACCAGACACCATAAGTGATTGTTTGGACTGATACAAGGTGGTTACAGAATTGGAAACATCAAATATCAGGCTAACCTCTCACATTGGTGTGCAGCGGTGCGGATTTGAGCTTGCTGTTGTTTTACCATTGCAATCTTTTTTATCAAATTGAAAGATCACATCAAGTACCTTAGGTACATATAAACAAAAGCTAAGCATATTTAAGTTCTACTGAACTTAGTAGTTGTAGATCAAAGGGCTTAGCACACCCTGCCTACAAATCACTAGCAAGGTACAGTAGGAAAACACTTAGTGTAGGTAAGTGCACCACTTGCACCTCACTAGCAGTCATGGCTAGCACAGAGGGAGCTTCAGGCTCTTCACCTGTGAGGGTTGACCTTACCAAGGCAACTTCCAGCTATGACAACTTCAGCCACAAGGACTTGAGTGCCCTTTGCACTGCAAGGGGGCTGAGAAAGGGTCACAACCCTACCATTCCCATCCTGATAGCCATCCTGGAGAAGGATGATTTAGATAAGGAGAGTGCAGCTCCCTTAGATACAGGAGATGGAGTGAACCCCCCTGAGATTGAGAATTCCTCAGAGATAGAGGAGGAACCTGAATCAGATACTAATGAAGATTCAGATCAAGATCAGAGGACCAACCAGGTACTAGTGGGGAGGCTTAACCAAACCAACTTGGACCTACATAGGAATGGAGAGGGCGAGCACCTCCCCAGATCCTATAACATAATTCCCTCAGGTAATAGAAGAGTGAGATCACCTTCCAGGAACTCTCACATTTCTAGTGCCTCCAGGGAATCCCAAAGGGGAATGACTTCCCCCCAGAGAAAAGAGCATAGGGCCAGGATGAGGGCTGACCAACTCCAGATAGAGAGGGACGAGATAGCTCTGGCTCAAGCTAAACTTGCTTTGGCAAGGGAACAAAAGTTGTGTGGATTAGATTCCACTGGTGGCAGCAATATTCCTAAAGAGAAAGACAGGTCCTATGATACTAGAAACCTGACAAAGATTGTGCCACCCTACAAGGAAGGGGATGACATCCACAAATGGATGACTGCTCTGGAGAGAACCTGCATGGTACAGCAGGTTCCTCAAGAACAGTGGGCAGCTATCTTATGGCACTCCTTTTCTGAGAAAGGGAGAGATAAGCTCCTCACAGTTAGACCTGAGGATGCTAAAAATTACAATGTCCTGAAGAGAGCTCTCATAGATGGGTTTGGCCTAACTACTGAACAATACAGGTTAAAGTTCGGAGATACCCAGAAGACACAGACACAGGACTGGACTGATTTTGTAGATTGTGCTACTGAGGCTCCGGAAGGTTGGCTACATGGCAGCAAATTACATGACTTTACAGGATTGTATAATTTGATTATGAGGGAGCAGATCCTAAGTAATTGTCAGACCCAGCTTTTACACCAGTACCTGGTGGACTTAGATCTGACCTCTCCACAAAAATTGGGTAAGAGGGCAGACAAATGGATCAGAACCAGGATTGGGCCTAAGAATCAGGGCAATGACCAGAAGAAGGAGTCTACCAAACCTCAAGATAAGGGTGGGGATAAATCTAAAGAAAAGACTTCCCCAGGGCCCCAAAACTCCAAAGATGGGGGTGGGTCCCAAGACACTTCATCTACCCAGAAAAAGCCATACTGCCATGTGTGTAAACAGACTGGCCATTGGAAATCAGACAGCTGGTGTCCAAAGAATGGCAATAAAGAAAATATTCCTCCAAAAACAGCTCCAACACCTCCTGTCACTATTAGCAGTGGTCCCCCAGGTGGTGGGAGCGCCCCCAAGAATTTGGGTGGGTTTACTTTTGGAGCACAGGTGGACTCTGGCCTATCCAGGTCCCCTACCACAGATACTCTTGTCTATGAGAATGGCATGGGGTTTGCCAATTTCACTGCTTGCCCAAATACCTTGAGCAAGTACAGACAGGAGCCCCTTATCAATGGTTTGAAAGTTGAGGCCTTTAGAGACACTCTAGCGCGTGGACACGCCGGTGTGCGTAATCGCAGCGCTTTACAAATGTCCCAATAATAATACTAATAATAATAAAGGGGCTAGCATCACCATGGTGGCTGAATGTTTAGTCCCCTCAAGGCAACTTTTACCTGGTGCCACATACCAGGTGACAAACATTGATGGCATAGAAACAAATCATCCCATGGCAGTGGTAAGTCTCAGCTGGGGAGGTGTCATTGGCCCAAAGAGAGTGACAGTGTCACCAAACTTGCCTGTAGACTGTCTACTAGGAAATGATTTGGAAATCTCAGCCTGGGCTGAGGTTGAACAGGAAATCCATTCTAAAATGGTAAATGTCACTGGAAAGGTTAGTAGGGCTGTGATGGCTACAGCCCGAATCCAAGATGTCCTTCCTGAAAAGGTTGGTAGGGCTGAGCCACTCTCAGTCCCGTCTTTAGCTAACTCCCTTCCTGAAAAGATTAGCAGAGCTGTTATGATAACAGCCCATACCCAAACTGAGTCTCCTCCTGAAAAGGTTGGTGGGGCTGTGATGGCCACAGCCCAAACTCAAACGGATTTCTGTGTTGTGAAGCCTGAAAGGATGGATCACTCCACCCAAACAGAGAGCATGGAGGAGGAAGAGAAATCTCCCCCTCACCAGACATTAGGAAAGGATCAACCTCCTCAGGGAACTGATCTTACCCCTGATGAAGGAACTGTCCCAGAGGTTGTTAGGCCTGGCCTGACAGAGCCTCTGATGGCAGTGGACCCTTCTCAGGTGGGAACCAGTCTGGAGCAGGTAACCTGCCCCTCTCTGCCTTGCCCTAATCATCCCAGGGCTGCAGAGGACAAGAAGGACAGTGAGCCCCAAAGGGCCCCCTGTCAAATAAAGCACCCCCATCAACAGATTAGGGGCACCGAAACTAGTAGCCCTAGTAAGGTGAAAACTTTAAAAACTCCTGAGGGATCCCCCTTAAAAGTAGTTAGGGACCTCCCACAGATGGATTCTGTTGGGCACAGCCAAACCTGGGACCCAAAGGGCCCAAACCTGAACTGTCCCTCCAGTAAGCCAACAAAAGGGACCCAGCCTCCAGCTTTAGGTAGCCAGAGGTTGACCCTGAGAGCACAGTGCAACTCAGTTGAAGAAAGAAAGGCACACATGGTGGAAGATAATTGGAGGAAGCTGAGCCCTAAACTAGTGGAGCCTCACTTCAATACTCCATCCATATAAACACCAGCCTTTTACTTTGCAAAAACACACCCAAGGTAGTGATTCCCTATGGTGGAGACCCTATAATACCCCAAGGGTGAGGGATTGCTTAGTGGACCATGAGACAGGGGTAACCATGCTAGTGCAGGTACTTCCTTATATGGCCACTCAGGCAATATAGGCTTACCTGGTCAAGGATAGCCTTATCTCCTTTCATTTGGGTGGGGGGTTATATAGGAAGGTGGACTCCTGACTATGGTTACCCCAGATTTTTTGCCTTGTGTTTAGCTGGTTTTCGACTTAGTTGGCCTGGTTCCCTGCTAATCAGGGCCCCAGGCTCCCTGCTCACTCCTTAAAATGGACTCCATGCACCCTAGGTGCATACCCAAATTGGTACTGGACAACTTGTCAGCCCCTATACAGTGCACTATAGGTGCCAATGGCATAGGTGCATCCAAGGCCTACCAGGGGCTGCAGCATAGCTTTTGCCACCCCTGGCTAGTTCTTAAATTGACACAACTGGCTTATCACTCAGCTGGGGCAAGGTGGTGTAATCACCCCTTGCTTAGATACAGTATACCTACATCTAAACCTATCTAGACACATATATACCTATAAGGGATCTATGATGTTACAACGCGTTATTTTACAACGCAGGCTGTAACATCGCAACTTTTACAACGCAGGTTCCATTACATCGGATGCCATTACAACGCAGGACATTACATAGCAGATGCTATTACAACGCATACCATTACATCGTAAGTGTAGGTAAGTATACCTTTTTAAAAAAAATGTAATTAAGTTAATTTAATTAATTTAATTTAACTAATATAATTAAATTAATTTTAAAATTGTAATTAATTTAATTTATTTAAATAAGTTTAATTTAATTTAAAATTGGAATTAATGTAATTTAATTAATTTAATATAATTTTATTAATTTAATTTAATACATTTTATAATAGTAATTATTTTAACTTAATTAAATTAATTTAATTAATATTATTGAATTAATCTTAAAATTGTAATTAATATGATTTAATACATTTAATTAAATTTAATTAATTTAATTAATTTAATTTAATTAAAGTCGTACTTTAAAAAAAATAAACCCTAAAAATACCCCTGTACCCCAAAACCCAAACCCAGCCCTAAACCCTAAAAATACCCCTGTACCCCAAAACCCAATCCCAGCCCTAAAACCTAAAAATACCCCTGTACCCCAAAACCCAAACCCAGCCCTGAAACCTAAAAATACCCCTCTACCCCAAAACCCAAACCCAGCCCTGAAACCTAAAAATACCCCTGTACCCCAAAACCCAAACCCAGCCCTAAAACCTAAAAATACCCCTGTACCCCAAAACCCAAACCCAGCCCTAAAACCTAAAAATACCCCTGTACCCCAAACCCAGCCCTAAAACCTTAAAATACCCCTGTACCCCAAAACCCAAACCCAGCCCTAAAACCTTAAAATACCCCTGTACCCCAAAACCCAAACCCAGCCCTAAAACCTAAAAATACCCCTGTACCCCAAAACCCAAACCCAGCCCTAAAACCTAAAAATACCCCTGTACCCCAAAACCCAAACCCAGCCCTGAAACCTAAAATTACCCCTGTACCCCAAAACCCAAACCCAGCCCTAAAACCTAAAAATACCCCTGTACCCCAAAACCCAAACCCAGCCCTAAAACCTAAAAATACCCCTGTACCCCAAAAGCAAACCCAGCCCTAAAACCTATAAATACCCCTGTACCCCAAAACCCAAACCCAGCCCTAAAACCTAAAAATACCCCTGTACCCCAAAACCCAAACCCAGCCCTAAAACCTAAAAATACCCCTGTACCCCAAAACCTAAACCCAGCCCTAAGACCTAAAAATACCCAAACACCCCAAAACATATACCTCAGTACCCCAAAACATATACTCCTATACTCATACTTATTTTAAATATTACTTAAATTAATATATTTAATTTATCATATTAAAAAACATAAATAAATATATTTATTTATAATTAATATTAATAAAATTAATTAAATAATATTAAATAAAATAAATAAAAAATTATATACTTACCAATACTTACGATCAATCAATCAATCAGTCAGTGACACTTATAGAGCGCGCTACATACCCGTAGGGTCTCAAGGCGCTGGGGGGGGGGGTGCCGCTACTGCTCGAACAGCCAGGTCTTCAGCTTCTTCCTGAAGGAGAGGTGGTCTTGGGTCAGGCGCAGGTCGGTCGGGAGGGAGTTCCAGGTCTTGGCGGCCAGGTAGGAGAAGGACCTTCCTCCTGTAGTCGCTCTTCGGATGCGGGGGACGGCGGCGAGGGCGTGGTTGGTTGATCGGAGGTGGCGTTTGGGAGCGTAGAAGTTGATCCGGCTGTTGAGGTAGCTCGGGCCTTGGTCGTGTAGGGCTTTGTGTGCGTGGGTGAGGAGGCGGAAGGTGATTCTTTTGTTGACGGGGAGCCAGTGAAGGTCTCTCAGATGTCCGGTGATGTGGCTGGTTCGTGGGATGTCGAGGATGAGTCTGGCTGAGGCGTTCTGGATCCGCTGGAGTCTCTTCTGGAGCTTGGCGGTGGTACCGGCGTAGAGGGCGTTGCCGTAGTCCAGTCGGCTGGTGACGAGGGCCTGGGTGACGGTCTTCCTGGTCTCGGTGGGGATCCACCGGAAGATCTTCCGTAGCATGCGTAGGATGTTGAAGCACGCCGAGGAGACGTTGTTGACTTGCCTGGTCATGGAGAGGGAGGAGTCCAGGATGAAGCCCAGGTTGCGTGCATGGTCTGTCGGTTTGGGTGCGGTGCCCAGGGCGGGGGGCCACCAGGAGTCGTCCCAGGCGGAGGGGGAAGAGCCCAGGATGAGGACCTCCGTCTTGTCAGAGTTCAGTTTCAGGCGGCTGGTCGTCATCCACTCGGCTACCTCTTTCATCCCTTCGTGCAGGTTGGCTCTGGCGGAGGCGGGGTCGTTGGTCAGGGAGAGGATCAGCTGGGTGTCGTCGGCGTAGGAGATTATGCTGAGGTTGTGTTTGCGTACGATGGCCGCGAGGGGGCTCATGTAGACGTTGAAGAGGGTGGGGCTCAGAGATGATCCTTGAGGGACGCCGCAGATGACTTCGGAGGCTTCTGACTTGTACGGTGGTAGGCGGACTCTCTGTGTTCTTCCGTCGAGGAAGGAGATGATCCATTCCAGCGCCTTGTCCTGGATTCCGATGTTGCTGAGGCGCTGTACTAGGGTGCGGTGGCAGACCGTGTCGAATGCCGCGGAGAGGTCTAGGAGGATGAGGGCCGCTGTTTCTCCATTGTCCATCAGGGCTCGGATGTCATCGGTGGCGGCGATGAGGGCGGTCTCGGTGCTGTGATTGGCTCGGAAGCCGGACTGTGAGGGGTCGAGGGATCCGTTCGTCTCGAGGAAGGCGGCCATCTGCTTGTTGACGGTCTTCTCGATGACTTTGGCTGGAAACGGGAGGAGCGAGATGGGGCGGTAGTTCTTGAGTTCGGTGGGGTCCGCTGTTGGTTTCTTGAGTAGGGCGCTGAGTTCGGCGTGTTTCCAGCTCTCAGGGAAGGTGGCGGTGTCGAATGATGTGTTGATGATGTCTCGCAGGTGGGGTGCGATGACAGCGTCGGCCTTGTTGAAGACGTGGTGAGGGCAGGGGTCGGTCGGTGATCCGGAGTGGATGGAGTTCATCGTGCGGATGGTGTCTTCGGTGCTGATCGGGGTCCAGGCGTGGAGGGTGGTGGTGGGGGGTGATTGGTCGGTCATGGTGTGCGTTGGTTGGTTGTTGAAGCTGTTGTGTATGTCCGCGATCTTGTTGTGGAAGTATGAAGCGAGGGAGTTGCAGAGGTCTTGCGATGGGGTGATGTCGTTGTTTCCTGCGCTGGGGTTGGAAAGCTCTTTCACGATGTTGAAGAGTTCCTTGTAGTTGTGTGCGTTGTTGTCCAACCGTTCCTTGAATGCTGTTTTCTTGGCGGCGCGGATCAGCTGGTGGTGCTTCCGGGTGGCAAGCTTGAAGGAGGTCCTGTTGTCCGGTGTAGGTTCCCTTCTCCAGACTTTCTCGAGGGTTCGGCAGTTCTTCTTGGAGCTCTTGAGTTCGTTGGTGAACCACGGGGCTTTCTTGCTTCCGGGTCTGCTGGGCGGGGTCCTCAGCGGGGCGAGCTCGTCCGCGCAGATGCTGATCCACTTCGTGAGGTTGTCGGCGGCCTGGCTGGGGTTCGCTGAGCTGGCAGGTGGGTGCTGGCTCAGGGAGGTGGCGAGCTGGTCTGCTGTGATCTTGTTCCAGCTTCTGCGGGCGGCCTGTTGCTGGAGGTGGTGGGTCGTCGTTCTCTTGAAGGTGAAGTGGATGCAGCTGTGGTCCGTCCATTGGAGCTCTGTGGCGTGGCTGAAGTCGATGTCTGTGCTGGAAGAGAAGACTGCGTCGAGTGTGTGTCCGGCGAGGTGGGTGGGGGTGGACACCAGTTGCTTGAGTCCCAGGTTGGCGAGGTTGTCCAGCAGGGTGGTGGTGTTGCGGTCGTTGTTGTTCTCCAGGTGGAAGTTGAGGTCCCCCAGGAGGATGTAGTCAGCGGAGGGGAGGGCATGCGGGCTGACGAAGTCGGCGATGTCCTCGCTGAATTGTGTGCGTGGTCCAGGGGGTCGGTAGATCAGGGTGCCTCTGAGGGTGGTGTTCGGGTTGGTGTGGATCTGGAAATGCAGGTGTTCGGCGGTGGTCAGGTTGTTGTCGGTGCTGGTTGTGAGACGGATGGTGTTCTTGTGGATGATGGCGATGCCTCCTCCCATCTGGTTGGCATTGCGGTCCCTCCGGACGATCTTGTAGCCCTCTGGGATAGCGATGGCGATGTCGGGAGCTGAAGAGGCGTTCATCCAGGTCTCCGTGAGGAAGGCAACGTCAGGGGCTGTGGCGTCTAGGAGGTTCCAGAGTTCGATAGCGTGTCTGTGGACGGAGCGGGTGTTGAGCAGGATGCACTTGAGGTGGGTGCTACTGGTGTTCGACTTGGCGGGTGCTGGTGTGAGGCAGGTCCGGATGCAGGTGAATTTGCAGGCGTGGCAGCTGAAAGGTCCGTGGGTGCGTCGTGGTGTGGCCGGATGGCATTCTGGGAGTCGGCCGGAGTTGAGAGCGATGAGGGTGGCGGCGGAGTACGTCAGGCGGGACGATCGGGGTCTTCGGGGGCCAAGGGTCCTGGCGCTGGTCGCGATCCGGTCGCGAACGGGCGTAGACGGGCTTACCTTTGGCGCGCCTTCGGCGCACAATCGGCGCGCCCGCTGCGCGTGACCGCTGCGCGTTCGCACGGTCGCCATATAAAGGCGAAGTGTGCGGGTGGGCGGAGCAGCTGGGAGGCGGGAGCGGGGAGGGAACAGAATAGAAAAAGGGGCGGGGTCTGCGGTGGTGGCGGGAAGCGGGGAGCGGGGAGGGAAGACGGAGGGCGGCGAGGTAGGCGGGCAAACAGGAAGGACACAAGCTGGAAAAAGAAAACAGGCACTAATGGAAAACACAAGCGCTAACACGGGCAAGAAATACAATAATAATAAGCACAAATGACGATCAAAATAAAAACAAAACAAACGACAACAGAGTCACGGGCAAGAAATACAATAATAACAAGCACAAATGACGATCAAAATAAAAACAAAACAAACGACAACAGAGTCAGCCGGCGGCGAGGCAGGCAGCGCGGCAGGGACAAGGCTGAGGGGCACACGCAGCAGCTGGTGGCCGTGCGGCGCGGGGGTGTCCCACAAGTGGGTCACACTTACCTGTGTCGCACGGTCGCCATATAAAGGCCAAGTGCGCGAGTGGGCGGAGCAGCTGGGAGGCGGGAGCGGGGAGGGAACAGAATAGAAAAAGGGGCGGGGTCTGCGGTGGTGGCGGGAAGCGGGGAGCGGGGAGGGAAGACGGAGGGCGGCGAGGTAGGCGGGCAAACAGGAAGGACGCAAGCTGGAAAAAGAAAACAGGCACTAATGGAAAACACAAGCGCTAACACGGGCAAGAAATACAATAATAATAAGCACAAATGACGATCAAAATAAAAACAAAACAAACGACAACAGAGTCACGGGCAAGAAATACAATAATAACAAGCACAAATGACGATCAAAATAAAAACAAAACAAACGACAACAGAGTCAGCCGGCGGCGAGGCAGGCAGCGCGGCAGGGACAAGGCTGAGGGGCACACGCAGCAGCTGGTGGCCGTGCGGCGCGGGGGTGTCCCACAAGTGGGTCACACTTACCTGTGTCGCACGGTCGCCATATAAAGGCCAAGTGCGCGAGTGGGCGGAGCAGCTGGGAGGCGGGAGCGGGGAGGGAACAGAATAGAAAAAGGGGCGGGGTCTGCGGTGGTGGCGGGAAGCGGGGAGCGGGGAGGGAAGACGGAGGGCGGCGAGGTAGGCGGGCAAACAGGAAGGACGCAAGCTGGAAAAAGAAAACAGGCACTAATGGAAAACACAAGCGCTAACACGGGCAAGAAATACAATAATAATAAGCACAAATGACGATCAAAATAAAAACAAAACAAACGACAACAGAGTCACGGGCAAGAAATACAATAATAACAAGCACAAATGACGATCAAAATAAAAACAAAACAAACGACAACAGAGTCAGCCGGCGGCGAGGCAGGCAGCGCGGCAGGGACAAGGCTGAGGGGCACACGCAGCAGCTGGTGGCCGTGCGGCGCGGGGGTGTCCCACGATGTAATGGTATGCGTTGTAATAGCATCTGCTATGTAATGTCCTGCGTTGTAATAGCATCCGATGTAATGGAACCAGCGTTGTAAAAGCTGCGTTGTAACAGCATTACGATGTAAAAGTTGCGATGTAACAGTAACATACCACCTATAAGTCACTCCTATGGCAGGCCTTAACAATCCTGGAGGCAGAGTGCTAGGTTTTATGTGAGATGGTGCTCTAGCATGAGCTGAGCCTGTCTGCAGCTGTCGGGAACAACTCCTTAAGCTGTTCCTGGATAATGCCATACCATATACTATTAAGTGCATTATAATCCATCGCGGTCATATGTTAACTTTGGTTTGGCTTTATCAAAACATGTCGTGTAAGGTGTCATACGATTTGGAATACTATCCCCTCGACAGTCCTGTCGACGGGGATAGCATTCCACCCCTCTAGAGGGAGAAGACATGTTACTTTACTGAAACGCAGTTGATTTTAAAAGAGCCTCAGCATCACAAAATGGAGGCTTCTGCCACAGACACAAGTCTGACCTCCTGCTGCTGACCGAAACTCAGCCGAGGAGGCCTGGACAAAGGCTTTCCTGTTCGCGGGGAGGTGTCACACCACCCCACACAGGAGATAGTGGATTGTAGCAGGGAGGTTTGAAAGAAACCAGGCAGTGCCTGGGGAGCACAAGGCTTCCCCTTGCATAATCCGGTCAAACGGGTTCTGGGGCACACCATCCCCAGTCCCAGCACGACCCTGGACAAAGGGAAAGGGGTGTAACCACCCCCTTCCTGGGTCCCACCCATAGGAGGGGACCTAGCGGGTAATCCAGCCCCCTAGATTGGAATAAGAATGGGAGCAGTGCCAACGCACTCAGATTATCCTGACTGAAACTTATGAAACGAAACTCTGGACCCTTCGACATCCTACTCGACGTAGAAGACTGAAGTATCTCCCTTGTGGTCAAGGAGTGACCACGTTGTGCAAACAGGCACCCTCCAGCACCTCGACGTTTGCTGTTGCAGTTCCCGCCAGAACTCGAGCTACAGAGTTTGACAAGACCAAGCGTGCCTGCCTTCTAACAGCCTGATCCACAGTCCCTGCAGAGCTGAGACCCGTGGAGGCGACCTGAAGCGTGGGGCCCGCCATCTTGGAAAGACCACGAGACGCTGACCGTGCAGCCCACGAGTGACCCTCGAGGCTGTGCATTGGAGTTTGAGAAGCCCCAGCCCTGAGCCTCTCTTGCACCGAAGCTCACCCCTCCACACTCACCGAGTGCTACGTGGGGCCCTTCTGCATCTTTTGGCTCAACGCGTTGGCCCGGTCACTTGCCCGTTGGCTTGTGGACCCTGTGCCGATGAACCTTGAAACCTAACTTGTGAATCTGATTGCTCCAGACTTGCACTCGCTCCTCTGAAAAGGAGCACCCGCTCTGACCCTCCTGGTCCGAGTATTAAGCCATCTTCGAGTCCTGCGTGGGTTGCGCTTGCCAAGGGTTGTTTGCTCCAATCCGGAAGCCGACACGGCCGACAGTGAGAGGCTTCGTGGGACAGCTCGTGATCCACTCCTGGACACCCTCGGTGCCCCAGAGTCCACGTGGCAGCGGAGAGAAGCTTCCCGACAGCGACCTGAACGCGCCCAACATTGCCTGGTTCCTTCCTGGTTCCACCCTGGACACTGCTGAGTGACCCAGACTCTGTCCCCTCTGCTTTCAGATCATCTTTAACTTCGATCCAGCCTTGGATCACACCGGACCCTTCTCGTACCGACGCCTGCAGCATCTTCAGCTCCAAGCACCATCACCAGCGTGACAAAACCCGACACTACTTCGCACCTGTGCACCCGCTTCCTGTGGGTGAGGTAACTCAGCAACGCCGGTGTTCCTACACTGGTACTCACCTCTAGTGTATGTGTCTAAAGTTTCATCTTGCTAGGTTAAGCGGAAGTCTCCTTTAACTATAACTTTATAACTTTTACGCACCGTTGACATTGCATTGGTGCATGTGTGTGCTTTAAGCGCTGCACCCGAATCCCGCTGGCTTTTCCAGACTTCAGCATTGCTAGTCCCGACTGCTCCCAGCGATTCCCTAGTCCCTAGGCCTAACCACTGTTCGATTGGTATCTCTTATACAACTTTTTTTAATATATGGTTTGCGTGGCCCCTTGGCCTCATCCATAATTGTGCAACTTTCATATGTTTAACTGTGCTTTTGTTTAAAGGCTTGTGCCTCTGCACTCATGAAGAGTACAGAGGATTATTCTAGTAATAAATACATATATTTTTATAATATATAACTTGTGTGGTGTCCTTTCATTTGATATTACAGGATTGTGATTGGTAAAACAGCTCGCTTAACACGACCTCTTGAGTTAAGCCTTTAAGGCTGCTTAGTCCATGCTACCATTAGGATAGCTTGTCTATAAGGTTGACTTACAACCAGACACCATAAGGGATTGTTTGGACTGATACAAGGTGGTTACAGAATTGGAAACATCATATATCAGGCTAACCTCTCACATTGGTGTGCAGCGGTGCGGATTTGAGCTTGCTGTTGTTTTACTATTGCAATCTTTTTTATCAAATTGAAAGATCACATCAAGTACCTTAGGTACATATAAACAAAGCTAAGCATATTTAAGTTCTACTGAACTTAGTAGTTGTAGATCAAAGGGCTTAGCACACCCTGCCTACAAATCACTAGCAAGGTACAGTAGGAAAACACTTAGTGTAGGTAAGTGCACCACTTGCACCTCAATAGCAGTCATGGCTAGCACAGAGGGAGCTTCAGGCTCTTCACCTGTGAGGGTTGACCTTACCAAGGAAACTTCCAGCTATGACAACTTCAGCCACAAGGACTTGAGTCCCCTGTGCACTGCAAGGGGGCTGAGAAAGGGTCACAACCCTACAATTCCCATCCTGATAGCCATCCTGGAGAAGGATGATTTAGATAAGGCGAGTGCAGCTCCCTTAGATACAGGAGATGGAGTGAACCCCCCTGAGATTGAGAATTCCTCAGAGATAGAGGAGGAACCTGAATCAGATACTAATGAAGATTCAGATCAAGATCAGAGGACCAACCAGGTACTAGTGGGGAGGCTTAACCAAACCAACTTGGACCTACATAGGAATGGAGAGGGCGAGCACCTCCCCAGATCCTATAACATGATTCCCTCAGGTAATAGAAGAGTGAGATCACCTTCCAGGGACTCTCACATTTCTAGTGCCTCCAGGGAATCCCAAAGGGGAATGACTTCCCCCCAGAGAAAAGAGCATAGGGCCAGGATGAGGGCTGTCGAACTCCAGATAGAGAGGGAAGAGATAGCTCTGGCTCAAGCTAAACTTGCTTTGGCAAGAGAACAAAAGTTGTGTGGATTAGATTCCACTGGTGGCAGCAATATTCCTAAAGATAAAGACAGCTCCTATGATAGTAGAAACCTGACAAAGATTGTGCCCCCCTACAAGGAAGGGGATGACATCCACAAATGGATGACTGCTCTGGAGAGAGCCTGCATGGTACAGCAGGTTCCTCAAGAACAGTGGGCAGCTATCTTATGGTACTCCTTTTCTGAGAAAGGGAGAGATAAGCTCCTCACAGTTAGACCTGAGGATGCTAAAAATTACAATGTCCTGAAGAGTGCTCTCATAGATGGGTTTGGCCTAACTACTGAACAATACAGGTTAAAGTTCGGAGATACCCAGAAGACACAGACACAGGACTGGACTGATTTTGTAGATTGTGCTACTGAGGCTCTGGAAGGTTGGCTACATGGCAGCAAATTCCATGACTTTACAGGATTGTATAATTTGATTATGAGGGAGCAGATCCTAAGTAATTGTCAGAACCAGCTTTTACACCAGTACCTGGTGGACTCAGATCTGACCTTTCCACAAAAATTGGGTAAGAGGGCAGACAAATGGGTCAGAACCAGGATTGGGCCTAAGAATCAGGGCAATGACCAGAAGAAGGAGTCTACCAAACCTCAAGATAAGGGTGGGGATAAATCTAAAGAAAAGACTTCCCCAGGGCCCCAAAACTCCAAAGATGGGGGTGGGTCCCAAGACACTTCATCTACCCAGAAAAAGCCATACTGCCATGTGTGTAAACAGACTGGCCATTGGAAATCAGACAGCTGGTGTCCAAAGAATGGCAATAAAGAAAATATTCTTCCAAAAACAGCTCCAACACCTCCTGTCACTATTAGCAGTGGTCCCCCAGGTGGTGAGAGCGCCCCCAAGAATTTGGGTGGGTTTACTTTTGGAGCACAGGTGGACTCTGGCCTATCCAGGTCCCCTACCACAGATACTCTTGTCTTTGAGAATGGCATGGGGTTTGCCAATTTCACTGCTTGCCCAAATACCTTGAGCAAGTACAGACAGGAGCCCCTTATCAATGGTTTGAAAGTTGAGGCCTTTAGAGACACAGGGGCTAGCATCACCATGGTGGCTGAATGTTTAGTCCCCTCAAGGCAACATTTACCTGGTGCCACATACCAGGTGACAAACATTGATGGCATAGAAACAAATCATCCCATGGCAGTGGTAAGTCTCAGCTGGGGAGGTGTCATTGGCCCAAAGAGAGTGGCAGTGTCACCAAACTTGCCTGTAGACTGTCTACTAGGAAATGATTTGGAAATCTCAGCCTGGGCTGAGGTTGAACAGGAAATCCATTCTAAAATGGTAAATGTCACTGGAAAGGTTAGTAGGGCTGTGATGGCTACAGCCGGAATCCAAGATGTCCTTCATGAAAAGGTTGGTAGGGCTGAGCCACTCTCAGCCCCGTCTTTAGCTAACTCCCTTCCTGAAAAGATTAGCAGAGCTGTTATGATAACAGCCCATACCCAAACTGAGTCTCCTCCTGAAAAGGTTGGTGGGGCTGTGATGGCCACAGCCCAAACTCAAACGGATTTCTGTGTTGTGAAGCCTGAAAGGATGGATCACTCCACCCAAACAGAGAGCATGGAGGAGGAAGAGAAATCTCCCCCTCACCAGACATTAGGAAAGGATCAACCTCCTCAGGGAAGTGATCTTACCCCTGATGAAGGAACTGTCACAGAGGTTGTTAGGCCTGGCCTGACAGAGCCTCTGATGGCAGTGGACCCTTCTCAGGTGGGAACCAGTCTGGAGCAGGTAACCTGCCCCTCTCTGCCTTGCCTTAATCATCCCAGGGCTGCAGAGGACAAGAAGGACAGTGAGCCCCAAAGGGCCCCCTGTCAAATAAAGCACCCCCATCAACAGATTAGGGGCACCGAAACTAGTAGCCCTAGTAAGGTGAAAACTTTAAAAACTCCTGAGGGATCCCCCTTAAAAGTAGTTAGGGACCTCCCACAGATGGATTCTGTTGGGCACAGCCAAACCTGGGACCCAAAGGGCCCAAACCTGAACTGTCCCTCCAGTAAGCCAACAAAAGGGACCCAGCCTCCAGCTTTAGGTAGCCAGAGGTTGACCCTGAGAGCACAGTGCAACTCAGTTGAAGAAAGAAAGGCACACATGGTGGAAGATAATTGGAGGAAGCTGAGCCCTAAACTAGTGGAGCCTCACTTCAATACTCCATATCAACACCAGCCTTCTACTTTGCAAAAACACACCCAAGGTAGTGATTCCCTATGGTGGAGACCCTATAATACCCCAAGGGTGAGGGATTGCTTAGTGGACCATGAGACAGGGGTAACCATGCTAGTGCAGGTACTTCCTTATATGGCCACTCAGGCAATATAGGCTTACCTGGTCAAGGATAGCCTTATCTCCTTTCATTTGGGTATGGGGTTATGTAGGAAGGTGGACTCCTGACTATGGTTACCCCAGATTTTTTGCCTTGTGTTTAGCTGGTTTTCGACTTAGTTGGCCTGGTTCCCTGCTAATCAGGGCCCCAGGCTCTCTGCTCACTCCTTAAAATGGACTCCATGCACCCTAGGTGCATACCCAAATTGGTACTGGACAACTTGTCAGCCCCTATACAGTGCACTATAGGTGCCAATGGCATAGGTGCATCCAAGGCCTACCAGGGGCTGCAGCATAGCTTTTGCCACCCCTGGCTAGTTCTTAAATTGACACAGCTGGCTTATCACTCAGCTGGGGCAAGGTGGTGTAATCACCCCTTGCTTAGATACAGTATACCTATATCTAAACCTATCTAGACACATATATACCTATAAGTCACTCCTATGGCAGGCCTTAACAATCCTGGAGGCAGAGTGCCAAGTTTTATGTGAGATGGTGCTCTAGCATGAGCTGAGCCTGTCTGCAGCTGTCGGGAACAACTCCTTAAGCTGTTCCGGGATAATGCCATACCATATACTATTAAGTGCATTATAATCCATCGCGGTTATATGTTAACTTTGGTTTGGCTTTATCAAAACATGTCGTGTAAGGTGTCATACGATTTCGAATACTATCCCCTCGACAGTCCTGTCGATGGGGATAGCATTCCACCCCTCTAGAGGGAGAAGACATGTTACTTTACTGAAACGCAGTTGATTTTAAAAGAGCCTCAGCATCACAAAATGGATGCTTCTGCCACAGACACAAGTCTGACCTCCTGCTGCTGACCGAAACTCAGCCGAGGAGGCCTGGACAAAGGCTTTCCTGTTCACGGGGAGGTGTCACACCACCCCAGACAGGAGATAGTGGATTGTAGCAGGGAGGTTTGAAAGAAACCAGTCAGTGCCTGGGGAGCACAAGGCTTCCCCTTGCATAATCCGGTCAAACGGGTTCTGGGGCACACCAGCCCCTGTCCCAGCGCGACCCTGGACAAAGGGAAAGGGGTGTAACCACCCCCTTCCTGGGTCCCACCCATAGGAGGGGACCTAGCAGGTAATCCAGCCCCCTAGATTGGAATAAGAATGGGAGCAGTGCCAACACACTCAGATTATCCTGACTGAAACTTATGAAACGAAACTCTGGACCCTTCGACATCCTACTCGATGTAGAAGACTGAAGTATCTCCCTTGTGGTCAAGGAGTGACCACCCTGTGCAAACAGGCACCATCCAGCACCTCGACGTTTGCTTTGTTGCAGTTCCCACCGGAACTCGAGCTACAGAGTTCGACAAGACCAAGCGTGCCTGCCTTCTAACAGCCTGATCCACAGTCCCTGCAGAGCTGAGACCTGTGGAGGCGACCTGAAGCGTGGGACCCGCCATCTTGGAAAGACCACGAGACGCTGACCGTGCAGCCCACGAGTGACCCTCGAGGCTGTGCATTGGGGTTTGAGAAGCCCCAGCCCTGAGCCTCTCTTGCACCGAAGCTCACCCCTCCACACTCACCGAGTGCTACGTGGGGCCCTTCTGCATCTTTTGGCTCAACGCGTTGGCCCGGTCACTTGCCCGTTGGCTTGTGGACCCTGTGCCGATGAACCTTGAAACCTAACTTGTGAATCTGATTGCTCCAGACTTGCACTCGCTCCTCTGAAAAGGAGCACCCGCTCTGACCCTCCTGGTCCGAGTATTAAGCCATCTTCGAGTCCTGCGTGGGTTGCGCTTGCAAAGGGTTGTTTGCTCCAATCCGGAAGCCGACATGGCCGACAGTGAGAGCCTTCATGGGACAGCTTGTGATCCACTCATGGACACCCTCGGTGCCCCAGAGTCCACGTGGCAGCGGAGAGAAGCTTCCCGAAAGTTACCTGAACGCGCCCAACATTGCCTGGTGTCTTCCTGGTTCCACCCTGGTCACTGCTGAGTGACCCAGACTCTGTCCCCTCTGCTTTCAGATCATCTTTAACTTCGATCCAGCCTTGGATCACACCGGACCCTTCTAGTCTCGACGCCTGCAGCATCTTCAGCTCCAAGCACCATCACCAGCGTGACAAAACCCGACACTACTTCGCACCTGTGCACCCGCTTCCTGTGGGTGAGGTAACTCAGCAACGCCGGTGTTCCTACACTGGTATTCACCTCTAGTGTATGTGTCTAAAGTTTCATCTTGCTAGGTTAAGCGGAAGTCTCCTTTAACTATAACTTTATAACTTTTACGCACCGTTGACATTGCATTGGTGCATGTGTGTGCTTTAAGCGCTGCACCCGAATCCCGCTGGCTTTTCCCGACTTCAGCATTGCTAGTCCCGACTGCTCCCAGCAATTCCCTAGTCCCTAGGCCTAACCACTGTTCGATTGGTATCTCTTATACCACTTTCTTTTTGTTAAAGATATTTTTATTGAAAAGATAGAAAGATAGAAATACCAGAAGAGAGAGGGGATGGAATCACATGAAATGCAATAAAAAAGAAGTGCCCTCGCAGGGGTCAATTCAATAAGGCCAAGCAGCAATAATAATAATGAAGGGTCGTACAGTGTCATCGCTCAGGGCAGAGAAAAAGAAGAGTTCAAAAGATCTGCCCGGGGCAAAATCAAACCCCCCGAGGAGTCCCGGAGGGGCAAGAGCCCTTACTGGCACCGGGCAAGCTATCCAAGTCAGAGGCTTATTCGACCAAGTCCATTTGCGCCTCCAAGCGTCCCGGCCATAAGGAAGACAATGCGGCAAGGCCGAATATGAAAAAACAAAAGTCCTCATCCCCCTCTAGGAAAGAAAGACAAACCAACCCCCCCCCCCCCCCGAAGAGGCTCCAACCTCCCCACTATTTCCCTCCCCCCGGTGGTGGCAGCCTAACAACAGACATTCGCACAAGCAGACTTTACACCTGGAACAGATGTAGGGCGCGTATGGTGGGTGGGCAAACCGCTGACGGCAACCCTCCAGAGAGAAAGCGGACCAGTGGGCCCCATCTGAAGGTAAAGTTCTTAAAGTTATTTCTGAAAATGTCCGCCATACGCTCCACACTCAGCAACTTCCACAACCTAGCGAACCAAAGGGAAAGAGCAGGGGCCTCCCTCCTCTTCCATGCAGCAGCCAGGGTCAACTTGGCCGCACCCAAGCAGAGCCAAAGGATGTGTTTGTCAGCCCTGGTCTGGTGCTCAAAAAGCGAGTCCCGTAGGCCCAGGAGTACGAAGCCAATGGAATCTGGAATTGGGTAGCCTAGGATCTCTCTTCCAATAGGGGCGTATGATGGGGCAATCCCACCAGATATGACGAAAGTCCCCAAGGAGACCACAGCCCGCCAACATCTGTCAGAGGCAGAAGGAAAAATCTTTTTCAACCGGGTCGGGTACAGATACCAATCCAGCATGGTCTCCATATGGGCCTGCCGAAGATCGATAGAATGATTAAATCTATGCAGATCACGCCAGAGATGAGACCACTCCTCGTCAGTGATATCCCGCCCCAGGTGTTCCTCCCACAAACCCATGTATCTAGGGTGAGGTGAAATAGCAGTGGTCAATAGCAGATCGTAGAGGAATGAAATCACCCCTTTCATAGAGGATGTGCGAGTGATATAAGATTCGAAATCCGTGGGAGGCCTCGTCGCAGCATCCCGTACCTCAGGCGACAATGCCCAATGCAGCAGCTGGGCGTGCCGGTAGCGCTCAGTGGGTGGCACCCCATAGTCACGCATGCAATTTTGGAAGGTGAGCGGCTCAAAACCATGGACCAAATGCGTGAGTGCGTGGCAGCCCCCCACCCTCCACCCATCAAAGGGCCCCTCAACAAGAGCCGGCGGAAACGCTGGGTTAAAGTGAATAGGCATGAAGGGGGAGGGGAAGGAGGTCCATCTCTAAATCACTAGAGACCGAATCCCAGACCTTCAGAGTCGTACTCGTATGGGTGCTAATGTAGGCGTTGCGTGGCCGATCACCTTTCGCCTTCCAAACCAGGTCCCATATTGAACGACCCGCCACACTCCTGTCCATATGCAGCCAGTGCTTCTCCGACTCCATTTGGGTCCATTCAGCCAGCACTCGGAGTTGTGCCGCTTTGTAGTAAAGAAGCATGTCTGGAAGGCCAGCCCCACCCTTCCTCAATGGCCGGCGAAGCGTAAGAAAGGAGAGCCTAGCTCGACCCCTTGCCAGATGTAGCGCAGAATCATAGACTTAAGACGCCGAAAAAACCCCCTTCCAAAGTAATAGGGAGGGCTTGGAACAGATAAAGAAGCTTGGGGAGCATTGTCATCTTGATGGCATGCACGCGTCCCAACCAGGATATAAACATGGGCTTCAGGCGATGAAGCTCAGCCTGTATCTGGGTCAACAGAGGAGGGAAGTTAGCCGCATACAGGGTGGCGACGGATGAGGTCAGCCGGACCCCGAGATATTGTATGGAGGAGCTAGACCAGGACAGGGGCGTGAGCGGTCGGATGCGCGCTACCTCAGAGGGTGGCAGCGTGAGGTTGAGAATGTAGGATTTGCCAGGATTGACCCGAAATCCCGCCACCGTATCGAACTGGGAGAGCACGTCCTGCACGCGCGGGAGGGATGCCCCGGGGTCAGCTAGCGACAATAAAACATCGTCAGCAAACAGGAATATTTTGTGCTGTTCCCCCGAAAAGGGGAGACCCACTATATCCGGGTCTTCCCGTACCCGAATGGCAAGAGGCTCGATGCTGAGCGCGAAAAGTAAGGGAGATAGGGGGCAGCCCTGCCTCGTACCCCGGGAGTGTGCAAAAAAGGGTGAGACATGACCATTCACCATAACCCTCGAGCGCGGGCCATGATAATTGGCCCGGAGCATATCTATAAATTTTGGAGGCCTGCAAGGTACTAAAGAGGAAGTCCCAGTCCACCCGATCAAACGCCTTTTCAGCATCAAGGCCTACCAGAACAGCTGGAATCTTAAAGCGATTAGCTTTCTCGATCAGATGGATTAGCCGTCTAGTGTTGTCATGGGTCTGGCGACCCTTTATGAAGCCCTATTGATCGGGATGGATGAGGGCAGGCATGAGGTCCTGAAGCCGGGTAGCTAAGATAGAGGATACAATTTAGCATCAACGTGTAACAGGGCAATGGGCCGATACGATTCGCATTTAGAGGGGTCTTTCCCCGCTTTGGGAATGATCGAGATCATAGCTTCCGCCATAGTGCCCGTAGTGTGACCCGCCTCCCTCATGCTGTTGAAAAGAGTCACCAAGCGGTCCCCCAACTCAGACGCGAACGTCTGATAGAAGGAAGCCGTGTAGCCGTCTGGGCCCGGAGCCTTCTGCGGTTTAAGGGACCGAATGGCGGTCAACACCTCCTACCTAGTAAAGGGGGCCTCCAAGAGTACGTTCCATTCCTTGGAAACCTGCAGAAGCGACAGGGCTTCCAAATACTCCCGCTGAGCGGCCGGCGCCAGGCGGTCTGCCGAGTATAAGGCGGCATAGAAGTCGCCGAAAAGCTCTGCCTTAACCGCATCTCTATGTTCCATGACGCCGGAGGGGGTCCGAATGCCACCCACATATTCCCTCTCACGTTTGTCACAAAGCTGCCGTGCCAGATGTTTCCCCACTTTGTTGCCCTGAGCATAAGAAAGGCGCCGAAGGCGCAAGAGGGTATATTCAGCCTGATTAGTGTAGTGCGCCCTAACTTTCCCCCGCACCGCAGCAAGAGGGCGAAGGGTCTTTCTAGAAGGATTCTGCTTATGCGCAGTTTCCAATGTCGCCAGTTCCGCCTCCAGCGCCTCCCTCTCCTCGCGCCTAAGTTTGTTCAGGGCGGAGTTCAACTCAATGCACGTGCCTCGCGTCGTCGCCTTGAAGGCGTCCCATTGGGTGAGACCGAGGTGTCACCAGCCTTGTTAAGCTCAAAAAACTCACCAATGGCTGCCCTAAGCTTTTTGCAGGATTCCTCATCCCGCGTAAGGGATGCAGGGAAATACCATTTGCGATGAGGGGACAACTCTGGGGCCCAGATCAAGCATGTAGCCAAAAGGCTATGATCAGAGACCGAGAGTGGGAATATTTTGCTATCCCGCAAGTCGCCCTGTAGAGATTGATGCAAAAAATGTGATCAAGACGGGAGTATGTGTGGTGGACATGGGAATAGAACGTGTAGTCCCTAGTGTGGGGGTGGAGGGAACACCAGCTATCAATAAGGCCCAAACTCAGCAAAGTATCGCGCAGTTCCGGGAAGAAGAGACCCGCCTCCGTCCTCTGCTGATGCGAACAATCAAGACATTTGTCCCAAACCAAATTGAAATCCCCCATCACAATCAATGCTCCCTCCCCGAAGTCCCCCACCACCCTCAGAAAGGCCTCAAGGAACCCATGTTGGCCCGTGTTTGGTGCATATACAACCACCCACGTGCAAAGCTTACCCATGAGCATCCCCTTCACCATCAGCCACCGCCCTTCCTTGTCTCCCCGCACTCCCACGGGTTGAAATTGAAGTGTAGAGCGGAACAAAAGCGCCACCCCTCGGTGCTTAGAGGCGGCTGAGGATTTGTAAATCAGGGGATATTGCCTGTGCTTAAGCCTAGATTCATCTTTACGGGCCAAATGAGCCTCCTGCAGGCCCACCACATCAAACTGATGATCAAGAATATACTTCCACACTTTCTGGCGCTTTTGAGGAGAATTAAGGCCTTTAACATTCCAGGAGCCTATTGTAACAGGCGACATTGAGTCCAACACCTCCCCCCATCGCTCCAATCAGTGCAGCCCATATCCCAGAACCAAACCAGACACACTACAGCCAAACCAAGTCCCCAGCCACCACCACCAGGTCCCATCCCAACAATCCTACCATAACCCACAAGAGCCTCAGAAACAAAACCCAAAAAGGAAAAAGTCAGAAGTAGAAAAAGAACAATGAAAGTCGGACATGACCATAAGGGTCGGGGGTAGAAGACCCTGGTAATGCCCCCCTCGAGTTCAGGGTCGGGGTAACCCTCCAGTGGAGAACTGTCCCACAGAGTACCTGAGATGGTAGAGCCCCCCCGGCTCCCACGGGCCGCTGTCGACGGAGCTTAGGCCGCCGAGGAGCTGTCCACTCGGCCCGACTCAGTCACCAGGGCCAGTGAGGCCAAAACATCTCCCCTTTAACTCTGGCTCGCCGACGGAGACGGACCCTCTGCTACGCCATGTCGGCCCACTCTCTGCAATGCTGGGGAGCGGGAGCGGCGACGTCTTCTTGGGGAGGTGCTGGCATCCGCCGACGCGGTTGTTTCCTCCATTCCGAGCAGTTCCCTGGCGGCTGCTAAGGATCGCACCTGCACCAGTCTATTTTGCCACCTGAAAATGAGCCAAAAGGGGTGACCCCAGGAGTAGGACACCCCGTGCTCCCTCAGGAAGGCCGTGATCGGGCGGAAGTCCCGTCGTTTTTGCAAGGTGGAAGCCGCCAGATCTTGAAAAAGCTGAGGGCCGTGCCCACGAAAAAGCAAGTTATTGGTGTCCCTCGCCTTCCGCAAGATTGTCTCCTTCAATTGGAAATCGTGGACACAGACCAAGATGTCGGGAGGTGGCGAGCGCGCGCCACGTGGAGGGCCTACCCGATGTACTCTGTCCATCTTGACCTCGGTGCGATCGTCCTCAGCCAGAATGTGCAAAAAGAGAGCTTCCACGTATTCCCGTAGGTTCCCACCATCTCCATCCCAGGGCACTGCTCGTATTCGGATGTTATTACGGCGGGACCGGTTTTCCAAGTCCTCGCAGTGGGTCTGGAGATCCAGATTTTGCTCGCGGAGCTGGAGCAAATCCTGCTGTAGCTGATGGACATCCCCACTGAGGCCCAAGTTGTGGTCCTCTAGGGTCGCTACACGTTCGCCGATGCCGTCCACATCTCGGCGGACCTCTCGGAGGCCGGAAGCTAGTTGTGCTTTTAGTTCCGTAATATCGTCCTTGATGGAGGAGAAAAGCTCTATCAGAAAGACCTTCGTGACCGGGCCATCAGCGTCGTCCTTGGTCGGCGACTTGCTAGGGCCGGGGGGCGATCCAGATGCCCCCTTACCAGGACCATCCTTCCCCGGTTTATTCAAGCGATTCCTTGTCGACATGGTGCGACACCTCAGCTCAGATCCAGGCTCCTCACGACCTCCCAAAGCATCCCGGAGAGCCAGCTAAGTTCCTCCTCCAGCAGCAAATTTCGCTCCGGAGATACTGGGGGACCGATGCGATCAGAGGGCAGCACTCGCCCCTCCGCTCCGAGTCCGTTGGGTCGTCCGATGGATCGCCCCCAGGGCACAAATGGTGAGAGGCAAGAGGGCACCACCTCTCCTTCCGTTAGCTTTCTGCACTGTCCAGCAGCCTCCAGACAGGTCGGCGCCTCTTCGTCACCTCTGCTCGGCAACAACAGCCAGAAGGATTCCGGGGTCACAGGCAGGCTCGCTACAATCCCAGTGGGGGGGACTCGCAAAGCAAGCGCCTCAATTGTTAATTTACAAGAGTTCAGGGTCCCCTCGTGTGAAGAGTCGATGCCGCCCAGGCGGAGCTCCGTAGGCCGCTCCGGTGCTCGTGCGTCACCAATCTAACACCTCGGCTAAATCCGCCGTCCTAGGTCGTAGCTCGACGGGAGAAGGAGCAAACCAATGCAGGACACCTCAGCAACCCCAGGAGAGTCAGAGCCGGGGTTGAAATCGCCCCAGTGTAGCTAAACAAAGCTATGAAAGGCTCGGGGTGCCGGAGGAGCTCGCAGGCACGTCTTACTCCATCGCCATCTTGGCCACGCCCCCCTATACCACTTTCTTAATATATGGTTTGCGTGGCCCCTTGGCCTCATCCATAATTGTGTAACTTTCATATGTTTAACTGTGCTTTTGTTTAAAGGCTTGTGCCTCTGCACTCATAAAGAGTACAGAGGATTATTCTAGTAATAAATACATATATTTTTATAATATATAACTTGTGTGGTGTCCTTTCATTTGATATTACAGGATTGTGATTGGTAAAACAGCTCGCTTAACACGACCTCTTGAGTTAAGCCTTTAAGGCTGCTTAGTCCATGCTACCATTAGGATAGCTTGTCTATAAGGTTGACTTACAACCAGACACCATAAGGGATTGTTTGGACTGATACAAGAGGGTTACAGAATTGGAAACATCATATATCAGGCCAACCTCTCACACCCTTCCTAAAATAGAAATCAGGAGGGAAGCCCAGCTTTGCTAGAGTTTTTTTAATTTCATTCATGCGTCTGATGAAGTTGATGTATGCCATTTCTTCGAAGTCCTTCCTCACTCAAATTCCTAGGTATCTAATTTCTGTTTTATCTAGATGATTAAGGTGATTGAGGGTGGGTGTGTTCCATGTCATAGTCTGTGTTTTATCTTCCTTGACAAAGTATCCCTAGATTTTCCCAAAGTTTTCTGCTACTTCCAATATTGCCGGCAATGACATCTCAATGTTGCTTGTATAAACTATTAGATCATCTGCATTTAGAGCTTCTTTCTTATACCAACGCAGATAACAGAATGGGGGAAATCTTTGCCGTCATCTAATTTTCCTCACTATTGTCATGTAGTTACCATATAACCTCTTCAGGATCTGCACATTTGGATAACATAAACTGTGGGATTGGTGGCAGACTGATTCTGTGCACCCTGCTGGGTATGTTAGCCTGTCTGTATCAGCTAGCTCACAGTGCCACTATATTCTTCTCTTACAAAGGGGACAATAGATTCTGGCAACCTCAGAAGATGACAACCCTGATCCCTCAGAATCGTGGAAAAAATGTACTACTTTTCACTCAGTCACTCGTGCTCACTTACTTTGTCTCAGAGAGATACACAGGATAAACAGGCTGGGCGTTTTCAATAGAAATTTATTGAACAGTTGTTATCCTAGTGCAGAATAGATGAGCTGCAACACCCATTAGACCGTAGCAGAGATATATGATTAGAAGTACTACGAAAGTAAAGGGATGGTAAAGTTCTATCATCTATTAATAATCATTAACATATACAAGTATATAAAACACATGATAAAAAGTGCATACTCCTACGATGCCTCAATAACTAGGCGTACCTAAATGTACTTAGCATTTGTGTAGGTGTTATGCCAAGAATCTCTAGTATCTAGCCAACCCCATTACCTGAGAATGAAAGAAAATGGGACTTCATCCTGGTCTCGAGTTGGACACCCCCGAGGGATGTTGCACCACTGCGTGCTGGAATGTCTGCATGCAGGAACCTCAGCGTCTCTGTTCAGAGTATCAGCCGGGAAGTCTCGATGTGATGTACATATACCCATAGGTCTCCCCAGGGGTCTTGCCTTGTTGTGTTACTGTGTCTGCCTAAAGGATGACGTTGGGCCTGAACTTTATACAGAGATATTATACAGGAGATGTTAGTCCTGCTGTGCTTCCAAGTAGCCTCATGCTTTATGTATGAAATTCGAACTTGGGAAAAAGCAGCGTTCTGAATGCAGTGTAGTATCTAGGTGAAAGGCCAGTCCCTAAGAACGCTTAAGTATGTAATGTAGGGAAGAATATAGGTGAAATGTTGCAATGTTACCTGTGCCTATACAGGCTACCTACATGGAATACAACCAGGGCTCTATATACAGATGAAACAGAAGAGGTGAGAGGGAGCAGCCTTGGTGTGTACCTCAATTTATACAGAAACTTGAAGTTAAGGAGCCATTGACCAATATCTTTGCAGTGAAAGTAGAGTATATACTTTGGATTCCTAAGAGAAAATTGCCTCCCAAACCATTCTGTTCCATTACTTCATATTGATAAGGCAAACTAACTCTATCAAAGGCCTTGGCAGCGTTTACCATTATTATAGATAGGGGAACTCCGTCACAGCGGCCGCATCTATTACCCATAGCAAATCCTTGGTTAAGTCTGAGAGCTGTCTTCCCTTCATAAAGCCCTTTTGGATTACATGTATAATTTCTCCCAACACCTTGTCTAACCTTTTGGCAAGGATCTTTGTGCAGATTTTTTAATCTGCGTTGAGCAAGGAAATTGGTCAGTAGGATTCTAATATTTTAAGGTCTTTCTCGGGTTTAAGTATCAGGGTTTTCACTGCCTCATTCCATGTAGCAGGGTGGTGTGCGTGATGCTAACATATATATATTATTCAATCGGTTAACAAGGAAGGGGTAAGTTTCTCCTTCAGAACTTTATGCACTTCTTTGGGTAAACTATCAGGACCTAGAGCTTTCCCATTTTGTAGGCTTTTGATGGTGTTCTCTTTTTTTCCGGACTGGTGATCTCCAGATTAAGGAATACCTACTGATCTATATCCAGGCAAGGGAGTTTCTCCTGTTGTAGCCATTCTCTATTTTCTGATTGTGTGGCTGTTGTGTCATCCGTACATAGATCTTAGAAAAAAAAATGCCTCCCCAATCGTCTGATCTTCAGTAAATCAACTTTTTGTTGTATTGTTCACGACTTCCTTAATTTTGTTCCTGACGTAATTTTGTCTCACCTTCCAAGCTAGCTTCCACACCCTTCACCATATTTGTAATGTGCCAACTTAATGGCCTCCCATCTCTTTATAACTTTCCTTCGAGGTAGTCTAATAAAGTCTCCATTGCTTCTCTCAGTTTATTATGCAGCGCCTCCTTTGTAGAATCTTGCATATGGAAACTATTTGTTATCTTTTCCTGCATTTCTTTAATAGTTAGTTCCCTTATGTTGTTCTTCCCTTCCCTTCTTTTATATGCTGCAGAGCTAAATAATTTTCCACGAATATAAGAGTTGTAAGCATCCCATACAATATGTGGGGGGACAGAGCCTTCATTTTATTTAAAAAAGAAAACTGTGTCAGCTTTTAGGGCCTTCACTATTTCTGGATAGCCTAAGAGGGTTTTATCTAAGGTCCATCTATTCTGCGATGGGAGGTTCTCTAAAGACATCTCTAATTTCCCTGCAGCATGGTCTGATAGCTATGTTGGCTGTACACTACTGATGCTATTATTTAGTTCTAGTATGCAAAAGAAGGATCCCAGTGTAAATAAAGATATTTAAATTCACATAGGGAGGAAAACATTAAAACATAGCACTTTATAGTAGAGCTTCAAAGAGACAAAATGAAAAATGTCATTTCATCCAATGTTATTTAATCACATTGGAGAAGGTGCTAAATTACATGCACGACTTTGCATGAGAACATCTCATAAATACTTGCATAAGCGGGTGCCCATGTGAGGGGGGGGGAGTAGTTAGTGATGGGTAGGGTATTTGAGGTAGTGACAATGAATCACAGGCAATTCTGGTATAAAAATTGCTTACATACCACATATGTAACCTCTAAATATTAGAACCATGATGCCATTTAACACACATAAAGTCACAGTTAATAGATCACTGTTGAACGGATGATGGCAGATTTTCTAAAGTTGACCTTACAACCCCTTGTCCATAGGTGTTTGTACCCTTACTGTTGGGGTCTTCATCAGGACTAGTGTAGTGTGAGGGGGGAGGTGAGCACCATGAGTGCAGCGGCGGGGAGGGGCAACTCTCACAGTCCAACTGTTGGGAGAAGGGTGGGCTCCAAGGCTCACCTACTCCAGGCTCCTCAGGCCTGGAGTGGCGTCCACCAAGGCCTCGGTGGACGCTACTCCGTTAAACTTCAGATTAATTCTGGGAATTTCACTGGATTCATTCCGGCCTTGAATACTTACCCCTATCAAAGAAGATTTGAAGGTCCAATTAAGAAGGACCTACACATCGCCACTGCTGCTTTGCGTTATCCAGTCGCACTAATAGTGACGCCTCCTTTCTACCGAACAGAAATTTTTGGAGAGTCTTGGAGCCCACCCTTCTCCCAACAGTTGGACTGTGAGAGTTGGTCCTCCCCGCCGCTGCACTCATGGTGCTCACCTCCCCCCTCACACTACACTAGTCCTTATGAAGACCCCAACATACATGTAATTAAGCATCTTCTCCAATGTGATTAAATAACATTGGATGAAATTAACTTTTTCCTTTTGTCTCTTTGAAGCTCTACTATAAAGTGTTATGTTTTAATGTTTTCCTCCCTATGTGAATTTAAATATCTCCATTTACACTGGGATCCTTCTTTTGCATACTAATTAGTACCCAGATCCCATTGATTCCGGGTTTACCCTTTCTTGTTCCTATTTAGTTCTAGGTCAGTGAGAAAGCTTAATGAGACCACTTTTTATTCTGAAAAGTGTACCCTCTTTCCTGTTCTGCTTTTAGTCTCCAAATGTCTACCATACCTTAATTCCTTATCAATTGGTGTGCATTATCCTTCATTTTAGGTGAGTTCACTGCTGGTCTAGTTGTATATTTCTCCAGCACTTGGAACAGCAATGTTTTAAAATCTTGTCCTATAATTATATGGTATTTTGTTTCCAGAAGATGTTGATATAATTCTCTGAGTGAAGGCGGGTCATCAACATTTGACCCCTAATATCTCACAAATGCTTATCCTATGTTCCGTATTTTAGCATAGCTTATTAGCCTTCTACCCCCTAAATCTACTGTGGAACTTTCCACCCTAGCTTGCGCTGGGATCTTATATATGACTGCCACCCCTTTCACATTACAAGACTGGTTAGTGCATGAACGGTGAGTGATCCATTTATTCCTCTCTAGAACTCCCTGTCACTCTTCACGTCGTACATGTGTCTCCTGTAATTAACATAATTGTAGGAGAGTTTTAGGAAATCTAAGATCTTCCTTCATTTGGCATTAGCCCTCAGCCCATTCATATTCCATGAAAGTACCCTTAAGATATGTGCCGTATTCTTCCCCCTTTCCCTGTTGATGCAAACATATACACACCTTCACCTGCTAGTGTTCTTTTTCTTTGTACTAATGAGAAGCATATTAATATTTTTTCCCCAATGCTCCCCACCCAGTGTTTAAGTAAGCTATAAAAACGTGAGCTCATCTGTGTCCCACCCTCTACTCCCATCCTGGGGAACCCTCTCATTATCCAGATTGGATATTCCATCATACCCATTGTGCTTCATATATTCAACCTCTTATTGTAGGTCTTTATGAAACTTTGTGCGTCATAATCTGAGAAATGAGAATTTCGACCTCGGGTACCTCTCTTAGATCATTACATTACTCTCAGTTTTGCTGGAAATTTCACCTGTGCCGCTGCCCCTAGAGCCTTCAAATCCTGAATGTATCTTCCTAGTTCTCACTCACAGGTCTGAGTTGCTTTGGAGATGTCTGATTATATAGTAAAAGACCAGTCATGCTTTTTAAACTGTTTATCCCTAAGGGGAGTTGTAAGGATTAGTTCTTTAATTGAGTAGGTGCGAAAGTTTATCAGGATCTTTCTTGGTTTCCCATTTTCGGGGATTCTCATAAAGAGATCATGATTGACCCTCTGAATATCTATTTCTAGGTCCAGCTCTGCCAGTTCCGGGATATATTCTTTAAGCCAATTGGCTACAAAGCCCTTTACATTTCCGCCCTCTCCGCCTTCCGGAACATTCAGGAGCCTTAGGTTGTTCCTTCTGGAATTATTTTCCAAAACTTCCAATTTGTCTCTAAGTTCTTTTTCTTCTGCTTTTAATGTTAGAATGTCCTTTTGGTTGCACTTCACTTCCTCTTGCAAGGACTTTCATGGTGAGAAGCCTTTCCATAATATCGACCAACTTTTCCTCTAAACCCTCACAGGCCTCTTGAATTTTGGCTTGGTTACGCTCTGATATAGCAAACTTCCCTTTGATGTAGTTGAATAGGGAGAGCAAAAACTGACTAATATCCACATTCGGGGTCTCATTTTTGGTAGGGTGTGTGCTCTCTCTGTGCCCAAGGCTTCCCCTGTACTTTCAGTATATTGGGGCAGGTCACCATTCCTGTCTACGGGGCTGTTAGAGGGCTGTGCTCAGGAAGGCTATTGCGGTGCTCGTCATTAGTGAGTGCTGAGTAACGATTAGAAATGTGGCGGTCCTGAGGCTTATACTTTGAGAGCATTGATGCCTCAATCTCCAAAGGAGAGTGGGCTGTATCGGTTATATGGGCGCAGACGAGATTACTACTCATACATTCTATGCTCTTGATTTTAAAGTAGAACCTCAATAAAGGGGTTATTTTGACTCTCCCTCCCAAAACAGTGGCAGGTGTTTGCAGGGCTTTTATGCTTCGTTTGGATATCTTTTGGGTGGCTGGTTGTAGGGAGAGTTGGGGATGGAAAGTTTCTGGCTGGCCTCAGTGGGGGAGACTGTGTTCCACCGAGCTTCTCTATTGTATGGTTATTCCTGCCACCCTGTGTCAAACGTGCTTGCCCCTTCCACAAAACCTGCATTCCTTTAGGTGTATCTAATTTTACCTGGTTTAGCAAGAGTTGGAGATAAGTCACCTGGTGTCTCTTCTTGCAAGCCTGTCCTCTTACCTTTATTAGATGCTATTGTAAGTCCTACAGGGGCAGAAGCTTTATTGGGGGTAAGAGGCTTTGGTTTTTTACTTTTGTGTTATGGAGTGTATGTATGTGGTGTTTTGTGGAATTATGTGGTTTGGATTAGATTAGGTAATTGTGTGGCGTGGAATTGTGTGATGTGGAGTAGATTTATGTACTGGAATTATGTGGCATGGTGTGCTTTGTAATTATGTGAATAGTAATAATGTGGTAGTGTGTGTACCAGAATTAAGAGGAGTCTGAGTGTGTGTTTTAGAGTGTAATTATGTGGAATGGTATTATGTGTTGTGGAGTAGTTTGTAGTGGAGTTTAATGATGTGGTATGCTGTTGAGGGCTGCCTTCTATGGCACACAAAGGTCTATGAGTAATACTTTCAAAATTACATAATACATGGTGTAAACGGCTAAACATTGAAGCACTTGCTAAAGATACACTCTCCACACCTTAATAAAACAAAGAACTCTGTGGTTTTCTTTCAATGTAGTGTGTATACTCTGACATCAGTAATGCAAAGTTCTGTGACCCAGGCTGATATTGGTTGCATACAGCTGCTTGTGTGACAGTCTGACATCTGGAGTCGTCAGCTCAATAAATGCCAATGTGACATCAGGAAAGAACAGTTCTATGAATGCACAGCTCTACATGCACAGATGCAGTGTGTACTAACTAGTATGTGCACGGGGGAACACCCAGTGACAACAATTAGTGAGTCCTTCACCCTTGTCACGCCCTCCTTCCTAAGTTTTCATTTCCCAGCAGAGGCTTCCGAAAGGGAAACCTACGGCTCAGAGGCATGCGCCCAGCTCTGCGTGCACAGACCGTGGCCCCACACCCACTGCTGAATGCACACTTTTAAAACATAACAGGCACACAATATTCATCTAGACATGGCTTATGGAGGAGAGACTGCTGATTTCCATATGCTATATTAGAATATATGGGTAGGCATGTATAAACAACACGTGTTCTCATGTAAGCTTATGGAAATACTCTGAAGCACGTAGTCATTGGTACAGATAATTAAGGTTATATTGATAATCACACTCCACATTTCCATCTGCGGAGAGGTTGAAGGATCAATTCAGTTGCCATCTCTGTCCCTGTGCACTTGGTTCTATTTCCACACACAAGAGATATGTGTGCAGTGATGAAAGCATAGATGCTCATAGCCCGCATAAGGTGTAGTTTGTAAAATATAACTACCTGGTCGTTTGAGTGAAATACTACTCTTGTTGTGTGCGATAGCTGAGCACGAGGAACACTGTAGGAGGGTCCATTGCACGCTGAGCCAATAATCTGTCTTAAACACAGAGCTTAGTGTTAACCTTTTCAAAACCAAAGTGTTCATATTCCGTCACATGAGCAGTGAGAAGAGCAGGGGAGGTAGGGCTTTAGTGAGACATGATACAGACGGGAGGAGGGACCATCACACACTGTAACAGGAGGAAGCATGAAAGTAGCATGATGGTCATTGAAAATGTTTTACTGAAATCGCCTGGGCATTAACCAAGCACCCAGGGGAGGGACTTTGGAAAGCAGTCCACCAAAAAGGGGGCCCGGTTGGTGGTTACGCCAAATTTGGACCTTGCCTTACTTCTCAAATTTAGCACTGATGGTCTTTTATTTGCCTACTGAAAGTTGACAAGGAAAAGAAACACTTCAAGATTTTAATTACAATATAGTCATGCTTTAAGGATCACAGACTCCAAATTCTACTTTATGGATTTTATTATAAGGCCAAAAATAGCTGGATGCACTCATCGGAGTATCAATGAATATAGATACAGAAAAATTGATACAGAGCCAAATCTATGCATATATTTGATTTGGCATAGGAGACACAGAATAATAAACTCCAAGATTAGTACACAACCCAAGATGGAGGCGGAATCCAAATCCTTTTTCATTAGGAAGGAAAGCATAAAATCCCTACATTACTCTCATAAATGATGGTTCTGTCTGATTGCCCTGTCTCATTTATAAAAGGTGTCAGCACATGTAGACTTCATTAGAAGTACTCACGTCAAATGGGTCAAATAGCTTAAAGCTATGGAGCTCGCTCTTAAGATGCTCCTTCTCCTCCGAAAATCTAGAAGTCAGATTTTCTGTTCCTGTGCACAATACAAAAAGGATAAACTCAGCCCCCTCCTAAATGTATCATGTGACAATTATTTCACTTTTCAGCACTACAGTGAATTTCCATGACTTCTTTAATTAAATCTTCCTCCCTTCTTTGTGACCTTGGAGTGTAGATAGGCCAGGCACAGAAGATATCCTCCCCTCTCGCTTATCAGCCTGTTCAAAGGCATTCCAGTTATCTCCTTAAACTAAAAATAAGGATGGAAAATTCTTTATACCTACAATCAGATGAGAGCATACTGTTCTGGCACATACAAAGATACATTTAATCATTTCTTCAGTAGCTGTGGAAGCAAAACTATAAACAACCTGCAGCTCTGGGCTTAGACTACAGGCAACTTTAACACACACAATTACATTATTATGATTATAATGTCTTTCTGCACCTGTGTATACAAAATAAGGGTGTCTTCTAATATATGATAATTCTATGGTAGCACACATTACATTTCTTGTTTAACGTGTAAAATAAATGCCTTTAATAAACATTATACATTGTGATACTGAAAACATATGCGGGTGCGTGTAAACCATGAGTATAATGCACCTCTATTCTTTAGAGTGTTTGCGCTCTATCATTGGCACAACAAGCAGAGAGCGATTGGTGGTGGATGGGCTTGATTAAAGCCCATACTGTAGATACATAAAGTCTCGCAGAGCAGCACATATGCGGGCTGCCCCGGGCTCACGAACGGGGCCCTCCTAAGAGTGCTGCCCCCCTTAGTGCCGCATCATGGCACACGAGTCAGCTGCCCACTGTTTGGGACCCCAAAGGGTCCACATGCCTGCGTCACTTCCGGGCAGGAGTGGGCGGGGGGCAAGGTAAATATAACTCTCCCGCCCACTGGTCGCCCTCTTTTCCTGCTGCCCTTGACGCCGTTTGGTTCTTGATCCGGTGAGTGTCTCAACTGGGTCGTGCTTGGCGGGGGTTTCGGTACCCCCGATGCGATTTGATGTCCCCAAGCTTCCTTGGCCTGGCTGTGTGCTGTGTTGTGGGAGCAGCCGGGTCGGGCACAGCCTCCTGGTGTGGCTCAGGGTGGTGGGTAGTGGAGAAGCGAGAGTAGCGTTGAGTGTTGGTGCAAGGTCCGTCGGGGCCTTTGGTAGGGTAGCCATGCCTACATAGTTGGGGGTAGGAAGCGTGGTGTGCCGGGTCCCATGTATTCCATGTGTGTCCAGCTGGACAGGCGGTATGCGTCACTTCCGGGCTGGAATGGCGTCCATCCTTGGTGGTTCAGGGTGAGTTGTGTTGCATGCTGGTCACGGGTCCGCACCATTGAGTTCGAAACCAGCACTGCTTTTGATGTGGTGGGGCCCAGCGCCCGGACTGCATGCGCCACCTGTGCTAGACCAAACTTGCTGAATTTAGAAGTTCACAATTGTGTCTAAAAAAGTTAGTTGATCTAACACTTTGAACAGGCTGACCCACAGCTGTAATATTTTATATTTGTATTGTACTCACTGGGGCTCCCTGGTGGGCCCAGGGGTTATGGGTAAAGAGCGAGGCGAGGGGAGCCCCTCACTGTTCCCAGTCCCTTTCCAATTCTTGCCCTGGGGAAGTGACCCCTTCGTGGCATTTCCTATTCTCGGCCCCGGAAAAGTGATCATGCTGATCCCATAATGGGCGGAGTGAGGCTGCCCGTGCTGCTGCAACCCCGGCCACTCACAGACCCACTGCAGCAGGGGGTGGCCTCCCGATCCCCCCCTTTTTACTGCCTTTTCATGGCGGGAGAACCCTCCGGCCATGGAGGGGGTCAAGGCTCCGGAGTGAGGGGGGAACAGCTGGGACCAGGCTCCCTCCTGTATGTATTGTATTGGCATTTATATAGCGCACTACTTACCCGTAGGGTCCCAAGGCGCTTCGACCGCTGCGAAACCCTTCCTGGCTTCCCTGAGAGATGGTCCCTTAATGGGTATCTCCAGGGTGAGACCAGGCATCCCCGGCGGTCTGGTGGGGCCGTTAGTGAAGTTGAGGCAAGCTAATGCCCAGAGTTGCCGAGTGTGATCACTGATCAGAGTGGGCACCGAGGCGAGAGAATTATCGAGTCCGCTGACCCTGGTCCAGAAACCTGCCGTGCCGGGAATCGAACCCTGGTCCCGGGCCGTCCTCTGCTCTCGGGTCTGCCGCCTCTAACCAGTGAGCCACACTACTTCACTCCTCTGAGTCCTCCTTTACCCGGGGTTTGTGGTGCCAGGTTGGAGACCAGGTGGACTTGGGGAAGAGTGGGGAGGGCCGCGAGCGCATGGCTCACCCTCCCCCATGCGATGCTCACTGGCGCCCACCAAGCGGTCTCCTGTTGCCTGAGTTTCTCTGGTGCAAGCTTCTTGGCCAGCGTGGGTGCAGGAGTAGCAATAAGGCAACATATTGCAACCGATGTTTAATGATTTGATTTCAGGTACCTCTACATATTTAAGCATGCTGTTTGAGCGAGCAGTTGGCAATGGCAATGTCGGGTTTTGACGAACCGTGCTGCATGGGGTGCCAAAAGGGGGTGGTGATGGACGGAGCATCTGAATTAATCAAACACTCACACCCAGTCAAAAGATCTGGGTTTAATCCATCACCGTTCTTTAGCCCACTCTGCCACCCCAGTTCAGACATAGCTATATGCAAATCAGTCTGACCCTGTGCCTCATGGGAACAGTCCAGCCCGAACTGCCAAGCCAGGTCTTCCCTGGACCGGTTTCTGGCATTCCAGCCGTCTTCAGCCCGGCTTGCTTGAATCCAGTGGCAAAGTGAGCAAGGGACTCACGTCTGAGCATACCCTGCCACACTTATGGCGGCCAAAAGCTGTACAAAAGGGGGTGGTGATGGACGGAGCATCTGAATTAATCAAACACTCACACCCAGTCAAAAGATCTGGGTTTAATCCATCACCGTTCTTTAGCCCACTCTGCCATCCCAGTTCAGACATGGCTATATGCAAATCAGTCTGACCCTGTGCCTCATGGGAACAGTCCAGCCCGAACTGCCAAGCCATGTCTTCCCTAAACCGGAAACAAGCTTCCGAGGACCGGTTTCTGGCATTCCAGCCGTCTTCAGCCCGGCTTGCTTGAATCCAGTGGCAAAGTGTGCAAGGGACTCACGTCTGAGCATACCCTGCCACACTTATGGCTGTCAAAAGCGGTACAAAAGGGGGTGGTGATGGACGGAGCATCTGAATTAATCAAACACTCACACCCAGTCAAAAGATCTGGGTTTAATCCATCACCGTTCTTTAGCCCACTCTGCCACCCAAGTTCAGACATGGCTATATGCAAATCAATCTGACCCTGTGCCTCATGGGAACAGTCCAGCCCGAACTGCCAAGCCATGTCTTCCCTGGACCGGAAACAAGCTTCCGAGGACCGGTTTCTGGCATTCCAGCCGTCTTCAGCCCAGCTTGCTTGAATCCAGTGGCAAAGTGAGCAAGGGACTCACGTCTGAGCATACCCTGCCACACTTATGGCGGCCAAAAGCGGTACAAAAGGGGGTGGTGATGGACGGAGCATCTGAATTAATCAAACACTCACACCCAGTCAAAAGATCTGAGTTTAATCCATCACCGTTCTTTAGCCCACTCTGCCACCCCAGTTCAGACATGGCTCTATGCAAATCAGTCTGACCCTGTGCCTCATGGGAACAGTCCAGCCCGAACTGCCAAGCCATGTCTTCCCTGGACCAGAAACAAGCTTCCGAGCACCGGTTTCTGGCATTCCAGCCGTCTTCAGCCCAGCTTGCTTGAATCCAGTGGCAAAGTGAGCAAGGGACTCACGTCTGAGCATACCCTGCCACACGTATGGCAGCCAAAAGCGGTACAAAAGGGGGTGGTGATGGACGGAGCATCTGAATTAATCAAACACTCACACCCAGTCAAAAGATCTGGGTTTAATCCATCACCGTTCTTTAGCCCACTCTGCCACCCAGTTCAGACATGGCTATATGCAAATCAGTCTGACCCTGTGCCTCATGGGAACAGTCCAGCCCGAACTGCCAAGCCATGTCTTCCCTGGACCAGAAACAAGCTTCCGAGGACCAGTTTCTGGCATTCCAGCCGTCTTCAGCCCGGCTTGCTTGAATCCAGTGGATAAGTGAGCAAGGGAATCACGTCTGAGCATACCCTGCCACACTTATGGCGACCAAAAGCGGTACAAAAGGGGGTGGTGATGGACGGAGCATCTGAATTAATCAAACACTCACACCCAGTCAAAAGATCCCCAATAAACTTACAGGTTGTATGGTCAAGGCTATCTAGGGTGGCAGGCGCAGGAAGGGCAAGGCATCGCTTAGCGTTAGACTCGGCCAGCAGCAGTATATCCATTTGGGGGCTCACAGACAGGTCGCCAAGCAAGCTGGACCGAGTACCTAAGTCACGCGCATTAGGCTAGGCCAGTGGAATTACATATTGGGGGACCGCACCAGGACTTAAAACTGCACAGGTTAGATTCAGATGTAATGTTGCTGCACCTGATATTGTGTACTGCGACAGGGATTTCCCTATGGCCGCTTATTAAGACGCTCCAGTAGCTGGGCAGGCGCATACTTTGGGGAGGATGGTCACAAAGGTATATCAGCCTGGGGCAGCCAAGCTAGCAAGACATTTTCACACTCTTCTTTAAAGGGAGCACATTTGGGGAAACAGTGGGTGGGGCCTGCTACTTGGGCAGAGGACAGGAGGTTCAAAGAGCTTTCCAGGGTCCCCTTATCTTAGCCAAATGATCAAGGCACAGGAGGATGGAGGGGATTACAATGGCCTCGCTGTTGGCATCGTTGAATAACTACAAGGTGCTACAGATAGGGAGCATATCAGCTTCTCAGCAGATGTGTATCTCAAGAGGATCTGATACACGCGAGTGTAAGGGCTTACTGACACTTAGCATAACAGTCCAGTGCACTGCACAGGGGGTGAAGAATAGGCCAAGTCCTGTGTTAATTTATGTTTCCTTTTATTCCTTTTGAAGAAGATGGGGTTTCACCTGTCTAAAAGTGGGCATTGACTTGTTTGCTGGACCGGGGAGTGGCCCTGGTATCAGTTGGATGTAGGTAAAGATGCCTACCCTTGTCCAGTGTGGGCATGGATGTGTTTTGCTGGACCTGGGAGAGGCCCTGGAATCAGCAAGCTGTAGGTAAAGATGCTTAGGTGCAAACTAGAATAGTGTATAGAAAGGTGTGCAGTGCTCAATGAAGGTTGTTAAGCACCCCAGCATTTTTTTACTTTGCCAGGATCCTTGGTCTGGGTATAGGGCCTTTCGTGCATCTTGAGGGTGGCACGAGGGGTGGAATGCAGGAAATGGAGGCATGGGTTGTTTCCACCACTGAGATAATTCGGTTGGGGGGGCCTAGGCTTGTGCTGGAACAGCTTGCTGAAGATAGCTGCGGCACAGATCGTTGGGGCGTGTCTCCGCTCCTAACAGTGGGACATACACTTGGGAGGCAATGAGTTGACTTTCCTGGGTAGGAAGGCACTGCTGTAAGAAATGAAGTCATCCATGCGTAAGATAAGCAACTTATTGGGGGGGCATGTAAGTTATAGGGGTCAGGGATAACCCCTCCTTTAGTGTGGCAAGGAGCCCGGTCAGGGGAGGCCGGAAAACCTCGTGCAGGAGAGTTTACAGTGCCATGCGTAAATTCACTGAACAGAGGGGGTTTTGCTTTATCAGGCATGGTTTTTAGCATGCCAAGTCCACAGGGTTTTTGATTAAGAGGGGGTTCATCTGTCCAGAGTGGGACTGGACCTGTTCTTGCTTGATCTGGGGGAGGCTTTGGAATCAGCAGGGTGTAGGTAACTAGGCATATCATGGTGGGGGGCCCTGGGGTGACAGTGGCCATACCCAGTGCTGTGGCGGAGTTACAGGGCGATCAAGAAGCTGTAAGGTACAGAGGGGTACCTTCTGCACGAGCACCCCAAGAGTGCAAAGCCAAATATGCCCAGGGAGGTCCTCGTGTTGGACCCTGGAGGAGCGAGGGCACCCCATTTGTCCTACGGGCGGTTGTGGACCTGAGCAACTGGGGGTTGCCTGCAATGCTCCACCCCCCCTTCTGGGAGCATGAGTAATGGGGTGGACTGGCGGTCCACCGGAGGGAGGGGCTTTCCCCTCTCCCAAATCTGCCAGACACCGGGCTGGCTAGGGCCACGGTGTAATTTGGCTCATCAGGTGGGCAGGCAGTGAGGGGCTGCCTGCCCTGGTATCGCCCGTAAAAAACCCCCCATCTTGGCATATTTGTTTTGCAAATAGACCTTCAGCAATATTCTCCACAAAGAAGGTGTCTTGTCTGTTTTGTTATCCAGGGTATTGCTGTGGGAGAGATGGGGAGTGTTGGCGATATTGGCTGACTCTAGGCTTGACCTAAAAAGGGTCACCATAGCCTAATTACAAATGATTTATTTGCTTTTATTAGGATGTGGTGTCTATTACAGTTCATGTTGCTGCCTTAACAGAATGCACTTTTATAAGTGTGATAAGTAATAGTTTCAAAGGACAGACATGCAATACTTGTTAGGTTGATTTATCGTATTTCCCCTGCACGAGGAAGTACAGAAACTTTTTTATTCTTTGGTTTAGAAACAACACTAATTGCAGAAGAAAAGGTCAAAATATAATTTGGTGAATCTTCACAAGAAAGCCAAGGGACACAAAGTTAGACTCAGCTAACATGCCTGTACCAGAAATTCAACAGCATTAAACTGTATACCAACAGGGGAACACGCCAAAACAACAGAGAGAGATGCCCAGGGTGGAGGAAACTCAAAATCCTGTGAGAGTAATCGTGACAAAAGGGCCGCACCTAACACCAAACTACCAGATGACCGCCCCATTCCACCACCATCAGTGATAAGACACAACACAGATAGGCGTAGGCAAATTAATCTTCCCCCTGATGCAGAGCCTTACGTCATAGTACTAACAGGTGTCCCTGAAATATCTGACGGAAGATTTGAAAACCATCAAATCCTAAAGAATAAGACCATGCACTGGTTGGGAATACATAGGCCACTACCTGCTAATCTAAATGGAGAAATTCTCAACGTCCGACGAGCAGGATGGTTGGGGAAGAGACCCAAAACAACCCCTGGTGACATAGTCATCATAAATTTCAGAGACCATAGGACAGTTAGTTTTATCAAAGACTGTTACACGGGTGGATACGAGGGTAGCATAAGGGTTAGAGAACTTAGCTATTTTTATCCGAAAGCCTTGGTGGGGGACCTTCCCGGGATTTTTAAACGGCACCATAGATCGGACTTGCCCTTAGAATTTAATATACCAACCACAAACCACTTTGTTCCGCTCATGGGTTTGGAGGGGGTTGATTGACTCCCCCACCCTAAAGAGGCTGATCTTTTAGTGGCGGGTAATGCCTCCATGTCACCACTACTTAACATCAGAAAGAACATTAAGACACCTCAGGTACAAAAACACGGGGAGCACGGAGAACTCAAACAAGGGGGAGATATAGCGAAAACACAGGGCACCGCTTAAGCATGGGCTTCAAAATGTACACAGCCCAGACCAATAAGCAGGCAAGTAAAGGGTATTAGTAAGGACCGAGTGAGCAAAACCAGAAGAGCTGAACCATTAAGCGAGGCAAATAATAAACCCAACCAACTCATACTATCATGGAACTTGGCTGGCTTAAAAGAGTAAAGTGAATAACCCAGATTGGCTAAAAACCATTCACAAATATAGTATCCTGTGTATACAGGAAACATGGCTGACTAATGACATACATCTACTGGGGTACCAAACGTTTAATGTCCCCGGGAGACCAAGCAACCGGGGAAGAAATAGGGGCGGATTATGCACCTTCATTTCTAATACCGCTGGTATTAAAGTCGTCAGAAACATCTCAGATGACTTTTTTCAAGTTCTATTGGTCAGCTGGTCAGGAGTGAATAAACTCGCCATAATTAATTTTTATAACAACGCCCACTGTAGTGAATGGGACAACATTTTTCTCAGGCTAAGGAAATGCGTAGGGGCTTTAGAAAAGGTAGGGACAGGAGATATGGCACTCCTTTGGGTAGGGGATTTTAATTGTACCATCTGCACTAACAGCGATCTGGGCACTTGTCCACTGAAGGGAAATGAGTTTGGCGATTCGTCCCATTTCATTCATTGTGGCATAGGGAATAAATTGAACGAGGTGATTTATGAACTAGACCTGGGTTTTATAAATGAAATATGTGTAACTAAGAAGGGTTTTGAACCAACCTTTATCGGAAGGGGTGTCAATTCGGTAATCGATTTCTCACTTCTATCAAACTGTTACCGAGGACTGGCCCTCTCCTGGGAGACACTTAAACTCGCCTTTGGGGACCATTACCCGATTTCCATAGAGATGCAAGCAAAGGGACCGACCGCAAGCGACAATATTGTATATTCAATACCCATTACCCTGGGAAAATTGAACGGGTATTCACTTAAGTGGGAAAAGATGGACAGTGAAAAATTCTTGACAACCTTAGTGCCCAGAGTTCTCGATCATGTTTTAATTTGTTTGAGTGATCTTGAACAACCAGAAAAAATTCTAGACTCCTTTAGTGAAACTATTAAGGAGATAAATAACCTGTTAACGAAGCCATCCAAAAAACAACATAGTAAAAAAAAGGGCTGGTTCAACAAGGAATGTTCTAGAGCGCATTCACACCTAATAGCAGTTTTGCACGAATATTCCAAGATCTATGGCCCACGTTAGAGAGGGGCGTAAGCTTAATAGAACGGCATTAAACACCAGGAGAAAGGAATTAAAAAGAGACTTATGGGTAAACCTACACTTAGCCTGCCAGAAAAATGATAACATCGCCTTCTGGAAGGCAGTCAATGCCCCTTTTTTTTAAAAACAGTGATAATGATGCAATAGATATCGCAGTGCCGGGGGAGGCGTGGGTTGCACACTTTCGCACCTGTATAACAACCCCAATCAAAGTGAATCTATAGCCCCTAATTCAACTAAGAAGCCCTCAGCTCAGTTCCCGTTGGGAATTATCTTTGATTACAGGGAAGTTACTAAGGCCATAACCGATAGTGCATCGGGCAAGGCGCCCGGACCCGATGGGGTCCCCGTTGATATTTATAAAAGCAGGATAAAACTCTGGGCTCCCCTTTTAACAAACGTCCTGAATAGCATTAACACCGTGGGTTTTATACCCACATGGCCTGAGGCAATCGTGGTCCCAATTTTTAAAAAGGGCAATAGAAATGATCCTGCCTGCTATCGTCCAATTTCACTTCTGGGCGCATTGATGAAGGTAGCAGGCAGGATCATTCTAAATAGGCTTCAAGTCTGGTCGGAGGAGAATAACACCATAACCCCCCTTCAATATGGCTTTCGCCAAGGGAAGCGTACTATAGAGCAGAGTCTAAATCTGGCCCTGCTCGTGGCCAAATATACAGAGGCAAAACACGAAAGCCTATATATAACATTTGTCGATTTGACCTCTGCCTTCGATTGTGTAGACCATACCAAACTTTGGGACACACTGAAATCCTTAGGCATAGACAACAGAATCATTGTTTTTATAAGGGAACTATATAGAAACGCAAGGGCTAGAGTGAGATATGGCAGAGAAGGCCAATGTTCAGACAAGTTCCCCATCAACAGAGGTGTGCGGCAAGGGTGCATTCTTGCACCCTTCCTTTTCATATTGTACATAAACACAGTGGTGGAACACATGAGAAAGTTCCAGTTTGACTATCCCACAGTGGGAGTGACTTCGTTACCAATCCTCTTATATGCGGATGATGCCGCCATACTATCACGGACCCCAATTGGTATGCAGAGGGCGGTGGTGGAATTCTCAAATTACATGGATACTTGTGGGTTAACTATCAACGTAACAAAGACCTATTCCATGAGATCTGGCCCTTTAAGAAAAATCCATAAGTCAATTTTCTTACACCAGAAATAAATCCTTAACACCGCCACTTTCTGCTACTTAGGAATAAACTTTGACAATAAAGGAAACTGGACAAAGGCGGTCCATGCCAGAAGCTTGGCCTTTAGCAGAGCAACCGGAGCCTTAATTAACTTTTCGAGGAAACTCAGCGGTCGCCCTGCCAAAGAACTCTTACAAATTTATAAGGCCAGACGTCTTTCAACTGGCACATATGGCTCAGGAATTTGGGGCTTTACAAACACTAAGCAGATACAATTGACTGAAAACAACTTTTTACGATACCCCAAAATCATTATCCATCTTTTTTACTCACAACGAATTGGGACTCCCCTTTGTAGAGGATACGATCAAAGCTAGCCCTCTCCTTCTGTGGCATAAAATCTGGACTACTCCGGAAACCTCATTAAACAGGGATATTGTTTTAGATTGCTTAAACCTAGCGGGGCACGAAATGTCAAATGGCTGAACTATGTGAGACAAATGTATATAAACATTGTCCACGAGGAATATTTCAATGACCCTATGTCCCTGAAAGCCATTTCTAAGCGTTCTTTGAAAAAGTCCATAATGGATCACCTGGCCATCCAAAGGTGGTCGAATGAGAAAGGAAAATACACCAATAAATCATTAGGTGCATTCATTCAACCAGCAGGAATGAAATCATATCTAATTATGGAGAGCAGCCCATATTCAAGAATGCTATTGACAAGGTTTCGAGCCGACACATTTTTCCGCTTGATAACATTTCCTAACTGTAAGGACTGGGGCAAACAACTGGAAGAATGTCCCTGTGACGGAGTTTCGAAGCAATCAAACATCCACTCTACCCTGTTCTGTCTTTTTTATCTAGCTCCTAGGAAACAGTTTTTAAAACCCATATTCATTAAATGGGGCATCAGAGGATGCCACGATGCCTATTATAAACTTAAGCAACTAGAGACTCCCTTTGAGATAAAGGCCGTGGCCTCCTATCTGAAGACCATCGTAGCCCTTAGAAAGTTGATGTAATACCTTTCGAATCTTTTTATTAATTGCATTCTTTCTTTTCAAATGAATTGGTGAAAGGATACATATGATATTTTAACCGTTGTATGAATGAATTTTAACAAAAAGGTTTTTATTCATGTTTTTAATTGAAATGTAATTTTTGTGCTTTTATGATTCTGTTCTCAAAATCGAATAAAGCTATTTTGAATTTGAATTTGATTATAGCCGTGTAAGGGCATAAAATGGTAATATTGATTCTAGTTCCTACATAAAAGCACAATACTCCCAAACATCTAGAACCCCCCAAACAGCCCCCCAAAAACATGCAATACTGCCAGGTCTAACTTAAAATCGTGCCAAAACGCTCTCTGCAACTAGGCCCAAACCCCCCTATTCCACTATGGATTTTCTTCAAACCACTTGCAATCAAAATTAGACCTTCCCAGCAGCGCTCCAAGGCCCATAAACCCACTCCCAAACATCTAGAATGCCCCCAAACAGCCCCCTAAAAACATGCAATACTGCTAGGCCTAACTTAAAATCGTGCCAAAACGCTCTCTGCAACTCGGTCCAAAGCCCACTTTTCCACCATGGATTTTCTTCAAACCACTTGCAATCAAAATTAGACCTTCCCAGCAGCGCTCCAAGACCCATAAACCCACTCCCAAACATCTAGAACGCCCCCAAACAGCCCCCTAAAAACATGCAATACTGCTAGGCCTAACTTAAAATCGTGCCAAAACGCTCTCTGCAACTCGGTCCAAAGCCCCCTTTTCCACCATGGATTTTCTTCAAACCACTTGCAATCAAAATTAGACCTTCCCAGCAGTGCTCCCAGACCCCTCAACCCACCCCCAAATATCTAGAAGACCCCCTAGCAGCCCCCCAAAAACATGCGATACTCACACAAAAAAAACTTTTCCATCATGGATTTTCTTCAAACCACTTGCAATCAAAATAAGATCTTCCCAGCAGTGCTCCAATACCCATAATCCCACTCCCAAACCTCTAGAACCCCCCAAACAGCCCCCCAAAAATATGTAATACTACTAGGCCTAACTTAAAATCATGCAAAAACGCTCTCTGCAACTAGGCCCAAAACCCCCTCTTCCACCATGGATTTTCTTCAAACCACTTGCAATCAAAATTAGACCTTCCCAGCAGTGCTCCTAGACCCCTCAACCCACCCCCAAAAATCTAGAACACCCCCAAGCAGCCTACCAAAAACATGCAATACTGCTAAAAAAAAACTTTTCCACCATGGATTTTCTTCAAACTGCTTGCAATCAAAATTAGACCTTCTCAGCAGTGCTCCCAGGCCCCTCAACCCACCCCCCAAAATCTAGAACACCCCCAAGCAGCCCACCAAATACATGCAATACTGCTAAAATAAAAGAAACATTCCACCATGGATTTTCTTCAAACCCCTTGCAATCAAAATAAGACCTCCCCAGCAGTGCACACAGACCCCTCAACCCACCCCCAAAAATCTAGAACACCCCCAATCAGCCCCCCAAAAACATGCAATACTGCTAAGCCTCAGTTTAGATCGTGCCAAAACGCTCTCTGCGACTAGGCCCAAACCCCATTTTCCACCATGGATTTTTTTCAAACCACTTGCAACCAAAATTAGACCTTCCCATCAGTGCTCCCAGACCCATACACCCACACCCAAACATCTAGAACACCCCCAAACAGCCCCCCAAAAACATGCAATACTGCTAGGCCTAACGTAAAATTGTGCCAAAACGCTCTCTGCAACTAGGCCCAAACCCCCCTTTTCCACCATGGATTTTCTTCAAACCACTTGCAATCAAAATTAAACCTTCCCAGCAGTACTCACAGACCCCTCAGCCCACCCCCAAAAATCTAGAACACACAAAAGCAGCCCACCAAAAACATGCAATACTGCTAATAAAAACAAAATTCCACCATGGATTTTCTTCAAACCACTTGTAATCAAACTTAGACCTTCCCAGCAGTGCTCCAATACCCATAATCCCACTCCCAAACCTCTAGAACCCCACAAACAGCCCCCCAAAAATGTGTAATACTACTAGGCCTAACTTAAAATCATGCAAAAACGCTCTCTGCAACTAGGCCCAAAACCCCCTTTTCCACCATGGATTTTCTTCAAAACACTTGCAATCAAAATTAGACATTCCCAGCAGTGCTCCCAGACCCCTCAACCCACCCCCCAAAATCTAGAACACCCCCAATCAGCCCCCCAAAAACATGCAATACTGCTAAGCCTCAGTTTAGATCGTGCCAAAACGCTCTCTGCGACTAGGCCCAAAACCCATTTTCCACCATGGATTTTTTTCAAACCACTTGCAACCAAAATTAGACCTTCCCATCAGTTCTCCCAGACCCATACACCCACACCCAAACATCTAGAACACCCCCAAACAGCCCCCCAAAAACATGCAATACTGCTAGGCCTAACGTAAAATTGTGCCAAATTGCTCTCTGCAACTAGGCCCAAACCCCCCTTTTCCACCTTGGATTTTCTTCAAACCACTTGCAATCAAAATTAAAGCTTCCCAGCAGTACTCACAGACCCCTCAACCCACCCCCAAAAATCTAGAACACACAAAAGCAGCTCACCAAAAACATGCAATACTGCTAATAAAAAAAAATTCCACCATGGATTTTCTTCAAACCACTTGTAATCAAACTTAGACCTTCCCAGCAGTGCTCCAATACCCATAATCCCACTCACAAACCTCTAGAACCCCACAAACAGCCCCCCAAAAATTTGTAATACTACTAGGCCTAACTTAAAATCATGCAAAAACGCTCTCTGCAACTAGGCCCAAAACCCCCTTTTCCACCATGGATTTTCTTCAAAACACTTGCAATCAAAATTAGACCTTCCCAGCAGTGCTCCCAGGCCCCTCAACCCACCCCCAAAAATCTAGAACACCCCCAAGCAGCCCCCCAAAAACATGCAATACTGCTAGGCCGCAGTTTAAATCGTGCCAAAACGCTCTCTGCAACTAGGCCCAAACCCCCCTTTTCCACCATGGATTTTCTTCAAACCACTTGCAATCAAAATCAGACCTCCCCAACAGTGCTCCAAGACCCAGAAACCCCCTCCCAGACATCTAGAACCACCCAAAACAGCCCCCCAAAAACATGCAATACTGCTAGGCCTAACTTAAAATCGTGCCAAAACGCTCTCTGCAACTAGGCCCAAACCCCCCTTTTCCACGCTGGATTTTCTTCAAACCACTTGAAATCAAAATTAGACCTTCCCAGCAGTGCTCCAAGACCCCTCAACCCACCCCCAAAAATCTAGAACACCCCCAAGCAGCCCCCCAAAAACATGCAATACTGCTAGGCCTCAGTTTAGATTGTGCCAAAACGCTCTCTGCGACAAGGCCCAAACCCCATTTTCCACCATGGATTTTCTTCAAACCGCTTGCAACCAAAATTAGACCTTCCCATCAGTGCCCCCAGACCCATACACCCACACCCAAATATCTAGAACACCCCCAAACAGCCCCCCAAAAACATGCAATACTGCCAGGCCTAACGTAAAATGGTGCCAAAACGCTCTCTGCAACTAGGCCCAAACCCCCCTTTTCCACCATGAATTTTCTTCAAACCACTTGCAATCAAAATTAAACCTTCCCAGCAGTGCTCACAGACCCCTCAACCCACCCCCAAAAATCTAGAACACCCCCAAGCAGCCCACCAAAAACATGCAATACTGCTAAAAAAAATAATTTCCACCATGGATTTTCTTCAAACCACTTGTAATCAAACTTAGACCTTCCCAGCAGTGCTCCAATACCCATAATCCCACTCCCAAACCTCTAGAACCCCCAAACAGCCCCCAAAAATATGTAATACTACTAGGCCTAACTTAAAATCATGCAAAAACGCTCTCTGCAACTAGGCCCATACCCCCCTTTTCCTCCATGGATTTTCTTCAAACCACTTGCAATCAATATTAGACCTTCCCAGCAGTGCTCCCAGACCCATAAACCCACTCGCAAAAATCTAGAACCCCCCAAACAGCCCCACAAAAACATGCAATACTGCTAGGCCTAACTTAAAATCGTGTCAAAACGCTCTCTGCAACTAGGCCCAAACCCCCCTTTTCCACAATGGATTTTCTTCAAACCACTTGCAATCAAAATAAGACTTTCCCAGCAGTGCTCCAGGACCAATAAACCCACTCCCAAACATCTAGAACGCCCCGAAATAGCCCCCCAAAAACATGCAATACTGCTAAGCCTAACTTAAAATCGTGCCAAAACTCTCTCTGCAACTAGGTACAAAGCCCCCTTTTTCACCATGGATTTTCTTCAAACCACTTGCAATCAAAATTAGACCTTCCAAGCAGTGCTCCCAGACCCCTCAACCACCCCCAAAAATCTAAAACACACCCAAGCAGCCCCCCAAAAACATGCAATAATGCTAGGCCTCAGTTTAAATCGTGCCAAAACGTTCTATGCGACTAGGCCCAAACCGCCCTTTTCCACTATCGATTTTCTTCAAAGAACTTGAAATCAAAATTAGACCTTCCCAGCAGCGCTCCAAGTCCCATAAACCCACTCCCAAACATATAGAACCCCCCCAAACAGCCCCCCCACAAATATGTAATACTGCTAGGCCTAAATTAAAATCATGCCAAAACGCTCTCTGCAACTAGCCCCAAACCCCCCTTTTCCACAATGGATTTTCTTCAAACCACTTGCAAGCAAAATTAGACCTTCCCATCAGTGCTCCCAGACCCATACACCCACACCCAAACATCTAGAACACCCCCAAACAGCCCCCCAAAAACATGCAATACTGCTAGGCCTCAGTTTAGATTGTGCCAAAACGCTCTCTGCGACAAGGCCCAAACCCCATTTTCCACCATGGATTTTCTTCAAACCGCTTGCAACCAAAATTAGACCTTCCCATCAGTGCCCCCAGACCCATACACCCACACCCAAATATCTAGAACACCCCCAAACAGCCCCCCAAAAACATGCAATACTGCCAGGCCTAACGTAAAATGGTGCCAAAACGCTCTCTGCAACTAGGCCCAAACCCCCCTTTTCCACCATGAATTTTCTTCAAACCACTTGCAATCAAAATTAAACCTTCCCAGCAGTGCTCACAGACCCCTCAACCCACCCCCAAAAATCTAGAACACCCCCAAGCAGCCCACCAAAAACATGCAATACTGCTAAAAAAAATAATTTCCACCATGGATTTTCTTCAAACCACTTGTAATCAAACTTAGACCTTCCCAGCAGTGCTCCAATACCCATAATCCCACTCCCAAACCTCTAGAACCCCCAAACAGCCCCCAAAAATATGTAATACTACTAGGCCTAACTTAAAATCATGCAAAAACGCTCTCTGCAACTAGGCCCATACCCCCCTTTTCCTCCATGGATTTTCTTCAAACCACTTGCAATCAATATTAGACCTTCCCAGCAGTGCTCCCAGACCCATAAACCCACTCGCAAAAATCTAGAACCCCCCAAACAGCCCCACAAAAACATGCAATACTGCTAGGCCTAACTTAAAATCGTGTCAAAACGCTCTCTGCAACTAGGCCCAAACCCCCCTTTTCCACAATGGATTTTCTTCAAACCACTTGCAATCAAAATAAGACTTTCCCAGCAGTGCTCCAGGACCAATAAACCCACTCCCAAACATCTAGAACGCCCCGAAATAGCCCCCCAAAAACATGCAATACTGCTAAGCCTAACTTAAAATCGTGCCAAAACTCTCTCTGCAACTAGGTACAAAGCCCCCTTTTTCACCATGGATTTTCTTCAAACCACTTGCAATCAAAATTAGACCTTCCAAGCAGTGCTCCCAGACCCCTCAACCACCCCCAAAAATCTAAAACACACCCAAGCAGCCCCCCAAAAACATGCAATAATGCTAGGCCTCAGTTTAAATCGTGCCAAAACGTTCTATGCGACTAGGCCCAAACCGCCCTTTTCCACTATCGATTTTCTTCAAAGAACTTGAAATCAAAATTAGACCTTCCCAGCAGCGCTCCAAGTCCCATAAACCCACTCCCAAACATATAGAACCCCCCCAAACAGCCCCCCCACAAATATGTAATACTGCTAGGCCTAAATTAAAATCATGCCAAAACGCTCTCTGCAACTAGCCCCAAACCCCCCTTTTCCACAATGGATTTTCTTCAAACCACTTGCAAGCAAAATTAGACCTTCCCATCAGTGCTCCCAGACCCATACACCCACACCCAAACATCTAGAACACCCCCAAACAGCCCCCCAAAAACATGCAATACTGCTAGGCCTAACGTAAAATCGTGCCAAAACGCTCTCTGCAACTAGGCACAAACCCCCCTTTTCCACCATGGATTTTCTTCAAACCACTTGCAATCAAAATTAAACCTTCCCAGCAGAGCTCACAGACCCCTCAACCTACTCCCAAACATCTAGTACCCCCCCAAAACAGCTCCCCAAAAACATGCATTACTGCTAGGCCTAACTTAAAATCGTGCAAAATTGCTCCCTGCAACTTGGCCCAAACCCCCTTTTACACCATGGATTTTCTTCAAACCACTTGCAATCAAAATTAGACCTTCCCAGCAGTGCTCCCAGACCACTCCACCCAACCCAAAAAATCTATAACACCCCCAAGCAGCCCACCAAAAACATGCAATACTGCTAAAAAAAATAAAAATAAATCCTCCATGGATTTTCTTCAAACCACTTGCAATCAAAATTAGACCTTCCCAGCAGTGCTCTCAGACCCCTCAACCGACCCCCAAAAATCTAGCACACCCCCAAGCAGCACCCCAAAAACCTGCAATACTACTAGGCCTCAGTTTTAAATGTGCCAAAACGCTCTCTGTGACTAGGCCCAAACCCCCCTTTTCCACCATGGATTTTTTTCAAACCACTTGCAATCAAAATTAGACCATCCCAGCAGTGCTCCCAGACCCATAAACCCACTCCCAAACATCTAGAACCCTAACAAACATCCCCCCAAAAACATGCAATACTCTAGGCCTAACTTAAAATCGTGCCAAATTGCTCTCTGCAACTAGGCCCAAATCCCCCTTTTCCACGATGGATTTTCTTCAAACCACTTGCAATCAAAATTAGACCTTCCCAGCAGTGCTCCCAGACCCCTCAACCCACCCCAAAAAATCTAGAAGACCCCCAAGCAGCCCCCCAAAACATGCAACACTGCTAAAAAAAAAAGAAAAATTCCACCATGGAGTTTCTTCAAACCACTTGCAATCAAAATAAGACCTCCCCAGCAGTGCACACAGACCCCTCAACCCACCCCCAAAAATCTAGAACACCCCCAAGCAGCCCCCCAAAAACATGAAATACTGCTAGGCCTCAGTTTTAATTGTGCCAAAACGCTCTCTGTGACTAGGCCCAAACCCCCCTTTTTCACAATGGATTTTTTTCAAACCACTTGCAATCAAAATTAGACATTCCCAGCAGTGCTCCCAGACCCATAAACCCACTCCCAAACATCTAGAACCCCAACAAACAGCCCCCCAAAAACATGCAATACTGCGAGGCCTAACTTAAAATCGTGCCGAACCGCTCTCTGTAACTAGGCCCAAACCCCCCTTTTCCACCATGGAGTTTCTCAAACCACTTGCAATCTAAAATTAGACCTTCCCAGCAGTGCTCCAAGACCCATAAACCCACTCGCAAACATCTAGAACCCCCCAAACGGCCCCCCAAACACATGCAATACTCTAGGCCTAACTTAAAATCTTGCCAAAGTGCTCTCTGCAACTAGGCCCAAATCCCCCTTTTCCACGATGGATTTTCTTCAAACCACTTGCAATCAAAATTAGACCTTCCCAGCAGTGCTCCCAGACCTCTCAACCCACCCCCAAAAATCTAGAAGACCCCCAAGCAGCCCCCAAAAACATGCAACACTGCTAAAAAAAAAGAAAAATTCCCCCATGGATTTCTTCAAACCACTTGCAATCAAAATAAGACCTCCCCAGCAGTGCACACAGACCCCTCAACCCACCCCCAAAAATCTAGAACACCCCCAAGCAGCCCCCCAAAAATATGCAATACTGCTAGGCCTCAGTTTAGATCGTGCCAAAAAGCTCTCTGCGATAAGGCCCAAACTCCCATTTTCCACCATGGATTTTCTTCAAACCACTTGCAACCAAAATTAGACCTTCCCATCAGTGCTCCCAGACCCATACACCCACACCCAAACATCTAGAACACCCCCAAACAGCCCCCCAAAAACATGCAATACTGCTAGGCCTAACGTAAAATTGTGCCAAAACTCTCTCTGCAACTAGGCCCAAACCCCCCTTTTCCACCATGGATTTTCTTCAAACCACTTGCAACCAAAATTAGACCTTCCCATCAGTGCTCCCAGACCCATACACCCACACCCAAACATCTACAACACCCCCAAACAGCCCCCCAAAAACATGCAATACTGCTAGGCCTAACGTAAAATTGTGCCAAAACTCTCTCTGCAACTAGGCCCAAACCCCCCTTTTCCACCATGGATTTTCTTCAAACCACTTGCAACCAAAATTAGACCTTCCCATCAGTGCTCCCAGACCCATACACCCACACCCAAACATCTAGAACACCCCCAAACAGCCCCCCAAAAACATGCAATACTGCTAGGCCTAACGTAAAATTGTGCCAAAACGCTCTCTGCAACTAGGCCCAAACCCCCCTTTTCCACCATGGATTTTCTTCAAACCACTTGCAATCAAAATTAAACCTTCCCAGCAGTGCTCACAGACCCCTCAACCCACCCCCAAAAATCTAGAACACCCCCAAGCAGACCACCAAAAACATGCAATACTGCTAAAAAAAATAATTTCCACCATGGATTTTCTTCAAACCCCTTGTAATCTTTTTTTTTTTAAAGATTTTTATTGATATGCAGGATGACAAAGTAAGACAGAAGGCAACAAAAATTCATATACAAGTTCATCCATTTGTAAAATTAAACAGGAGGCTTAAGAGTCATACAAATGTATAAAATTAAAGCAATATAAGATTCTCAATCTAGAAAAGTGCCCCAAATTCTATTAAACTTAGTCAGTGAGCGTATTCCCCTAAGATTTGCTAAGGCTAGCTCCATAGCGTGTATTTCTATTACTAAGATCCACCATTTCCAAACCGTCGGTGGTTCTGGGTCAATCCAAGCCCTAGCCAGAGTTAATTTTGCACATGAGAAAAGCATAGTGATTAGAGATGATTGTGGGGATAAAGAGGTGTTAAGGTCTAGTAGGACCGAAGCAGCCGTAGTGATGGGATATGAAATATTTTTTAGTCTCAGTACACTCAATATGTCGCCCCAAAAGTGCTTTAGTTTGGGGCAAGAGTACAAGATATGAACTAAATTAGCTGCTTCCAGCGAACATTTGGGGCATTTAGTACGGCTGCTAAAAGAGGGGTTTGATGACCATTTGGTAATTCTTTCTGGTGTGTAATATAACATGCAGGTCGTTCTGTATTGTTGTAGCCGAAGGCTGGATGATCGTACAAGATTATTTATATTAGTAAGAGAGTGCTCTATCTGGTTAGGAGTAATATTTAGGTTTAGCTGGGTACTCCATTTCGCCGCCAGTTTGTCGCTGTCGTTGGTTCTAAAGAGGCTGAGTATTTTATAAGATTCGCTGATAACTGATTTGTTCTTATTTGAATAGAGGCATGTCCAGATATCGCAATCAGAAATATTTTGTATCTTTTTATAATTGATCAGATAGTCATGGATTTGTATATTTGTATATTTGTATATTTGTGGGGTATTTATAGAGCGCGACGTTCGCTCCGGAGGGAGCATCTTGGCGCTAGGGAACCTAAGTGAGCCAGTGCAAGAGGATTAGATGGAAGCTTTGGAGTGATCGTCCGGGAGATTAAAGATCCAGGTCTTTAGCAGTTTTCGAAAAGGTTTTTCCTGGGTTTGTTGTCTGAGGGATTTGGGTAGTTTGTTCCAGGCTTTGGTTGCAAGGAAGCTGAGGGTCTTCTCACCCTTCGTTTTCAGATTGTATTTGGGGAGAAGAATGAGGTTGTCGTTGGTTGAGCGAAGGTGACGGCTGGGCAGGTAGTGGGGGAAGCGTTTGGTGAGGTATTTAGGGCCAGTTTTGTTGTAGGCACGAAAGGCTATAATCAGGATCTTGAAGAGAATCCTTTTGTGAAGGGGGAGCCAGTGAAGTGAGCGAAGTGCTGCAGAAATAGAGGATCTGCGGGGAAGGCCCAGGACAAGACGGGCGGCTGTGTGTAGTACGCTCTGCAGTTTTTGGATGGTTTTCTTTTTGGCTCCTGCGAGCAAGCCGTTGCAGTAGTCCAGTCGCGAGATAATGAGTGCTACTGTCACCGTCTTTCTGGCATCGATGGGAAGAAAGTCAAAGAACTTTCTCATGGATCTGATCATTCCAAAGCATTTGCCTGCGACGGTTCTGGCATGCTGATCGAAGGAGAGGTCGGAGTCAAAGGTAACGCCGAGGTTCCTGGCCGACGAAACTGTCTGGGGGGGGGCAACAGAATTGTCCGGCCACCAAAGTGCTGGACAAAAGGAGATGTTTGTACCGATCGGAAGGATCTCCGTTTTGCTCGAATTGCATTTCAGGTGGTTATTGTCCATCCATCGAAATACTTCAGTCAGGCAGTGTTTTAGGTTGAGTTCAGCTTTGGTGGAAAGTTTATCTAATGGCACAATGAGCTGTGTGTCATCGGCATAGGAGGTAACAGGTATGCCGAAAGATTCTATTAGATTAAGGAGGGGAATGAGGTAAACGTTAAAAAGGAGAGGGCTCAGGATGGAGCCCTGTGGGACACCTGAGGAGACAAGTTTGTCTTTGGAGTGAAATGGGCCCAAAGAAACGGTTTGGGAACGGTCGGAGAGAAAAGAGGAGATCCAGGAAAGGGCAGAGTCAGAGATGCCGATGTCCCTGAGTCTGCTGATAAGGATAGTGTGGGAGACAGTGTCAAACGCCGCCGTTAGATCGAGAAGGATGAGGATGGAGTTTTTTCTCTGATCTTGCAGAGTTTTTATAGTGTCAGACAGTTCAATGAGGGCGGTTTCTGTCGAGTGCTTGGGGCGGAATCCGGATTGTTGAGGATGGAGAAGGTTGTTTTCATCTAGATAGTGTTTCAGTTCATTGTGGACTAGATGTTCCGTGATTTTTCCCAAGGCCGGGAGTAACGAGATTGGGCGGAGGTTGGTAAGATCCGTCGGGGGTTTATTCGCCTTCTTCATAAGGGGTTTGACGATTCCTTTTTTCCAGCGGCTAGGAACTGTGCCTGAGCTAAGCGAGGAGTTGATTAGGTTGTTGATGGTCGGGTTAACCTCGTTGATTAGTTGGTGAAGTATCTTGGGAGGACAAGGATCGGACGGGGAGCCCGATTTACAGGCCAGGATGGCTTTTTTCGACTGCTCAAGCGTGACAGGGGAGAAGCGACTTAGCGTACAGCTTTGGGAGACCAGTGGGGGGGGCACTGGGAGAGTGGCGGGGGGGGAAAGTTGATTTGGATCGAGGCGATTTTTTCCTCGAAGAAGTCAGAAATTTGATCGCAGAGTTTCTGAGAGGGTGGGATTTCAGGCAAAAGAGCCTTGGGTTGCGTAAATGATTTGACTATCGCAAACAGCGCCTTTTGTTTTTGGCCTGCGTTTTTTATGGCGTTGGTGTAGTAGTTTTTCTTTGCCAGTTTAATTTCCGAAAGGTATTTTTTTCTAGTTGCGATATAGGAGGAACGATAAGTAACCTCGTAGGCCTTCCGCCATTTTCTTTCTGCTTTTTTACAAAGCAGATGTGCATTAGCAAGTTCTGGTGTAAACCAGGGGGCGTTGGGTTTAGTTTTGCCCCGGGAGGTGCGGGGACGTGAAGGCGGGATTCTGGATTTTATTTCTTGGGTGATCCAGTTGTGAAAAAGATCGGCATCGGTATCAATATTACCTGAGAGGGTGGGTGCTTGAGTTTGTATTGACGGATTGAGAGTAATGTTATCCTGGACCTTTTTCCAATTGATGTGATTGGCGGGCAGGGAAGCAGATTTGTTGCGGTTGGAAAGGTTTTCGTTAAGGATGTGGAATGGGATCAAGAAGTGATCAGACCAGATCTGGGGCAAGGGCGATAGTGTGGTCAAGAGAGAGAAGTTTGAGCAGACTCCATCGAGGGTATGACCTATGGAGTGGGTGGGTGAGGTAACAAGTTGCTTAAAATTGAATATATCGAGGGTTTGTACGAAATTGATGGTATGAATGTCTGTTGTCGATTCTAGATGGAGGTTAAAATCACCAAGGAGGGTGAAGAAAGGGTATCTGAGTGAAAGTTGTCCTAGCGAGTCATGCAGTGAGTCGAGGAACTCAGATGCGTTGCCGGGTGGGCGATAAATGAGTCCGCCTGAGAACGAAGTATGGTCGTTTAGTTTAATGGAGAAACCTAATCCTTCAGTCTTTTTTAGGGACTCTAGACTAAAGGTGTGGCAGGAAAAGGTGTCTTTGAGAATGATTGCAACACCTCCGCCACGGCCCTTGGCTCTGTCTTCCCTGAAGAGTGAGTAGCCCAGGGGAAGAGCGACAGCAATATCAGGGTTACTGTCTGCTGTTAGCCATGTCTCAGTTATCATGAGGCAGTCGAGGTCAGACTCCAAGATAAGATCGTGTATATCTTGGTTGTGTTTGCACATGGAGCGCGCGTTGATCAGGCCGCCTTTGAAGGGGGGCCGAGGGGCCTGAGGCATATTGGCCGGTGGGACCGCTAGAAGGAGCCCGGTGGACCAGTGGCAGTGTTTGCAACTGACTGGGCCAGAAAGTGTGGCTGGGTCGAGTATGCATGGACACTGCTTAGTGACCTGTAGTTGCAGGAGGTCGTTAGAGTGGTAGGAAATGTGGGAGGTAAAATGGGCAGAGTTTCCTGCGCCTGTCGCGGTCTTGTCGCGGACGGGCGCAGACGGGCTTGCCTTAGGCGCGCCTTCGGCGCGCAAACGGCGATCCCGCTGCGCTCGTCCGCTGCGCGTCTTGTATAGGCACATTTATGGGAGATCAAGGGGGGTGTGGCCTCAGAAAGGGGCGGAGTCAGCGTGCACGCCGGTGGTGATGGCGGCGGCAGGCTGGAAGAGCCAGGAAGGGCGCGAAGCAGCTATTCCATCAGCTGTGCGCGAGCGCTGAGTGAGGTATGAGGCTTAGGTCCTTAAAAATACAAGTGATCGAATTTGTGACACCACACAGATAAATTTTAAAAATAACAGAGTAACTCCAGTTCCCGGCTTCCGCCTCAGGAACTGGGTCAAATGGTTTATTTGAACCTTGAGGATTCCGGTAGGTCGTATAGCTGCTTAAGTGAATTGAATTCTAGAAACCCCTGCGAGCCGTAAAGATCCTCCAACGTCTTAATCCCAAAAGAAGCCCAGCTATTAGTGATAGAATCTGTAAAAATAGCCGGGAGACCTGGGTTGCCCCACAACGGAAGTTTTGAGTGATAAAAATTTGTTTTGCAATGTTTTAGTATATTATTCCAAATCCTAGCAATGTCTCTGGCGGTCTTGAACTTTACCCTTTTGTAGTAGTTCGGGTCATTGATTCTAAACAGAAAAAATGAGGAGTCTTGTTTCAGCATAAAAGAATGAAAAAAAAGAGTTCTATCTCCGTGTAGTAGTGAGCGTATACGAGTAAAAAATGAGGACCAAAAATATAGTTTGAAGTCTGGGACATTCAGCCCTCCTTTGTTTAAATTATTTTTCATTGTTTTTAATGACCTTCTGGCCCTTTTGTAGCCCCAAATAAAACTGCTCAGGAGCCCGTCTAGATGTTGAAAAAATTTATTGTTAAGTGCCAGCGGGATGGAACGAAATAGGTATACAAATTTTGGTAGAACTTTCATTTTAATAAGGTTAATTCTACTAATCATATTTAAGGGCAGTTTGTTCCATTTTTTCAGAATAAGAGTAGTTTTTTTAGTCAAGTCGTTATAGTTTATATTGTTAATGTTTTGTAGTCTAGCTATTAGTTTAACCCCAAGATATGTGGCCTCTTTGCAGATCTCGGGTATAGGGACAGATGGGGAATAATTCGATAAGACTTGCGTCTTCTGAACATTAAGCTTGTAGCCTGACACCTTCCCAAATTTCTCGGCCTCGAGGTAGATTCCTTTTAGTGCTTTGGCAATGTCCATGGTATATACGGCGATGTCATCAGCGTAGGCTGTCATTTTCAGCTCCTGTGAGCTGAAATTGAATGGGATAATCAAATTTTGAAAGTGGAGTGCAAGTAAAAAAGGTTCAAGTGAGAGGGCAAATAAAAGAGGTGAGCGAGGACAACCTTGCCGAGTCCTGCGCATAATAGGGAATTCTGATGAGGTCAGGCCCCCGTAGCTAATGCAAGCGGTGGGTTTGTCATAGAGTGCTTTTATACCCTTCAAAAAGTTTCCCCCAAAACCCATTTTAGATAGTGCTCGCCAGAGATAGGTCCACCCCACTCGGTCAAAAGCCTTTTCGGCGTCTAATAATATCATGCCGAGTGAAGTGGACTTAACCTCCGCGATATCAAACGCTGTGATTGCCATGTTTACGTGCGCAGTTGTATCTCGCCCTGAGATAAAGCCATGTTGTTGTGGATTGACAATTTTGGGCATAAAAGGGGCTAATCTGTTTGCCATGATCTTAGCGAATATTTTCGCGTCAGTGTTAATCAGAGAGATGGGTCGGTATGACCCTCTCTCTTCTTTATTTTTCCCTTTCTTTAAAAAAAAGATTATTTTTGTCCTGTTCCAGGATTTAGGAGCCGTTCCGTTTGGTCCAATCGATTGTATTACTTCCAATAATAGCTGTTCTAATTCTGGGCCGCAAATTTTATAGAGTTCCAGAGGTATTGTGTCCTCTCCTGCCGCTTTCCCTGTTGGTAGCGAGTTAATAACCTGTTGTAGTTCATTCAGTGATATGGCATTAGAAAGTGCACCCAAGCCTAATAGGTTCCCTGTACTCACTGGATGTTCTTCTACATATTCCTCAATTGATTCTATATCCGCAGGATTTTCTGGGGTATATAGGTTTCTGTAATATTCAGCGAATTGATTAAGTATGTCTTGTGGCTGATTATATATTTTGTTCCCTTGTCCTCGGATTTTAGAAATTAAGGTATCTGCTCTATCTTCTGCTACTTTATATGCTAGGACTTTGCCAATTTTGTCCCCACCCTCATATTGGGCTATTTTAAATTTTTGGATCCTAGTACTGTTTTTCCTAATAAGGTTAGATTTTATATCGGTTTTCAATGTGCTAAGTTTTAGGTTAATTTCCATTACTGCTGCGGGGTTATGCTGTAATGCATTAACAAGTGAATCTTCCAGTTTGATTATGCTATTTAGTAGTGTAAACTTGTGCTGCTTCTGTTCTGCATTTTGCCTGAAAACATAGGCTTGAGTGAGCCCTCTAATACTTGCCTTGCAAGAGTCCCATACCATGCAGCACCCAGTTGAGTTTCTATTAATGGTTATATATTCATTGAGATGAGTTTTGAGCTGTTTCACATAATTTGGATCAGAAAGCAAGTGTCTTGGAAAAGAAAAAGGCCTAGGTGGTGTCCGCGTGCTTTGTGTATCGAATGTTATTATGAGTGCGTTGTGATCAGATGTTATCCGGGGACAGAGAATCATAGAGCCGGCCTGTAATAATTTATCGCTAGTTAGAACCAGATCTATTCTAGTGCACGTCTTGTGGGGCGCAGAATAGTATGTAAAGCCCGGCACAGATGGATACAAATATCTCCAAGCATCTTTAATATTGTGTGTCCGACATATATCTATTATGGACAGCCTGGTCTTGTGCATCCTTTGATGAGCATTCGGTTTGGTAGTATCTATTTTGTAGTCCAAAATACAGTTAAAATCCCCCATTATTATGATTTCCCCCTCCCAGCCCAAGAGTTTCACATTTAATTGGTCAAAGTGTTTTGGATCATCTACATTTGGGCCGTAGACTACGCATAAAACATACTTAGTATTAGCGTAATTGATTTGCGCTATGGCCCATCTGCCATCCTTGTCATGAGCAGTTTGAAGTACCTCTACCCTGAGTCGTTTGTCCTTAAGAATGACAACTCCTCTTGTAGGATTCCCAAAAGTGGAACAAACCAAAACTTCATATCCCAGTTGATTTAAAATTTTCCTATCTTTCCATATGATGTGGGTTTCTGATAATAAGCAAAAATGAGGGTTATGCAGTTTCAATTCCTCTGATACTAAGGATCTTTTGCTTTTGCTATTAAGTCCTGCCACGTTCCAAGCTAAACATCTAATTAAATGCATTTAACTGTCTGTTGAAATAATGCGCCCCTCTTCAAATAACCATATAATAAGGCTAAAGCTAGTTCTCTTAAGCCTCTAAAACATATAGTAATACCACAAAAAACCATAAGTTGCGAGTTTTATCGATTAGTTTCCACTTGTCATCTTGCACACTGATTTTATTATACCCCCCCCCCCCCTGGCTCCCCTAGCCCCCATCTTGCGGAGATGTTGTCCCTCCCCCCCCCCCCCCTTGATTCTCACCCCGGCCGGGGAAGAACCACCCCCCAGTGAATGCTGCCGTTAGTGAGGCAGCGTGTGTGGTGACGCAACCTGTGTCACTCTCACCCCCCCCTCCATAAAGCAGAAATCGTTATACATGCATAAGTCTTTTTCGTTTCCTTTCGATTTTTCTCATTTTCTCCCCCTCTAATTTCGTGAATTTGTGGAGTTGTGCCCCCCATACTCCCATTAGATAGTTTGTTCTGACATCAGTCTTTACTTCTTTACTTCTGATGTTAAATTGTTTCTGGGTCTAGCTCTGGCTAGATGTAATGCTGGAGAGATAATTCTCTGCTTCCTTAACATCATTGAAGATATGGGTTCGCCCATTTCTTATAACCTTTAGACGAGCAGGTTCTTGGAGAAATACTTGCCCACCATGGGCCTTAATTGGATCCATCAGTTTGCGAAACTGCCACCTCTTGTCCATAGTGTCCCTACTGAGATCAGAGCGTGCGAAAAGCGAGAATTCTCCTACAGCTACTGGGGAGTTGGGGCGGGCTCTCTGCCAGACCGCTTGACGTAGAAGGAAATTGCCGAAGTAGATTAGGAATGGGCGTGGGAATTGGTTCTCTCTATTCTTCTGAAACAGAGGTAAACGATGGGTCCTTTGGATTTGTGAGTCCCAGTCCCAGTCTGACAGGTCCGGAAAAGCCTTCTGAAGGACCCCTACAATGTAGGCTCTAGGGTCTGCGCCCTCTGATCTCTCTGGAATTCCAAAAAGTCTTAGGTTGGAGCGCCTTTGACGATTCTCCAAATCCTCAACCTTTAGCTGTAGTACCTTCAGTTGATCGTCGTGTTTTTCCACTGTTTTTATCATTTTGGTGTTTGTCTCCTCCACCTGTGCCACCCGTTCCTGTAGCTCAATGGTATCTTGAGACACCCCCCCAATTTTAGCCGTGAGATCTTGTAAAACAGATTGCGTCTTGTTGTTGTCTTCTCTAAGTTGAAGAAAATATTCTTGTGCTGCCGCCCGCTGATTGCTCAGTTGTTTGCTCAAAACCGTAAGTATTTCATCTAGGGAGGGAGGAGTATCAGTTTCTGCATTTCTTGTAACCGTCGTAGGAGAAGCTATGGCAGGGCCCAAGGGTGTCTCCGTTGAGAAGGAGGAGCTTGCTGTTGCCTGAGAGGACGGTTGGATGGCTGATGGCGAATTATTAGCTTCATCTAATAATGTTAGCTCCAAGTTGTAAGATGACCCGTTAGCTTGCTCTTGAGGTTGTAGCTCGTCCAACTTGTCCCCTAGAGACATGATACCTGGGCTGATCAATATACTTTTCTCCGGGGAGATCGTGACTGGTAGAGGGTCGGTAGGGCTCCCACTTGATAGCCTCAGTGTCATGGTTTTAACCAAACCCTTTGCTACAATCCAGTTTCTAAGCGGACTTTTTTCTAAAATATGCTTCTTCAGAGCGGGATTATTGCTTGTCTTTTGTTTGAGTCGTTTGGAGATAGCGCCAGCCTTGCTACTTTTCTTTGTTTTTGGTTTCCCCTTAATTTTGTTCTGTGAAGCGCACCCCCCTGTTAATAGATCCGCTGACCTATCATCCTCTGTCTCTGATTCGACCTCACAGTCCTCGTAGGAGTCCAGCTCGGCATCAGCTAAGAGCAGCATATTTGCTATATTCTCATTTGACCCCCCGGGCTCGTTACCCACATCTTCAGGTATCACCTCTAGGCTGCTTGTGATGAGATCAGTAGAGGTCGGTTTGGGTAAATGGGGTAAATGGGGTGGTGGCTCTGGTAGCATCTGTGGTGCTTTACCCCTGTTGGGATCTAGTGCTTCTGGTGTCATAGTGCTCGCATGCAGGGGGTCGGGATCAACACCTTGGTTACTTAAAGTCATAGGTTGTGAAGCAGACCCTTCTGCCACCCCCCCTGCTTTTGCCTGTATTTTTGTCCCGGTTTTGTCCGTTTTGGATACTAAGCCCTTAATCTGTGGCACAGTAGAAGAAATTGAGGACTTTGTTACCTGTTTGGCTGTACCCGTTGAGGGTTTCCCTTCTGCTGCTGGGATCGAGACTGCTGGAGCAGAGACTGTAGCAGGGGGGTCGCTATTTTCCGTCAGAGCGCCGTTGAGGTGGGTCTCAAAGGTTTGCAGAGAGGTGGCGGCTGCCGTTGGAACTGCCGCTGATGAAACAGTGATCGTAGCAGCTGTGGAAGAAGTGGCGGCTGAGAGCGAGGTAATCACTGCTGCAGCTGCCGCCGTGGTCGTAGCTGTCATCGCCTGTTTGCTGTTTCGTGTCTGGCGTGACGGCATCTGTGAAGGGTTCTTTGGGGTCATCCTTTGGGTCCCACGCACTCCGGCAGTCGCTCGCCGGTTGATGAAAAGACCAGAACAGCTGAGCCCGGAATTACAGATCCGTGCTCCAAACAGCTGTCGTAACAGCCAGGCAGCTTCGAAGAGCAGAAGCATCGGTTGATTGAAGCAGAAAAACCGGCGTAGTAAGCCTGCTCTGTAGCCTCAGTGAAATTTCAACTTTCGTTTCAACATTCGTTCCGCGAGGGTTCTAGGAGGGAGAGTGAGGAGTGGAGCTCACAGGTGAGTCAGCCGGCACGGATCCTCACTCCGCCATTTTGTATCCGCCCCCCCCAAACCCCTTGTAATCAAACTTAGACCTTCCCAGCAGTGCTCCAATACCCATAATCCCACTCCCAAACCTCTAGAACCCCCCAAACAGCCCCCCAAAAATATGTAATACTACTAGGCCTAACTTAAAATCATGCAAAAACGCTCTCTGCAACTAGGCCCAAACCCCCCTTTTCCTCCATGGATTTTCTTCAAACCACTTGCAATCAATATTAGACCTTCCCAGCAGTGCTCCCATACCCATAAACTCACTCCCAAACATCTAGAACCCCCCCAAACAGCCCCCCAAAAACATGCAATACTGCGAGGCCTAACTTAAAATCGTTCCAAAACGCTTTCTGCAACTAGGCCCAAACCCCCCTTTTCCACCATGGATTTCTCAAACCACGTGGAATCAAAATTAGACCTTCCCAGCAGTGCTCCAAGACCCATAAACCCACTCGCAAAAATCTAGAACCCCCCAAACAGCCCCCCCAAAACATGCAATACTGCTAGGCCTAACTTAAAATCGTGTCAAAACGCTCTCTGCAACTAGTCCCAAACCCCCCTTTTCACAATGGATTTTCTTCAAACACCTTGCAATCAAAATTAGACCTTCCCAGCAGTGCTCCCAGACCCCTCAACCCACCCCCAAAAATCTAGAACACCCTGAAGCAGCCCCCAAAAAACATGCAATACTGCTAGGCCTCAGTTTAAATTGTGCCAAAACGCTCTCTGCAACTAGAACCAAACACCCGTTTTCCACCATGGATTTTCTTCAAACCACTTGCAATCAACATTAGACCTGCCCAACAGTGCTCCAAGACCCATAAACCCCCTCCCAAACAACTAGAACCCTCCCAAACAGCCCCCCAAAAACATGCAATACTGCTAGGCCTAACTTAAAATCGTGTCAAAACGCTCTCTACAACTAGGCCCAAACCCCCCTTTTCCACAATGATTTTCTTTAAACCACTTGCAATCAAAATTAGACTTTCCCAGCACTGCTCCAGGACCCATAAACCCACTCCCAAACATCTAGAACGCCCCCAAACAGCCCCCCAAAAATATGTAATACTACTAGGCCTAACTTAAAATCATGCAAAAACGCTCTCTGCAACTAGGCCCAAACCCCCCTTTTCCTCCATGGATTTTCTTCAAACCACTTGCAATCAATATTAGACCTTCCCAGCAGTGCTCCCATACCCATAAACTCACTCCCAAACATCTAGAACCCCCCCAAACAGCCCCCCAAAAACATGCAATACTGCGAGGCCTAACTTAAAATCGTTCCAAAACGCTTTCTGCAACTAGGCCCAAACCCCCCTTTTCCACCATGGATTTCTCAAACCACGTGGAATCAAAATTAGACCTTCCCAGCAGTGCTCCAAGACCCATAAACCCACTCGCAAAAATCTAGAACCCCCCAAACAGCCCCCCCAAAACATGCAATACTGCTAGGCCTAACTTAAAATCGTGTCAAAACGCTCTCTGCAACTAGTCCCAAACCCCCCTTTTCACAATGGATTTTCTTCAAACACCTTGCAATCAAAATTAGACCTTCCCAGCAGTGCTCCCAGACCCCTCAACCCACCCCCAAAAATCTAGAACACCCTGAAGCAGCCCCCAAAAAACATGCAATACTGCTAGGCCTCAGTTTAAATTGTGCCAAAACGCTCTCTGCAACTAGAACCAAACACCCGTTTTCCACCATGGATTTTCTTCAAACCACTTGCAATCAACATTAGACCTGCCCAACAGTGCTCCAAGACCCATAAACCCCCTCCCAAACAACTAGAACCCTCCCAAACAGCCCCCCAAAAACATGCAATACTGCTAGGCCTAACTTAAAATCGTGTCAAAACGCTCTCTACAACTAGGCCCAAACCCCCCTTTTCCACAATGATTTTCTTTAAACCACTTGCAATCAAAATTAGACTTTCCCAGCACTGCTCCAGGACCCATAAACCCACTCCCAAACATCTAGAACGCCCCCAAACAGCCCCCCAAAAACATGCAATACTGCTATGCCTAACTTAAAATCGTGCCAAAACGCTCTCTGCAACTAGGTACAAAGCCCCCTTTTCCACCATGGATTTTCTTCAAACCACTTGCAATCAAAATTAGACTTTCCCAGCAGTGCTCCCAGACCCCTCTACCCACCCCCAAATATCTAAAACACACCCAAGCAGCCCCCCAAAAACATGCAATAATGCTAGGCCTCAGTTTAAATCGTGCCAAAACGTTCTATGCGACTAGGCCCAAACCCCCCTTTTCCACTATCGATTTTCTTCAAACAACTTGAAATCAAAATTAGACCTTCCCAGCAGTGCTCCAAGTCCCATAAACCCACTCCCAAACATATAGAACCCCCCCCAAACAGCCCCCAAAAATATGTAATACTGCTAGGCCTAAATTAAAATCATGCCAAAACGCTCTCTGCAACTCGGCCCAAACCCCCCTTTTCCACAATGGATTTTCTTCAAACCACTTGCAATCAAAATTAAACCTTCCCATCAGTGCTCCCAGACCCATACACCCACACCCAAACATCTAGAACACCCCGAAACAGCCCCCCAAAAACATGCAATACTGCTAGGCCTAACGTAAAATCGTGCCAAAACGCTCTCTGCAACTAGGCCCAAACCCCCCTTTTCCACCATGGATTTTCTTCAAACCACTTGCAATCAAAATTAAACCTTCCCAGCAGAGCTCACAGACCCCTCAACCTACTCCCAAACATCTAGTACCCCCCCAAAACAGCTCCCCAAAAACATGCAATACTGCTAGGCCTAACTTAAAATCGTGCAAAATTGCTCTCTGCAACTTGGCCCAAACCCCCTTTTACACCATGGATTTTCTTCAAACCACTTGCAATCAAAATTAGACCTTCCCAGCAGTGCTCCCAGACCACTCCACCCAACCCAAAAAATCTATAAAACCCCCAAGCAGCCCACCAAAAACATGCAATACTGCTAAAAAAAATAAAAATAAATCCTCCATGGATTTTCTTCAAACCACTTGCAATCAAAATTAGACCTTCCCAGCAGTGCTCTCAGACCCCTCAACCGACCCCCAAAAATCTAGCACACCCCCAAGCAGCACCCCAAAAACCTGCAATACTACTAGGCCTCAGTTTTAATTGTGCCAAAACGCTCTCTGTAACTAGGCCCAAACCCCCCTTTTCCACCATGGATTTTTTTCAAACCACTTGCAATCAAAATTAGACCATCCCAGCAGTGCTCCCAGACCCATAAACCCACTCCCAAACATCTAGAACCCTAACAAACAGCCCCCCAAAAACATGCAATACTGCGAGGCCTAACTGAAAATCGTGCCAAAACGCTCTCTGCAACTAGGCCCAAACCCCCCTTTTCCACCATGGAGTTTCTCAAACCACTTGCAATCTAAAATTAGACCTTCCCAGCAGTGCTCCAAGAACCATAAACCCACTCGCAAACATCTAGAACCCCCCAAACGACCCGCCAAAAACATGCAATACTCTAGGCCTAACTTAAAATCGTGACAAATTGCTCTCTGCAACTAGGCCCAAATCCCCCTTTTCCACGATGGATTTTCTTCAAACCCCTTGCAATCAAAATTAGACCTTCCCAGCAGTGCTCCCAGACCACTCAACCCACCCCAAAAAATCTAGAAGACCCCAAAGCAGCCCCCAAAAACATGCAACACTGCTAAAAAAAAGAAAAATTCCACCATGGAGTTTCTTCAAACCACTTGCAATCAAAATAGGACCTCCCCAGCAGTGCACACTGACCCCTCAACCCACCCCCAAAAATCTAGAACACCCCAAAGCAGCCCCCCAAAAACATGCATTACTGCTAGGCCTCAGTTTTAATTGTGCCAAAACGCTCTCTGTGACTAGGCCCAAACCCCCCTTTTCCACAATGGATTTTTTTCAAACCACTTGCAATCAAAATTAGACATTCCCAGAAGTGCTCCCAGACCCATAAAATCCACTCCCAAACATCTAGAACCCCAACAAACAGCCCCCCAAAAACATGCAATACTGCAAGGCCTAACTTAAAATCGTGCCAAAACGCTCTCTGCAACTAGGCCCAAACCCCCCTTTTCCACCATGGAGTTTCTCAAACCACTTGCAATCTAAAATTAGACCTTCCCAGCAGTGATCCAAGACCCATAAACCCACTCGCAAACATCTAAAACCCCCCAAACGCCCCCCCAAAAACATGCAATACTCTAGTCCTAACTTAAAATCGTGCCAAATGGCTCTCTGCAACTAGGCCCAAATCCCCCTTTTCCACGATGGATTTTCTTCAAACCACTTGCAATCAAAATTAGACCTTCCCAGCAGTGCTCCCAGACCCATCAACCCACCCCCCAGAATCTAGAAGACCCCCAAGCAGCCCCCAAAAACATGCAACACTGCTAAAAAAAGAAAAATTCCACCATGTATTTCTTCAAACCATTTGCAATCAAAATAAGACCTCCCCAGCAGTGCACACAGACCCCTCAACCCACCCCCAAAAATCTAGAACACCCCCAAGCAGCCCCCCAAAAACATGCAATACTGCTAGGCCTCAGTTTAGATCGTGCCAAAACGCTCTCTGCGACAAGGCCCAAACCCCCATTTTCCACGATGGATTTTCTTCAAACCACTTGCAACCAAAATTAGACCTTCCCATCAGTGCTCCCAGACCCATACACCCACACCCAAACATCTAGAACACCCCCAAACAGCCCCCCAAAAACATGCAATACTGCTTGGCCTAATGTAAAATTGTGCCAAAACGCTCTCTGCAACTAGGCCGAAACTCCCCTTTTCCACCAGGGATTTTCTTCAAACCACTTGCAATCAAAATTAAACCTTCCCAGCAGTGCTCACAGACCCCTCAACCCACCCCCAAAAATCTAGAACACCCCCAAGCAGCCCACCAAAAACATGCAATACTGCTAAAAAAAATAATTTCCACCATGGATTTTCTTCAAACCCCTTGTAATCAAACTTAGACCTTCCCAGCAGTGCTCCAATACCCATAATCCCACTCCCAAACCTCTAGAACCCCCCAAACAGCCCCCCAAAAATATGTAATACTACTAGGCCTAACTTAAAATCATGCAAAAACGCTCTCTGCAACTAGGCCAATACCCCCCTTTTCCTCCATGGATTTTCTTCAAACCACTTGCAATCAATATTAGACCTTCCCAGCAGTGCTCCCAGACCCATAAACCCACTCGCAAAAATCTAGAACCCCCCAAACAGCCCCCCAAAAACATGCAATACTGCTGGGCCTAACTTAAAATCGTGTCAAAACGCTCTCTGCAACTAGGCCCAAACCCCCCTTTTCCACAATGGATTTTCTTCAAACCACTTGCAGTCAAAATTAGACCTTCCCAGCAGTGCTCCAAGACCCCTCAACCCACCCCAAAAAATCTAGAACACCCCCAAGCAGCCCACCAAAAACATGCAATACTGCTAAAAAAAATAATTTCCACCGTGGATTTTCTTCAAACCACTTGTAATCAAACTTAGACCTTCCCAGCAGTGCTCCAATACCCATAATCCCACCCCCAAACCTCTGGAACCCCCCAAACAGCCCCCCAAAAATATGTAATACTACTAGGCCTAACTTAAAATCATGCAAAATTGCTCTCTGCAACTAGGCCCATACCCCCCTTTTCCTCCATGGATTTTCTTCAAACCACATGCAATCAATATTAGACCTTCCCAGCAGTGCTTCCAGACCCATAAACCCACTCCCAAACATCTAGAACCCCCCCAAACAGCCCCCCAAAAACATGCAATACTGCGAGGCCTAACTTAAAATCGTTCCAAAACGCTCTCTGCAACTAGGCCCAAACCCCCCTTTTCCACCATGGATTTCTCAAACCACGTGCAATCAAAATTAGACCTTCCCAGCAGTGCTCCAAGACCTATAAACCCACTCGCAAAGATCTAGAACCCCCCAAACAGTCCCCAAAACATGCAAAACTGCTAGGCCTAACTTAAAATCGTGTCAAAACGCTCTCTGCAACTAGGCCCAAACCCCCCTTTTCCACCATGGATTTTCTTCAAACCACTAGCAATCAAAATTAAACCTTCCCAGCAGAGCTCACAGACCCCTCAACCTACTCCCAAACATCTAGTACCCCCCCAAAACAGCTCCCCAAAAACATGCAATACTGCTAGGCCTAACTTAAAATCATGCAAAATTGCTCTCTGCAACTTAGCCCAAACCCCCTATTACACCATGGATTTCTTCAAACCACTTGCAATCAAAATTAGACCTTCCCAGCAGTGCTCCCAGACCACTCAGCCAACCCCCAAAAATCTATAACACCCCCAAGCAGCCCACAAAAAAAAATGCAATACTGCTAAAAAAAAAATAATAATAAATCCTCCATGGATTTTCTTCAAACCACTTGCAATCAAAATTAGACCTTCCCAGCAGTGCTCTCAGACCCCTCAACCGACCCCAAAAAATCTAGAAGACCCCCAAGCAGCACCCCAAAAACCTGCAATACTGCTAGGCCTCAGTTTTACTTGTGCCAAAACGCTCTCTGCAACTAGGCCCACACCCCCTTTTTCCACCATGGAGTTTCTCAAACCACTTGAAATCTAAAATTAGACCTTCCCAGCAGTGCTCCAAGACCCATAAACCCACTCGCAAACATCTAGAACCCCCCAAACGGCCCCCCAAAAACATGCAATACTCTAGGCCTAACGTAAAATCGTGCCAAAAATGCTCTCTGCAACTAGGCCCAAATCCCCCTTTTCCACGATGGATTTTCTTCAAACCACTTGCAATCAAAATTAGACCTTCCCAGCAGTGCTGCCAGACCCCTCAACCCACCCCAAAAAATCTAGAAGACCCCCAAGCAGCCCACAAAAACATGCAACACTGCTATAAAAAAAGACAAATTCACCATGGAGTTTCTTCAAACCACTTGCAATTAAAATAAGACCTCCCCAGCAGTGCACACAGACCCCTCAACACACCCCCAAAAATCTAGAACACCCCCAAGCAGCCCCCCAAAAACATGCAATACTGCTAGGCCTCAGTTTTAATTGTGCCAAAACGCTCTCTGTGACTAGGCCCAAACCCCCCTTTTCCACAATGGATTTTTTTCAAACCACTTACAATCAAAATTAGACATTCCCAGCAGTGCTCCCAGACCCATAAACCCACTCCAAAACATCTAGAACCCCAACAAACAGCCCCCCAAAAACATGCAATACTGCGAGGCCTAACTTAAAACCGTGCCAAAACGCTCTCTGCAACTAGGCCCAAACCCCCCTTTTCCACCATGGAGTTTCTCAAACCACTTGCAATCTAAAATTAGACCTTCCCAGCAGTGCTCCAAGACCCATAAACCCACTCGCAAACATCTAGAACCCCCCAAACGGCCACCCAAAAACATGCAATACTGCGAGGCCTAACTTAAAATTGTGCCAAAACGCTCTCTGCAACTAGGCCCAAACCCCCCTTTTCCACCATGGAGTTTCTCAAACCACTTGCAATCTAAAATTAGACCTTCCCAGCAGTGCTCCAAGACCCATAAACCCACTCGCAAACATCTAGAACCCCCCAAACGGCCCCCCAAAAACATGCAATACTGCGAGGCCTAACTTAAAATTGTGCCAAAACGCTCTCTGCAACTAGGCCCACACCCCCTTTTTCCACCATGGAATTTCTCAAACCACTTGAAATCTAAAATTAGACCTTCCCAGCAGTGCTCCAAGACCCATAAACCCACTCGCAAACATCTAGAACCCCCTAAACGGCCCCCCAAAAACATGCAATACTCTAGGCCTAACGTAAAATCGTGCCAAAAATGCTCTCTGCAACTAGGCCCAAATCCCCCTTTTCCACGATGGATTTTCTTCAAACCACTTGCAATCAAAATTAGACCTTCCCAGCAGTGCTCCCAGACCCCTCAACCCACCCCAAAAAATCTAGAAGACCCCCAAGCAGCCCCCAAAAACATGCAATACTGCTAGGCCTAACTTAAAATCGTGTCAAAACGCTCTCTGCAACTAGGTACAAAGCCCCCTTTTCCACCATGGACTTTCTTCAAACCACTTGCAGTCAAAATTAGACCTTCCCAGCAGTGCTCCCAGACCCCTCAACCCACCCCCCAAAATCTAGAAGACCCCCCAGCAGCCCCCAAAAACATGCAACACTGCTATAAAAAAAGAAAAATTCACCATGGAGTTTCTTCAAACCACTTGCAATCAAAATAAGACCTCCCCAGTAGTGCACACAGACCCCTCAACCCACCCCCAAAAATCTAGAACACCCCCAAGCAGCCCCCCAAAAACATGCAATACTGCTAGGCCTCAGTTTTAATTGTGCCAAAACGCTCTCTGTGACTAGGCCCAAACCCCCCTTTTCCACAATGGATTTTTTTCAAACCACTTGCAATCAAAATTAGACATTCCCAGCAGTGCTCCCAGACCCATAAACCCACTCCCAAACATCTAGAACCCCAACAAACAGCCCCCCAAAAACATGCAATACTGCGAGGCCTAACTTAAAACCGTGCCAAAACGCTCTCTGCAACTAGGCCCAAACCCCTCTTTTCCACCATGGAGTTTCTCAAACCACTTGCAATCTAAAATTAGACCTTCCCAGCAGTGCTCCCAGACCCCTCAACCCACCCCCAAAAATCTAGAAGACCCCCAAGCAGCCCCCCAAAAACATGCAATACTGCTAGGCCTCAGTTTAGATCGTGCCAAAACGCTCTCTGCGACAAGGCCCAAACCCCCATTTTCCACCATGGATTTTCTTCAAACCACTTGCAACCAAAATTAGACCTTCCCATCAGTGCTCCCAGACACATACACCCACACCCAAACATCTAGAACACCCCCAAACAGCCCCCCAAAAACATGCAATACTTCTAGGCCTAACGTAAAATTGTGCCAAAACGCTCTCTGCAACTAGGCCCAAACCCCCCTTTTCCACCATGGATTTTCTTCAAACCACTTGCAATCAAAATTAGACCTTCCCACCAGTGCTCCAATACCCATAATCCCACTCCCAAACCTCTAGAACCCCCCAAACAGCCCCCCAAAAATAGGTAATACTACTAGGCCTAACTTAAAATCATGCAAAAACGCTCTCTGCAACTAGGCCCAAACCCCCCTTTTCCTCCATGGATTTTCTTCAAACCACTTGCAATCAATATTAGACCTTCCCAGCAGTGCTTCCAGACCCATAAACCCACTCCCAAACATCTAGACCCCCCCAAACAGCCCCCCAAAAACATGCAATACTGCTAGGCCTAACTTAAAATCGTTCCAAAACGCTCTCTGCAACTAGACCCAAACCCCCCTTTTCCCCCATGGATTTCTCAAACCACGTGCAATCAAAATTAGACCTTCTCATCAGTGCTCCAAGACCCATAAACCCACTCGCAAAAATCTAGAACCCCCCAAACAGCCCCCCCAAAACATGCAACACTGCTAGGCCTAACTTAAAATCGTGTCAAAACGCTCTCTGCAACTAGGCCCAAACCCCCCTTTTCACAATGGATTTTCTTCAAACCACTTGCAATCAAAATTAGGCCTTCCCAGCAGTGCTCCCAGACCCCTCAACCCACCCCCAAAGATCTAGAACACCCTGAAGCAGCCCCCCAAAAACATGCAATACTGCTAGGCCTCAGTTTAAACTGTGCCAAAACGCTCTCTGCAACTAGAACCAAACACCCGTTTTCCACCATGGATTTTCTTCAAACCACTTGCAATCAACATTAGACCTGCCCAACAGTGCTCCAAGACCCATAAACCCCCTCCCAAACAACTAGAACCGCCCCAAACAGCCCCCCAAAAACATGCAATACTGCTAGGCCTAACTTAAAATCGTGTCAAAACGCTCTCTGCAACTAGGTACAAAGCCCCCTTTTCCACCCTGGATTTTCTTCAAACCACTTGCAATCAAAATTAGACCTTCCCAGCAGTGCTCCCAGACCCCTCAACCCACCCCCAAAAACTCTAAAACACACCCAAGCAGCCCCCCAAAAACATGCAATAATGCTAGGCCTCAGTTTAAATCGTGCCAAAACATTCTATGCGACTAGGCCCAAACCCCCCTTTTCCACAATGGATTTTCTTCAAACCACTTGCAATCAAAATTAGACCTTCCCATCAGTGCTCCCAGACCCATACACCCACAACCAAACATATAGAACCCCCCCAAACAGCCCCCCAAAAACATGCAATACTGCTAGGCCTAACGTAAAATCGTGCCAAAAAGCTCTCTGCAACTAGGCCCAAATCCCCCTTTTCCACCATGGATTTTCTTCAAACCACTTGCAATCAAAATTAAACCTTCCCAGCAGAGCTCACAGACACCTCAACCTACTCCCAACATCTAGTACCCCCCAAAACAGCTCCCCAAAAACATGCAATACTGCTAGGCCTAACTTAAAATCGTGCAAAATTGCTCTCTGCAACTTGGCCCAAACCCCCTTTTCCACCATGGAGTTTCTTCAAACCACTTGCAATCAAAATAAGACCTCCCCAGCAGTGCACACAGACCCCTCAACCCACCCCCAAAAATCTAGAACACCCCCAAGCAGCCCCCCAAAAACATGCAATACTGGAAGGCCTCAGTTTTAATTGTGCCAAAACGCTCTCTGTGACTAGGCCCAAACCCCCTTTACCACCATGGATTTTCTTCAAACCACTTGCAATCAAAATTAGACCTTCCCAGCAGTGCTCCCAGACCACTCAACTAACCCCCAAAAATCTATAACACCCCCAAGCAGCCCACCAAAAACATGCAATACTGCTAAAAAAAAATTTAAAAAAAAATCCTCCATGGATTTTCTTCAAACCACTTGCAATCAAAATTAGACCTTCCCAGCAGTGCTCTCAGACCCCTCAACCGTCCCCCAAAAATCTAGCACACCCCCAAGCAGCATCCCAAAAACCTGCAATACTGCTAGGCCTCAGTTTTAATTGTGCCAAAACGCTCTCTGTGACTAGGCCCAAACCCCCCTTTTCCACCATGGATTTTTTTCAAACCACTTGCAATCAAAATTAGACCTTCCCATCAGTGCTCCCAGACACATACACCCACACCCAAACATCTAGAACACCCCCAAACAGCCCCCCAAAAACATGCAATACTGCTAGGCCTAACGTAAAATTGTGCCAAAACGCTCTCTGTAACTAGGCCCAAACCCCCCTTTTCCACCATGGATTTTCTTCAAACCACTTGCAATCAAAATTAGACCTTCCCACCAGTGCTCCAATACCCATAATCCCACTCCCAAACCTCTAGAACCCCCCAAACAGCCCCCAAAAAATAGGTAATACTACTAGGCCTAACTTAAAATCATGCAAAAACGCTCTCTGCAACTAGGCCCAACCCCCCCCTTTTCCTCCATGGATTTTCTTCAAACCACTTGCAATCAATATTAGACCTTCCCAGCAGTGCTTCCAGACCCATAAACCCACTCCCAAACATCTAGAACCCCCCCCAAACAGCCCCCCAAAAACATGCAATACTGCGAGGCCTAACTTAAATCGTTCCAAAACGCTCTCTGCAACTAGGCCCAAACCCCCCTTTTCCCCCATGGATTTTTCAAACCACGTGCAATCAAAATTAGACCTTCTCATCAGTGCTCCAAGACCCATAAACCCACTCGCAAAAATCTAGAACCCCCCAAACAGCCCCCCCAAAACATGCAATACTGCTAGGCCTAACTTAAAATCGTGTCAAAACGCTCTCTGCAACTAGGCCCAAACCCCCCTTTTCACAATGGATTTTCTTCAAACCACTTGCAATCAAAATTATCCCTTCCCAGCAGTGCTCCCAGACCCCTCAACCCACCCCCAAAAATCTAGAACACCCTGAAGCAGCCCCCCAAAAACATGCAATACTGCTAGGCCTCAGTTTAAACTGTGCCAAAACGCTCTCTGCAACTAGAACCAAACACCCGTTTTCCACCATGGATTTTCTTCAAACCACTTGCGATCAACATTAGACCTGCCCAACAGTGCTCCAAGACCCATAAACCCCCTCCCAAACAACTAGAACCCCCCCAAACAGCCCCCCAAAAACATGCAATACTGCTAGGCCTAACTTAAAATCGTGTCAAAACGCTCTCTGCAACTAGGTACAAAGCCCCCTTTTCCACCATGGATTTTCTTCAAACCACTTGCAATCAAAATTAGACCTTCCCAGCAGTGCTCCCAGACCCCTCAACCCACCCCCAAAAACTCTAAAACACACCCAAGCAGCCCCCCAAAAACATGCAATAATGCTAGGCCTCAGTTTAAATCGTGCCAAAACATTCTATTCGACTAGGCCCAAACCCCCCTTTTCCACAATGGATTTTCTTCAAACCACTTGCAATCAAAATTAGACCTTCCCATCAGTGCTCCCAGACCCATACACCCACAACCAAACATATAGAACCCCCCCCAAACAGCCCCCCAAAAACATGCAATACTGCTAGGCCTAACGTAAAATCGTGTCAAAACGCTCTCTGCAACTAGGCCCAAACCCCCCTTTTCCACCATGGATTTTCTTCAAACCACTTGCAATCAAAATTAAACCTTCCCAGCAGAGCTCACAGACCCCTCAACCTACTCCCAAACATCTAGTACCCCCCCAAAACAGCTCCCCAAAAACATGCAATACTGCTAGGCCTAACTTAAAATCATGCAAAATTGCTCTCTGCAACTTAGCCCAAACCCCCTATTACACCATGGATTTCTTCAAACCACTTGCAATCAAAATTAGACCTTCCCAGCAGTGCTCCCAGACCACTCAACCAACCCCCAAAAATCTATAACACCCCCAAGCAGCCCACAAAAAAAAATGCAATACTGCTAAAAAAAAAATAATAATAAATCCTCCATTGATTTTCTTCAAACCACTTGCAATCAAAATTAGACCTTCCCAGCAGTGCTCTCAGACCCCTCAACCGACCCCAAAAAATCTAGAAGACCCCCAAGCAGCACCCCAAAAACCTGCAATACTGCTAGGCCTCAGTTTTACTCGTGCCAAAACGCTCTCTGCAACTAGGCCCACACCCCCTTTTTCCACCATGGAGTTTCTCAAACCACTTGAAATCTAAAATTAGACCTTCCCAGCAGTGCTCCAAGACCCATAAACCCACTCGCAAACATCTAGAACCCCCCAAACGGCCCCCCAAAAACATGCAATACTCTAGGCCTAACGTAAAATCGTGCCAAAAATGCTCTCTGCAACTAGGCCCAAATCCCCCTTTTCCACGATGGATTTTCTTCAAACCACTTGCAATCAATATTAGACATTCCCAGCAGTGCTTCCAGACCCATAAACCCACTCCCAAACATCTATACCCCCCCCAAACAGCCCCCCAAAAACATGCAATACTGCGAGGCCTAACTTAAAATCGTTCCAAAACGCTCTCTGCAACTAGGCCCAAACCCCCCTTTTCCCCCATGGATTTCTCAAACCACGTGCAATCAAAATTAGACATTCTCATCAGTGCTCCAAGACCCATAAACCCACTCGCAAAAATCTAGAACCCCCCAAACAGCCCCCCCAAAACATGCAACACTGCTAGGCCTAACTTAAAATCGTGTCAAAACGCTCTCTGCAACTAGGCCCAAACCCCCCTTTTCACAATGGATTTTCTTCAAACCACTTGCAATCAAAATTAGGCCTTCCCAGCAGTGCTCCCAGACCCCTCAACCCACCCCCAAAGATCTAGAACACCCTGAAGCAGCCCCCCAAAAACATGCAATACTGCTAGGCCTCAGTTTAAACTGTGCCAAAACGCTCTCTGCAACTAGAACCAAACACCCGTTTTCCACCATGGATTTTCTTCAAACCACTTGCAATCAACATTAGACCTGCCCACAGTGCTCCAAGACCCATAAACCCCCTCCCAAACAACTAGAACCACCCCAAACAGCCCCCCAAAAACATGCAATACTGCTAGGCCTAACTTAAAATCGTGTCAAAACGCTCTCTGCAACTAGGTACAAAGCCCCCTTTTCCACCATGGATTTTCTTCAAACCACTTGCAATCAAAATTAGACCTTCCCAGCAGTGCTCCCAGACCCCTCAACCCACCCCCAAAAACTCTAAAACACACCCAAGCAGCCCCCCAAAAACATGCAATAATGCTAGGCCTCAGTTTAAATCGTGCCAAAACATTCTATGCGACTAGGCCCAAACCCCCCTTTTCCACAATGGATTTTCTTCAAACCACTTGCAATCAAAATTAGACCTTCCCATCAGTGCTCCCAGACCCATACACCCACAACCAAACATATAGAACCCCCCCAAACAGCCCCCCAAAAACATGCAATACTGCTAGGCCTAACGTAAAATCGTGCCAAAACGCTCTCTGCAACTAGGCCCAAACCCCCCTTTTCCACCATGGAGTTTCTCAAACCACTTGAAATCTAAAATTAGACCTTCCCAGCAGTGCTCCAAGACCCATAAACCCACTCGCAAACATCTAGAACCCCCCAAACGGCCCCCCAAAAACATGCAATACTCTAGGCCTAACGTAAAATCGTGCCAAAAATGCTCTCTGCAACTAGGCCCAAATCCTCCTTTTCCACGATGGATTTTCTTCAAACCACTTGCAATCAAAATTAGACCTTCCCAGCAGTGCTCCCAGACCCCTCAACCCACCCCAAAAAATCTAGAAGACCCCCAAGCAGCCCCCAAAAACATGCAACACTGCTATAAAAAAAGAAAAATTCACCATGGAGTTTCTTCAAACCACTTGCAATCAAAATAAGACCTCCCCAGCAGTGCACACAGACCCCTCAACCCACCCCCAAAAATCTAGAACACCCCCAAGCAGCACCCCAAAAACCTGCAATACTGCTAGGCCTCAGTTTTACTTGTGCCAAAACGCTCTCTGCAACTAGGCCCACACCCCCTTTTTCCACCATGGAGTTTCTCAAACCACTTGAAATCTAAAATTAGCCAGGCAGCTTCGAAGAGCAGAAGCATCGGTTGATTGAAGCAGAAAAACCGGCGTAGTAAGCCTGCTCTGTAGCCTCAGTGAAATTTCAACTTTCGTTTCAACATTCGTTCCGCGAGGGTTCTAGGAGGGAGAGTGAGGAGTGGAGCTCACAGGTGAGTCAGCCGGCACGGATCCTCACTCCGCCATTTTGTATCCGCCCCCCCCAAACCCCTTGTAATCAAACTTAGACCTTCCCAGCAGTGCTCCAATACCCATAATCCCACTCCCAAACCTCTAGAACCCCCCAAACAGCCCCCCAAAAATGGGTAATACTACTAGGCCTAACTTAAAATCATGCAAAAACGCTCTCTGCAACTAGGCCCAAACCCCCCTTTTCCTCCATGGATTTTCTTCAAACCACTTGCAATCAATATTAGACCTTCCCAGCAGTGCTTCCAGACCCATAAACCCACTCCCAAACATCTATACCCCCCCCAAACAGCCCCCCAAAAACATGCAATACTGCGAGGCCTAACTTAAAATCGTTCCAAAACGCTCTCTGCAACTAGGCCCAAACCCCCCTTTTCCCCCATGGATTTCTCAAACCACGTGCAATCAAAATTAGACCTTCTCATCAGTGCTCCAAGACCCATAAACCCACTCGCAAAAATCTAGAACCCCCCAAACAGCCCCCCCAAAACATGCAACACTGCTAGGCCTAACTTAAAATCGTGTCAAAACGCTCTCTGCAACTAGGCCCAACCCCCCCTTTTCACAATGGATTTTCTTCAAACCACTTGCAATCAAAATTAGGCCTTCCCAGCAGTGCTCCCAGACCCCTCAACCCACCCCCAAAGATCTAGAACACCCTGAAGCAGCCCCCCAAAAACATGCAATACTGCTAGGCCTCAGTTTAAACTGTGCCAAAACGCTCTCTGCAACTAGAACCAAACACCCGTTTTCCACCATGGATTTTCTTCAAACCACTTGCAATCAACATTAGACCTGCCCACAGTGCTCCAAGACCCATAAACCCCCTCCCAAACAACTAGAACCGCCCCAAACAGCCCCCCAAAAACATGCAATACTGCTAGGCCTAACTTAAAATCGTGTCAAAACGCTCTCTGCAACTAGGTACAAAGCCCCCTTTTCCACCATGGATTTTCTTCAAACCACTTGCAATCAAAATTAGACCTTCCCAGCAGTGCTCCCAGACCCCTCAACCCACCCCCAAAAACTCTAAAACACACCCAAGCAGCCCCCCAAAAACATGCAATAATGCTAGGCCTCAGTTTAAATCGTGCCAAAACATTCTATGCGACTAGGCCCAAACCCCCCTTTTCCACAATGGATTTTCTTCAAACCACTTGCAATCAAAATTAGACCTTCCCATCAGTGCTCCCAGACCCATACACCCACAACCAAACATATAGAACCCCCCCAAACAGCCCCCCAAAAACATGCAATACTGCTAGGCCTAACGTAAAATCGTGCCAAAACGCTCTCTGCAACTTGGCCCAAATCCCCCTTTTCCACCATGGATTTTCTTCAAACCACTTGCAATCAAAATTAAACCTTCCCAGCAGAGCTCACAGACCCCTCAACCTACTCCCAAACATCTAGTACCCCCCAAAACAGCTCCCCAAAAACATGCAATACTGCTAGGCCTAACTTAAAATCGTGCAAAATTGCTCTCTGCAACTTGGCCCAAACCCCCTTTTCCACCATGGAGTTTCTTCAAACCACTTGCAATCAAAATAAGACCTCCCCAGCAGTGCACACAGACCCCTCAACCCACCCCCAAAAATCTAGAACACCCCCAAGCAGCCTCCCAAAAACATGCAATACTGGTAGGCCTCAGTTTTAATTGTGCCAAAACGCTCTCTGTGACTAGGCCCAAACCCCCTTTTATACCATGGATTTTCTTCAAACCACTTGCAATCAAAATTAGACCTTCCCAGCAGTGCTCCCAGACCACTCAACTAACCCCCAAAAATCTATAACACCCCCAAGCAGCCCACCAAAAACATGCAATACTGCTAAAAAAAAATTAAAAAAAAAATCCTCCATGGATTTTCTTCAAACCACTTGCAATCAAAATTAGACCTTCCCAGCAGTGCTCTCAGACCCCTCAACCGTCCCCCAAAAATCTAGCACACCCCCAAGCAGCATCCCAAAAACCTGCAATACTGCTAGGCCTCAGTTTTAATTGTGCCAAAACGCTCTCTGTGACTAGGCCCAAACCCCCCTTTTCCACAATAGATTTTTTTCAAACGACTTGCGATCAAAATTAGACATTCCCAGCAGTGCTCCAAGACCCATAAACCCACTCCCAAACATCTAGAACCCCAACAAACAGCCCCCCAAAAACATGCAATACTGAAAGGCCTAACTTAAAATCGTGCCAAAACGCTCTCTGCAACTAGGCCCAAACCCCCCTTTTCCACCATGGAGTTTCTCAAACTACTTGAAATCTAAAATTAGACCTTCCCAGCAGTGCTCCAAGACCCATAAACCCACTCGCAAACATCTAGAACCCCCCAAACGGCCCCCCAAAAACATGCAATACTCTAGGCCTAACGTAAAATCGTGCCAAAAATGCTCTCTGCAACTAGGCCCAAATCCTCCTTTTCCACGATGGATTTTCTTCAAACCACTTGCAATCAAAATTAGACCTTCCCAGCAGTGCTCCCAGACCCCTCAACCCACCCCAAAAAATCTAGAAGACCCCCAAGCAGCCCCCAAAAACATGCAACACTGCTATAAAAAAAGAAAAATTCACCATGGAGTTTCTTCAAACCACTTGCAATCAAAATAAGACCTCCCCAGCAGTGCACACAGACCCCTCAACCCACCCCCAAAAATCTAGAACACCCCCAAGCAGCCCCCCAAAAACATGCAATACTGCTAGGCCTCAGTTTTAATTGTGCCAAAACGCTCTCTGTGACTAGGCCCAAACCCCCCTTTTCCACCATGGATTTTTTTCAAACCACTTGCAATCAAAATTAGACCTTCCCATCAGTGCTCCCAGACACATACACCCACACCCAAACATCTAGAACACCCCCAAACAGCCCCCCAAAAACATGCAATACTGCTAGGCCTAACGTACAATTGTGCCAAAACGCTCTCTGCAACTAGGCCCAAACCCCCCTTTTCCACCATGGATTTTCTTCAAACCACTTGCAATCAAAATTAGACCTTCCCACCAGTGCTCCAATACCCATAATCCCACTCCCAAACCTCTAGAACCCCCCAAACAACCCCCAAAAAATAGGTAATACTACTAGGCCTAACTTAAAATCATGCAAAAACGCTCTCTGCAACTAGGCCCAAACCCCCCTTTTCCTCCATGGATTTTCTTCAAACCACTTGCAATCAATATTAGACCTTCCCAGCAGTGCTTCCAGACCCATAAACCCACTCCCAAACATCTAGAACCCCCCCCAAACAGCCCCCCAAAAACATGCAATACTGCGAGGCCTAACTTAAATCGTTCCAAAACGCTCTCTGCAACTAGGCCCAAACCCCCCTTTTCCCCCATGGATTTTTCAAACCACGTGCAATCAAAATTAGACCTTCTCATCAGTGCTCCAAGACCCATAAACCCACTCGCAAAAATCTAGAACCCCCCAAACAGCCCCCCCAAAACATGCAATACTGCAAGGCCTAACTTAAAATCGTGTCAAAACGCTCTCTGCAACTAGGCCCAAACCCCCCTTTTCACAATGGATTTTCTTCAAACCACTTGCAATCAAAATTAGGCCTTCCCAGCAGTGCTCCCAGACCCCTCAACCCACCCCCAAAAATCTAGAACACCCTGAAGCAGCCCCCCAAAAACATGCAATACTGCTAGGCCTCAGTTTAAACTGTGCCAAAACGCTCTCTGCAACTAGAACCAAACACCCGTTTTCCACCATGGATTTTCTTCAAACCACTTGCGATCAACATTAGACCTGCCCAACAGTGCTCCAAGACCCATAAACCCCCTCCCAAACAACTAGAACCCCCCCAAACAGCCCCCCAAAAACATGCAATACTGCTAGGCCTAACTTAAAATCGTTTCGAAACGCTCTCTCCAACTAGGTACTAAGTCCCCTTTTCCACCATGGATTTTCTTCAAACCACTTGCAATCAAAATTAGACCTTCCCAGCAGTGTTCCCAGACCCCTCAACCCACCTCCAAAAACTCTAAAACACACCCAAGCAGCCCCCCAAAAACATGCAATAATGCTAGGCCTCAGTTTAAATCGTGCCAAAACATTCTATTCGACTAGGCCCAAACCCCCCTTTTCCACAATGGATTTTCTTCAAACCACTTGCAATCAATATTAGACCTTCCCAGCAGTGCTCCCAGACCCATAAACCCACTCACAAAAATCTAGAACCCCCCAAACAGCCCCCCAAAAACATGCAATACTGGTAGGCATTACTTAAAATCATGTCAAAACGCTCTCTGCAACTAGGCCCAAACCCCCCTTTTCCACAATGGATTTTCTTCAAACCACTTGCAGTCAAAATTAGACCTTCCCAGCAGTGCTCCAAGACCCCTCAACCCACCCCCAAAAATCTAGAACACCCCCAAGCAGCCCACCAAAAACATGCAATACTGCTAAAAAAATAATTTCCACCATGGATTTTCTTCAAACCACTTGTAATCAAACTTAGACCTTCCCAGCAGTGCTCCAATACCCATAATCCCACTCCCAAACCTCTAGAACCCCCCAAACAGCCCCCCAAAAATATGTAATACTACTAGGCCTAACTTAAAATCATGCAAAAACGCTCTCTGCAACTAGGCCCAACCCCCCCTTTTCCTCCATGGATTTTCTTCAAACCACTTGCAATCAATATTAGACCTTCCCAGCAGTGCTTCCAGACCCATAAACCCACTCCCAAACATCTAGAACCCCCCCCAAACAGCCCCCCAAAAACATGCAATACTGCGAGGCCTAACTTAAATCGTTCCAAAACGCTCTCTGCAACTAGGCCCAAACCCCCCTTTTCCCCCATGGATTTTTCAAACCATGTGCAATCAAAATTAGACCTTCTCATCAGTGCTCCAAGACCCATAAACCCACTCGCAAAAATCTAGAACCCCCCAAACAGCCCCCCCAAAACATGCAATACTGCTAGGCCTAACTTAAAATCGTGTCAAAACGCTCTCTGCAACTAGGCCCAAACCCCCCTTTTCACAATGGATTTTCTTCAAACCACTTGCAATCAAAATTAGGCCTTCCCAGCAGTGCTCCCAGACCCCTCAACCCACCCCCAAAAATCTAGAACACCCTGAAGCAGCCCCCCAAAAACATGCAATACTGCTAGGCCTCAGTTTAAACTGTGCCAAAACGCTCTCTGCAACTAGAACCAAACACCCGTTTTCCACCATGGATTTTCTTCAAACCACTTGCGATCAACATTAGACCTGCCCAACAGTGCTCCAAGACCCATAAACCCCCTCCCAAACAACTAGAACCCCCCCAAACAGCCCCCCAAAAACATGCAATACTGCTAGGCCTAACTTAAAATCGTTTCGAAACGCTCTCTCCAACTAGGTACTAAGTCCCCTTTTCCACCATGGATTTTCTTCAAACCACTTGCAATCAAAATTAGACCTTCCCAGCAGTGTTCCCAGACCCCTCAACCCACCCCCAAAAACTCTAAAACACACCCAAGCAGCCCCCCAAAAACATGCAATAATGCTAGGCCTCAGTTTAAATCGTGCCAAAACATTCTATTCGACTAGGCCCAAACCCCCCTTTTCCACAATGGATTTTCTTCAAACCACTTGCAATCAAAATTAGACCTTCCCATCAGTGCTCCCAGACCCATACACCCACAACCAAACATATAGAACCCCCCCCAAACAGCCCCCCAAAAACATGCAATACTGCTAGGCCTAACGTAATATCGTGCCAAAACGCTCTCTGCAACTAGGCCCAAATCCCCCTTTTCCACCATGGATTTTCTTCAAACCACTTGCAATCAAAATTAAACCTTCCCTGCAGAGCTCACAGACCCCTCAACCTACTCCCAAACATCTAGTACCCCCCCAAAACAGCTCCCCAAAAACATGCAATACTGCTAGGCCTAACTTAAAATCGTGCTAAATTGCTCTCTGCAACTTGGCCCAAACCCCCTTTTACACCATGGATTTTCTTCAAACCACTTGCAATCAAAATTAGACCTTCCCAGCAGTGCTCCCAGACCACTCAACTAACCCCCAAAAATCTAGAACACCCCCAAGCAGCCCACCAAAAACATGCAATACTGCTAAAAAAAATAAAAATAAATCCTCCATGGATTTTCTTCAAACCACTTGCAATCAAAATTAGACCTTCCCAGCAGTGCTCTCAGACCCCTCAACTGACCCCCAAAAATCTAGCACACCCCCAAGCAGCACCCCAAAAACCTGCAATACTGCTGGGCCTCAGTTTTAATTGTGCAAAAACGCTCTCTGTGACTAGGCCCAAACCCCCCTTTTCCACAATGGATTTTTTTCAAACCACTTGCAATCAAAATTAGACCATCCCAGCAGTGCTCCGAGACCATAAACCCACTCCCAAACATCTAGAATCCTAACAAACAGCCCCCCAAAAACATGCAATACTGCGAGGCCTAATTTAAAATCGTGCCAAAACGCTCTCTGCAACTAGGCCCAAACCCCCTTTTTCCACCATGGAGTTTCTCAAACCACTTGCAATCTAAAATTAGACCTTCCCAGCAGTGCTCCAAGACCCATAAACCCACTCGCAAACATATAGAACCCCCCAAACGGCCCCCCAAAAACATGCAATACTCTAGGCCTAACTTAAAATCGTGTCAAATTGCTCTCTGCAACTAGGCCCAAATCCCCCTTTTCCACAATGGATTTTCTTCAAACCACTTGCAATCAAAATTAGACCTTTTCAGCAGTGCTCCCAGACCCCTCAACCCACCCCAAAAAATCTAGAAGACCCCCAAGCAGCCCCCAAAAACATGCAACACTGCTAAAAAAAAAGAAAAATTCCACCATGGAGTTTCTTCAAACCACTTGCAATCAAAATAAGACCTCCCCAGCAGTGCACACAGACCCCTCAACCCACCCCCAAAAACTCTAGAACACCTCCAAGCAGCCCCCCAAAAACATGCAATACTGCTAGGCCTCAGTTTTAATTGTGCCAAAACGCTTTCTGTGACTAGGCCCAAACCCCCTTTTACACCATGGATTTTCTTCAAACCACTTGCAATCAAAATTAGACCTTCCCAGCAGTGCTCCCAGACCACTCAACTAACCCCCAAAAATCTATAACACCTCCAAGCAGCCCCCCAAAAACATGCAATACTGCTAGGCCTCAGTTTTAATTGTGCCAAAACGCTCTCTGTGACTAGGCCCAAACCCCCCTTTTCCACAATAGATTTTTTTCAAACCACTTGCAATCAAAATTAGACATTCCCAGCAGTGCTCCCAGACCCATAAACCCACTCCCAAACATCTAGAACCCCAACAAACAGCCCCCCAAAAACATGCAATACTGAAAGGCCTAACTTAAAATCGTGCCAAAATGCTCTCTGCAACTAGGCCCAAACCCCCCTTTTCCACCATGGAGTTTCTCATACCACTTGCAATCTAAAATTAGACCTTCCCAGCAGTGCTCCAAAACCCATAAACCCACTCGCAAACATCTAGAACCCCCCAAACGGCCCCCCAAAAACATGCAATACTCTAGGCCTAACGTAAAATCGTGCCAAAAATGCTGTCTTCAACTAGGCCCAAATCCTCCTTTTCCACGATGGATTTTCTTCAAACCACTTGCAATCAAAATTAGACCTTCCCAGCAGTGCTCCCAGACCCCTCAACCCACCCCAAAAAATCTAGAAGACCCCCAAGCAGCCCCCAAAAACATGCAACACTGCTAAAAAAAAAGAAAAATTCCACCACGGATTTCTTCAAACCACTTGCAATCAAAATAAGACCTCCCCAGCAGTGCACACAGACCCCTCAACCCACCCCCAAAAATCTAGAACACCCCCAAGCAGCCCCCAAAAAACATGCAATACTGCTAGGCCTCAGTTTAGATCGTGCCAAAACGCTCTCTGCGACAAGGCCCAAACCCCCATTTTCCACGATGGATTTTCTTCAAACCACTTGCAACCAAAATTAGACCTTCCCATCAGTGGTCCCAGACCCATACACCCACACCCAAACATCTAGAACACCCCCAAACAGCCCCCCAAAAACATGCAATACTGCTAGGCCTAACGTAAAATTGTGCCAAAACGCTCTCTGCAACTAGGCCCAAACCCCCCTTTTCCACCATGGATTTTCTTCAAACCACTTGCAATCAAAATTAGACCTTCCCACCAGTGCTCCAATACCCATAATCCCACTCCCAAACCTCTAGAACCCCCCAAACAGCCCCCCAAAAATAGGTAATACTACTAGGCCTAACTTAAAATCATGCAAAAACGCTCTCTGCAACTAGGCCCAAACCCCCCTTTTCCTCCATGGATTTTCTTCAAACCACTTGCAATCAATATTAGACCTTCCCAGCAGTGCTTCCAGACCCATAAACCCACTCCCAAACATCTAGAACCCCCCAAACAGCCCCCCAAAAACATGCAATACTGCGAGGCCTAACTTAAAATCGTTCCAAAACGCTCTCTGCAACTAGGGCCAAACCCCCCTTTTCCCCCATGGATTTCTCAAACCACGTGCAATCAAATTTAGACCTTCTCATCAGTGCTCCAAGACCCATAAACCCACTCGCAAAAATCTAGAACCCCCCAAACAGCCCCCCCAAAACATGCAATACTGCTAGGCCTAACTTAAAATCGTGTCAAAACGCTCTCTGCAACTAGGCCCAAACCCCCCTTTTCACAATGGATTTTCTTCAAACCACTTGCAATCAAAATTAGGCCTTCCCAGCAGTGCTCCCAGACCCCTCAACCCACCCCCAAAAATCTAGAACACCCTGAAGCAGCCCCCCAAAAACATGCAATACTGCTAGGCCTCAGTTTAAACTGTGCCAAAACGCTCTCTGCAACTAGAACCAAACACCCGTTTTCCACCATGGATTTTCTTCAAACCACTTGCAATCAACATTAGACCTGCCCAACAGTGCTCCAAGACCCATAAACCCCCTCCCAAACAACTAGAACCCCCCCAAACAGCCCCTCAAAAACATGCAATACTGCTAGGCCTAACTTAAAATCGTGTCAAAACGCTCTCTGCAACTAGGTACAAAGCCCCCTTTTCCACCATGGACTTTCTTCAAACCACTTGCAGTCAAAATTAGACCTTCCCAGCAGTGCTCCCAGACCCCTCAACCCACCCCCCAAAATCTAGAAGACCCCCCAGCAGCCCCCAAAAACATGCAACACTGCTAAAAAAAAAGAAAAATTCCACCATGGATTTCTTCAAACCACTTGCAATCAAAATAAGACCTCCCCAGCAGTGCACACAGACCCCTCAACCCACCCCCAAAAATCTAGAACACCCCCAAGCAGCCCCCCAAAAACATGCAATACTGCTAGGCCTCAGTTTAGATCGTGCCAAAACGCTCTCTGCGACAAGGCCCAAACCCCCATTTTCCACGATGGATTTTCTTCAAACCACTTGCAACCAAAATTAGACCTTCCCATCAGTGGTCCCAGACCCATACACCCACACCCAAACATCTAGAACACCCCCAAACAGCCCCCCAAAAACATGCAATACTGCTAGGCCTAACGTAAAATTGTGCCAAAACGCTCTCTGCAACTAGGCCCAAACCCCCCTTTTCCACCATGGATTTTCTTCAAACCACTTGCAATCAAAATTAAACCTTCCCAGCAGTGCTCACAGACCCCTCAACCCACCCCCAAAAATCTAAAACAACCCCAAGCAGCCCACTAAAAACATACTGCTAAAAAAAATAGTTTCCGCCATGGATTTTCTTCAAACCACTTGTAATCAAACTTAGACCTTGCAAACAGTGCTCCAATACCCATAATCCCACTCCCAAACCTCTAGAGCCCCCAAACAGCCCCCCAAAAATATGTAATACTACTAGGCCTAACTTAAAATCATGCAAAAACGCTCTCTGCAACTAGGCCCATACCCCCCTTTTCCTCCACGGATTTTCTTCAAACCACTTGCAATCAATATTAGACCTTCCCAGCAGTGCTCCCAGACCCATAAACCCACTCACAAAAATCTAGAACCCCCCAAACAGCCCCCCAAAAACATGCAATACTGGTAGGCATTACTTAAAATCATGTCAAAACGCTCTCTGCAACTAGGCCCAAACCCCCCTTTTCCACAATGGATTTTCTTCAAACCACTTGCAGTCAAAATTAGACCTTCCCAGCAGTGCTCCAAGACCCCTCAACCCACCCCCAAAAATCTAGAACACCCCCAAGCAGCCCACCAAAAACATGCAATACTGCTAAAAAAATAATTTCCACCATGGATTTTCTTCAAACCACTTGTAATCAAACTTAGACCTTCCCAGCAGTGCTCCAATACCCATAATCCCACTCCCAAACCTCTAGAACCCCCCAAACAGCCCCCCAAAAATATGTAATACTACTAGGCCTAACTTAAAATCATGCAAAAAAACGCTCTCTGCAACTAGGCCCATACCCCCCTTTTCCTCCATGGATTTTCTTCAAACCACTTGCAATCAATATTAGACCTTCCCAGCAGTGCTCCCAGACCCATAAACCCACTCCCAAACATCTAGAACCCCCCCAAACAGCCCCCCAAAAACATGCAATACTGCGAGGCCTAACTTAAAATCGTTCCAAAACGCTCTCTGCAACTAGGCCCAAACCCCCCTTTTCCACCATAGATTTCTCAAACCACGTGCAATCAAAATTAGACCTTCCCAGCAGTGCTCCAAGACCTATAAACCCACTCGCAAAAATCTAGAACCCCCCAAACAGCCCCCCCCAAAACATGCAATACTGCTAGGCCTAACTAAAAATCGTGTCAAAACGCTCTCTGCAACTAGGCCCAAACCCCCCTTTGACACGATGGATTTTCTTCAAACCACTTGCAATCAAAATTAGACCTTCCCAGCAGGGCTCCCAGACCCATAAACCCACTCCCAAACATCTAGAACCCCAACAAACAGCCCCCCAAAAACATGCAATACTGCGAGGCCTAACTTAAAATCGTGCCAAAACGCTCTCTGCAACTAGGCCCAAATCCCCCTTTTCCACCATGGAGTTTCTCAAACCACTTGCAATCTAAAATTAGACCTTCCCAGCAGTGCTCCAAGACCCATAAACTCATTCGCAAACCTCTAGAACCCCCCAAACGGCCCCCCAAAAACATGCAATACTCTAGGCCTAACTTAAAATCGTGCCAAATTGCTCTCTGCAACTAGGCCCAAATCCCCCTTTCCCACAATGGATTTTCTTCAAACCACTTGCAATCAAAATTAGACCTTCCCAGCAGGGCTCCCAGCCCCCTCAACCCACCCCCCAAAATCTAGAAGACCCCCAAGCAGCCCCCAAAAATATGCAACACTGCTAAAAAAAAAGAAAAATTCCACCATGGATTTCTTCAAACATTTGCAATCAAAATATGACCTCCCCAGCAGTGCACACAGACCCCTCAACCCACTCCCAAAAATCTAGAACACCCCCAAGCAGCCCCCCAAAAACATGCAATACTGCTAGGCCTCAGTTTAGATCGTGCCAAAACGCTCTCTGCGACAAGGCCCAAACCCCATTTTCCACGATGGATTTTCTTCAAACCACTTGCAACCAAAATTAGACCTTCCCATCAGTGGTCCCAGACCCATACACCCACCCCCAAAAACTCTAGAACACCTCCAAGCAGCCCCCCAAAAACATGCAATACTGCTAGGCCTCAGTTTTAATTGTGCCAAAACGCTTTCTGTGACTAGGCCCAAACCCCCTTTTACACCATGGATTTTCTTCAAACCACTTGCAATCAAAATTAGACCTTCCCAGCAGTGCTCCCAGACCACTCAACTAACCCCCAAAAATCTATAACACCTCCAAGCAGCCCCCCAAAAACATGCAATACTGCTAGGCCTCAGTTTTAATTGTGCCAAAACGCTCTCTGTGACTAGGCCCAAACCCCCCTTTTCCACAATAGATTTTTTTCAAACCACTTGCAATCAAAATTAGACATTCCCAGCAGTGCTCCCAGACCCATAAACCCACTCCCAAACATCTAGAACCCCAACAAACAGCCCCCCAAAAACATGCAATACTGAAAGGCCTAACTTAAAATCGTGCCAAAACGCTCTCTGCAACTAGGCCCAAACCCCCCTTTTCCATCATGGAGTTTCTCATACCACTTGCAATCTAAAATTAGACCTTCCCAGCAGTGCTCCAAGACCCATAAACCCACTCGCAAACATCTAGAACCCCCCAAACGGCCCCCCAAAAACATGCAATACTCTAGGCCTAACTTAAAATCGTGCCAAATTGCTCTCTGCAACTAGGCCCAAATCCCCCTTTTCCACGATGGATTTTCTTCAAACCACTTGCAATCAAAATTAGACCTTCTCAGCAGTGCTCCCAGACCCCTCAACCCACCCCCCAAAATCTAGAAGACCCCCAAGCAGCCCCCAAAAACATGCAACACTGCTAAAAAAAAAGAAAAATTCCAAAATGGAGTTTCTTCAAACCACTTGCAATCAAAATGAGACCTCCCCAGCAGTGCACACAGACCCCTCAACCCACCCCCAAAAATCTAGAACACCCCCAAGCAGCCCCCCAAAAACATACAATACTGCTAGGCCTCAGTTTTAATTGTGCCAAAACGCTCTCTGTGACTCGGCCCAAACCCCCCTTTTCTACAATGGATTTTTTTCAAACCACTTGCAATCAAAATTAGACATTCCCAGCAGTGCTCCCAGACCCATAAACCCACTCCCAAACATCTAGAACCCCAACAAACAGACCCCCAAAAACATGCAATACTGCAAGGCCTAACTTAAAATCGTGCCAAAACGCTCTCTGCAACTAGGCCCAAATCCCCCTTTTCCACCATGGAGTTTCTCAAACCACTTGCAATCTAAAATTAGACCTTCCCAGCAGTGCTCCAAGACCCATAAACTCACTCCCAAACATCTAGAACACCCCCAAGCAGCCCCCCAAAAACATGCAATACTGCTAGGCCTAACTTAAAATCGTGTCAAAACGCTCTCTGCAACTAGGCCCAAACCCCCCTTTCCCACAATGGATTTCCTTCAATCCACTTGCAGTCAAAGTTAGACCTTCCTAGCAGTGCTCCAAGACCCCTCAACCCACCCCCAAAAATCTAGAACACCCCCAAGCAGCCCACCAAAAACATGCAATACTGGTAGGCATTACTTAAAATCATGTCAAAACGCTCTCTGCAACTAGGCCCAAACCCCCCTTTTCCACAATGGATTTTCTTCAAACCACTTTCAGTCAAAATTAGACCTTCCCAGCAGTGCTCCAAGACCCCTCAACCCACCCCCAAAAATCTAGAACACCCCCAAGCAGCCCACCAAAAACATGCAATACTGCTAAAAAAATAATTTCCACCATGGATTTTCTTCAAACCACTTGTAATCAAACTTAGACCTTCCCAGCAGTGCTCCAATACCCATAATCCCACTCCCAAACCTCTAGAACCCCCCAAACAGCCCCCCAAAAATATGTAATACTACTAGGCCTAACTTAAAATCATGCAAAAAAACGCTCTCTGCAACTAGGCCCATACCCCCCTTTTCCTCCATGGATTTTCTTCAAACCACTTGCAATCAATATTAGACCTTCCCAGCAGTGCTCCCAGACCCATAAATCCACTCCCAAACATCTAGAACCCCCCCAAACAGCCCCCCAAAAACATGCAATACTGCGAGGCCTAACTTAAAATCGTTCCAAAACGCTCTCTGCAACTAGGCCCAAACCCCCCTTTTCCACCATAGATTTCTCAAACCACGTGCAATCAAAATTAGACCTTCCTAGCAGTGCTCCAAGACCTATAAACCCACTCGCAAAAATCTAGAACCCCCCAAACAGCCCCCCCAAAACATGCAATACTGCTAGGCCTAACTTAAAATCGTGTCAAAACGCTCTCTGCAACTAGGCCCAAACCCCCCTTTGACACGATGGATTTTCTTCAAACCACTTGCAATCAAAATTAGACCTTCCCAGCAGGGCTCCCAGACCCATAAACCCACTCCCAAACATCTAGAACCCCAACAAACAGCCCCCCAAAAACATGCAATACTGCGAGGCCTAACTTAAAATCGTGCCAAAACGCTCTCTGCAACTAGGCCCAAATCCCCCTTTTCCACCATGGAGTTTCTCAAACCACTTGCAATCTAAAATTAGACCTTCCCAGCAGTGCTCCAAGACCCATAAACTCATTCGCAAACCTCTAGAACCCCCCAAACGGCCCCCCAAAAACATGCAATACTCTAGGCCTAACTTAAAATCGTGCCAAATTGCTCTCTGCAACTAGGCCCAAATCCCCCTTTTCCACGATGGATTTTCTTCAAACCACTTGCAATCAAAATTAGACCTTCCCAGCAGGGCTCCCAGACCCCTCAACCCACCCCCCAAAATCTAGAAGACCCCCAAGCAGCCCCCAAAAACATGCAACACTGCTAAAAAAAAAGAAAAATTCCACCATGGATTTCTTCAAACCATTTGCAATCAAAATAAGACCTCCCCAGCAGTGCACACAGACCCCTCAACCCACTCCCAAAAATCTAGAACACCCCCAAGCAGCCCCCCAAAAACATGCAATACTGCTAGGCCTCAGTTTAGATCGTGCCAAAACGCTCTCTGCGACAAGGCCCAAACCCCATTTTCCACGATGGATTTTCTTCAAACCACTTGCAACCAAAATTAGACCTTCCCATCAGTGGTCCCAGACCCATACACCCACACCCAAACATCTAGAACACCCCCAAACAGCCCCCCAAAAACATGCAATACTGCTAGGCCTAACGTAAAATTGTGCCAAAACGCTCTCTGCAACTAGGCCCAAACCCCCCTTTTCCACCATGGATTTTCTTCAAACCACTTGCAATCAAAATTAAACCTTCCCAGCAGTGCTCACAGACCCCTCAACCCACCCCCAAAAATCTAAAACAACCCCAAGCAGCCCACTAAAAACATACTGCTAAAAAAAATAGTTTCCGCCATGGATTTTCTTCAAACCACTTGTAATCAAACTTAGACCTTGCAAACAGTGCTCCAATACCCATAATCCCACTCCCAAACCTCTAGAGCCCCCAAACAGCCCCCCAAAAATATGTAATACTACTAGGCCTAACTTAAAATCATGCAAAAACGCTCTCTTCAACTAGGCCCATACCCCCCTTTTCCTCCACGGATTTTCTTCAAACCACTTGCAATCAATATTAGACCTTCCCAGCAGTGCTCCCAGACCCATAAACCCACTCACAAAAATCTAGAACCCCCCAAACAGCCCCCCAAAAACATGCAATACTGGTAGGCATTACTTAAAATCATGTCAAAACGCTCTCTGCAACTAGGCCCAAACCCCCCTTTTCCACAATGGATTTTCTTCAAACCACTTGCAGTCAAAATTAGACCTTCCCAGCAGTGCTCCAAGACCCCTCAACCCACCCCCAAAAATCTAGAACACCCCCAAGCAGCCCACCAAAAACATGCAATACTGCTAAAAAAATAATTTCCACCATGGATTTTCTTCAAACCACTTGTAATCAAACTTAGACCTTCCCAGCAGTGCTCCAATACCCATAATCCCACTCCCAAACCTCTAGAACCCCCCAAACAGCCCCCCAAAAATATGTAATACTACTAGGCCTAACTTAAAATCATGCAAAAAAACGCTCTCTGCAACTAGGCCCATACCCCCCTTTTCCTCCATGGATTTTCTTCAAACCACTTGCAATCAATATTAGACCTTCCCAGCAGTGCTCCCAGACCCATAAACCCACTCCCAAACATCTAGAACCCCCCCAAACAGCCCCCCAAAAACATGCAATACTGCGAGGCCTAACTTAAAATCGTTCCAAAACGCTCTCTGCAACTAGGCCCAAACCCCCCTTTTCCACCATAGATTTCTCAAACCACGTGCAATCAAAATTAGACCTTCCCAGCAGTGCTCCAAGACCTATAAACCCACTCGCAAAAATCTAGAACCCCCCAAACAGCCCCCCCAAAACATGCAATACTGCTAGGCCTAACTTAAAATCGTGTCAAAACGCTCTCTGCAACTAGGCCCAAACCCCCCTTTGACACGATGGATTTTCTTCAAACCACTTGCAATCAAAATTAGACCTTCCCAGCAGGGCTCCCAGACCCATAAACCCACTCCCAAACATCTAGAACCCCAACAAACAGCCCCCCAAAAACATGCAATACTGCGAGGCCTAACTTAAAATCGTGCCAAAACGCTCTCTGCAACTAGGCCCAAATCCCCCTTTTCCACCATGGAGTTTCTCAAACCACTTGCAATCTAAAATTAGACCTTCCCAGCAGTGCTCCAAGACCCATAAACTCATTCGCAAACCTCTAGAACCCCCCAAACGGCCCCCCAAAAACATGCAATACTCTAGGCCTAACTTAAAATCGTGCCAAATTGCTCTCTGCAACTAGGCCCAAATCCCCCTTTTCCATGATGGATTTTCTTCAAACCACTTGCAATCAAAATTAGACCTTCCCAGCAGGGCTCCCAGACCCCTCAACCCACCCCCCAAAATCTAGAAGACCCCCAAGCAGCCCCCAAAAACATGCAACACTGCTAAAAAAAAAGAAAAATTCCACCATGGATTTCTTCAAACCATTTGCAATCAAAATAAGACCTCCCCAGCAGTGCACACAGACCCCTCAACCCACTCCCAAAAATCTAGAACACCCCCAAGCAGCCCCCCAAAAACATGCAATACTGCTAGGCCTCAGTTTAGATCGTGCCAAAACGCTCTCTGCGACAAGGCCCAAACCCCATTTTCCACGATGGATTTTCTTCAAACCACTTGCAACCAAAATTAGACCTTCCCATCAGTGGTCCCAGACCCATACACCCACACCCAAACATCTAGAACACCCCCAAACAGCCCCCCAAAAACATGCAATACTGCTAGGCCTAACGTAAAATTGTGCCAAAACGCTCTCTGCAACTAGGCCCAAACCCCCCTTTTCCACCATGGATTTTCTTCAAACCACTTGCAATCAAAATTAAACCTTCCCAGCAGTGCTCACAGACCCCTCAACCCACCCCCAAAAATCTAAAACAACCCCAAGTAGCCCACTAAAAACATACTGCTAAAAAAAATAGTTTCCGCCATGGATTTTCTTCAAACCACTTGTAATCAAACTTAGACCTTGCAAACAGTGCTCCAATACCCATAATCCCACTCCCAAACCTCTAGAGCCCCCAAACAGCCCCCCAAAAATATGTAATACTACTAGGCCTAACTTAAAATCATGCAAAAACGCTCTCTGCAACTAGGCCCATACCCCCCTTTTCCTCCACGGATTTTCTTCAAACCACTTGCAATCAATATTAGACCTTCCCAGCAGTGCTCCCAGACCCATAAACCCACTCACAAAAATCTAGAACCCCCCAAACAGCCCCCCAAAAACATGCAATACTGGTAGGCATTACTTAAAATCATGTCAAAACGCTCTCTGCAACTAGGCCCAAACCCCCCTTTTCCACAATGGATTTTCTTCAAACCACTTGCAGTCAAAATTAGACCTTCCCAGCAGTGCTCCAAGACCCCTCAACCCACCCCCAAAAATCTAGAACACCCCCAAGCAGCCCACCAAAAACATGCAATACTGCTAAAAAAATAATTTCCACCATGGATTTTCTTCAAACCACTTGTAATCAAACTTAGACCTTCCCAGCAGTGCTCCAATACCCATAATCCCACTCCCAAACCTCTAGAACCCCCCAAACAGCCCCCCAAAAATATGTAATACTACTAGGCCTAACTTAAAATCATGCAAAAAAACGCTCTCTGCACCTAGGCCCATACCCCCCTTTTCCTCCATGGATTTTCTTCAAACCACTTGCAATCAATATTAGACCTTCCCAGCAGTGCTCCCAGACCCATAAACCCACTCCCAAACATCTAGAACCCCCCCAAACAGCCCCCCAAAAACATGCAATACTGCGAGGCCTAACTTAAAATCGTTCCAAAACGCTCTCTGCAACTAGGCCCAAACCCCCCTTTTCCACCATAGATTTCTCAAACCACGTGCAATCAAAATTAGGCCTTCCCAGCAGTGCTCCCAGACCCCTCAACCCACCCCCAAAAATCTAGAACACCCTGAAGCAGCCCCCCAAAAACATGCAATACTGCTAGGCCTCAGTTTAAACTGTGCCAAAACGCTCTCTGCAACTAGAACCAAACACCCGTTTTCCACCATGGATTTTCTTCAAACCACTTGCAATCAACATTAGACCTGCCCAACAGTGCTCCAAGACCCATAAACCCCCTCCCAAACAACTAGAACCCCCCCAAACAGCCCCTCAAAAACATGCAATACTGCTAGGCCTAACTTAAAATCGTGTCAAAACGCTCTCTGCAACTAGGTACAAAGCCCCCTTTTCCACCATGGACTTTCTTCAAACCACTTGCAGTCAAAATTAGACCTTCCCAGCAGTGCTCCCAGACCCCTCAACCCACCCCCCAAAATCTAGAAGACCCCCCAGCAGCCCCCAAAAACATGCAACACTGCTAAAAAAAAAGAAAAATTCCACCATGGATTTCTTCAAACCACTTCCAATCAAAATAAGACCTCCCCAGCAGTGCACACAGACCCCTCAACCCACCCCCAAAAATCTAGAACACCCCCAAGCAGCCCCCCAAAAACATGCAATACTGCTAGGCCTCAGTTTAGATCGTGCCAAAACGCTCTCTGCGACAAGGCCCAAACCCCCATTTTCCACGATGGATTTTCTTCAAACCACTTGCAACCAAAATTAGACCTTCCCATCAGTGGTCCCAGACCCATACACCCACACCCAAACATCTAGAACACCCCCAAACAGCCCCCCAAAAACATGCAATACTGCTAGGCCTAACGTAAAATTGTGCCAAAACGCTCTCTGCAACTAGGCCCAAACCCCCCTTTTCCACCATGGATTTTCTTCAAACCACTTGCAATCAAAATTAAACCTTTCCAGCAGTGCTCACAGACCCCTCAACCCACCCCCAAAAATCTAAAACAACCCCAAGCAGCCCACTAAAAACATACTGCTAAAAAAATAGTTTCCGCCATGGATTTTCTTCAAACCACTTGTAATCAAACTTAGACCTTGCAAACAGTGCTCCAATACCCATAATCCCACTCCCAAACCTCTAGAGCCCCCAAACAGCCCCCCAAAAATATGTAATACTACTAGGCCTAACTTAAAATCATGCAAAAACGCTCTCTGCAACTAGGCCCATACCCCCCTTTTCCTCCACGGATTTTCTTCAAACCACTTGCAATCAATATTAGACCTTCCCAGCAGTGCTCCCAGACCCATAAACCCACTCACAAAAATCTAGAACCCCCCAAACAGCCCCCCAAAAACATGCAATACTGGTAGGCATTACTTAAAATCATGTCAAAACGCTCTCTGCAACTAGGCCCAAACCCCCCTTTTCCACAATGGATTTTCTTCAAACCACTTGCAGTCAAAATTAGACCTTCCCAGCAGTGCTCCAAGACCCCTCAACCCACCCCCAAAAATCTAGAACACCCCCAAGCAGCCCACCAAAAACATGCAATACTACTAAAAAAATAATTTTCACCATGGATTTTCTTCAAACCACTTGTAATCAAACTTAGACCTTCCCAGCAGTGCTCCAATACCCATAATCCCACTCCCAAACCTCTAGAACCCCCCAAACAGCCCCCCAAAAATATGTAATACTACTAGGCCTAACTTAAAATCATGCAAAAAAACGCTCTCTGCAACTAGGCCCATACCCCCCTTTTCCTCCATGGATTTTCTTCAAACCACTTGCAATCAATATTAGACCTTCCCAGCAGTGCTCCCAGACCCATAAACCCACTCCCAAACATCTAGAACCCCCCCAAACAGCCCCCCAAAAACATGCAATACTGCGAGGCCTAACTTAAAATCGTTCCAAAACGCTCTCTGCAACTAGGCCCAAACCCCCCTTTTCCACCATAGATTTCTCAAACCACGTGCAATCAAAATTAGACCTTCCCAGCAGTGCTCCAAGACCTATAAACCCACTCGCAAAAATCTAGAACCCCCCAAACAGCCCCCCCAAAACATGCAATACTGCTAGGCCTATCTTAAAATCGTGTCAAAACGCTCTCTGCAACTAGGCCCAAACCCCCCTTTGACACGATGGATTTTCTTCAAACCACTTGCAATCAAAATTAGACCTTCCCAGCAGGGCTCCCAGACCCATAAACCCACTCCCAAACATCTAGAACCCCAACAAACAGCCCCCCAAAAACATGCAATACTGCGAGGCCTAACTTAAAATCGTGCCAAAACGCTCTCTGCAACTAGGCCCAAATCCCCCTTTTCCACCATGGAGTTTCTCAAACCACTTGCAATCTAAAATTAGACCTTCCCAGCAGTGCTCCAAGACCCATAAACTCACTCGCAAACCTCTAGAACCCCCCAAACGGCCCCCCAAAAACATGCAATACTCTAGGCCTAACTTAAAATCGTGCCAAATTGCTCTCTGCAACTAGGCCCAAATCCCCCTTTTCCACGATGGATTTTCTTCAAACCACTTGCAATCAAAATTAGACCTTCCCAGCAGGGCTCCCAGACCCCTCAACCCACCCCCCAAAATCTAGAAGACCCCCAAGCAGCCCCCAAAAACATGCAACACTGCTAAAAAAAAAGAAAAATTCCACCATGGATTTCTTCAAACCATTTGCAATCAAAATAAGACCTCCCCAGCAGTGCACACAGACCCCTCAACCCACTCCCAAAAATCTAGAACACCCCCAAGCAGCCCCCCAAAAACATGCAATACTGCTAGACCTCAGTTTAGATCGTGCCAAAACGCTCTCTGCGACAAGGCCCAAACCCCATTTTCCACGATGGATTTTCTTCAAACCACTTGCAACCAAAATTAGACCTTCCCATCAGTGGTCCCAGACCCATACACCCACACCCAAACATCTAGAACACCCCCAAACAGCCCCCCAAAAACATGCAATACTGCTAGGCCTAACGTAAAATTGTGCCAAAACGCTCTCTGCAACTAGGCCCAAACCCCCCTTTTCCACCATGGATTTTCTTCAAACCACTTGCAATCAAAATTAAACCTTCCCAGCAGTGCTCACAGACCCCTCAACCCACCCCCAAAAATCTAAAACAACCCCAAGCAGCCCACTAAAAACATACTGCTAAAAAAAATAGTTTCCGCCATGGATTTTCTTCAAACCACTTGTAATCAAACTTAGACCTTGCAAACAGTGCTCCAATACCCATAATCCCACTCCCAAACCTCTAGAGCCCCCAAACAGCCCCCCAAAAATATGTAATACTACTAGGCCTAACTTAAAATCATGCAAAAACGCTCTCTGCAACTAGGCCCATACCCCCCTTTTCCTCCACGGATTTTCTTCAAACCACTTGCAATCAATATTAGACCTTCCCAGCAGTGCTCCCAGACCCATAAACCCACTCACAAAAATCTAGAACCCCCCAAACAGCCCCCCAAAAACATGCAATACTGGTAGGCATTACTTAAAATCATGTCAAAACGCTCTCTGCAACTAGGCCCAAACCCCCCTTTTCCACAATGGATTTTCTTCAAACCACTTGCAGTCAAAATTAGACCTTCCCAGCAGTGCTCCAAGACCCCTCAACCCACCCCCAAAAATCTAGAACACCCCCAAGCAGCCCACCAAAAACATGCAATACTGCTAAAAAAATAATTTCCACCATGGATTTTCTTCAAACCACTTGTAATCAAACTTAGACCTTCCCAGCAGTGCTCCAATACCCATAATCCCACTCCCAAACCTCTAGAACCCCCCAAACAGCCCCCCAAAAATATGTAATACTACTAGGCCTAACTTAAAATCATGCAAAAACGCTCTCTGCAACTAGGCCCAACCCCCCCTTTTCCTCCATGGATTTTCTTCAAACCACTTGCAATCAATATTAGACCTTCCCAGCAGTACTTCCAGACCCATAAACCCACTCCCAAACATCTAGAACCCCCCCCAAACAGCCCCCCAAAAACATGCAATACTGCGAGGCCTAACTTAAATCGTTCCAAAACGCTCTCTGCAACTAGGCCCAAACCCCCCTTTTCCCCCATGGATTTTTCAAACCATGTGCAATCAAAATTAGACCTTCTCATCAGTGCTCCAAGACCCATAAACCCACTCGCAAAAATCTAGAACCCCCCAAACAGCCCCCCCAAAACATGCAATACTGCTAGGCCTAACTTAAAATCGTGTCAAAACGCTCTCTGCAACTAGGCCCAAACCCCCCTTTTCACAATGGATTTTCTTCAAACCACTTGCAATCAAAATTAGGCCTTCCCAGCAGTGCTCCCAGACCCCTCAACCCACCCCCAAAAATCTAGAACACCCTGAAGCAGCCCCCCAAAAACATGCAATACTGCTAGGCCTCAGTTTAAACTGTGCCAAAACGCTCTCTGCAACTAGAACCAAACACCCGTTTTCCACCATGGATTTTCTTCAAACCACTAGCAATCAAAATTAAACCTTCCCAGCAGAGCTCACAGACCCCTCAACCTACTCCCAAACATCTAGTACCCCCCCAAAACAGCTCCCCAAAAACATGCAATACTGCTAGGCCTAACTTAAAATCATGCAAAATTGCTCTCTGCAACTTAGCCCAAACCCCCTATTACACCATGGATTTCTTCAAACCACTTGCAATCAAAATTAGACCTTCCCAGCAGTGCTCCCAGACCACTCAACCAACCCCCAAAAATCTATAACACCCCCAAGCAGCCCACAAAAAAAATGCAATACTGCTAAAAAAAAAATAATAATAAATCCTCCATGGATTTTCTTCAAACCACTTGCAATCAAAATTAGACCTTCCCAGCAGTGCTCTCAGACCCCTCAACCGACCCCAAAAAATCTAGAAGACCCCCAAGCAGCACCCCAAAAACCTGCAATACTGCTAGGCCTCAGTTTTACTCGTGCCAAAACGCTCTCTGCAACTAGGCCCACACCCCCTTTTTCCACCATGGAGTTTCTCAAACCACTTGAAATCTAAAATTAGACCTTCCCAGCAGTGCTCCAAGACCCATAAACCCACTCGCAAACATCTAGAACCCCCCAAACGGCCCCCCAAAAACATGCAATACTCTAGGCCTAACGTAAAATCGTGCCAAAAATGCTCTCTGCAACTAGGCCCAAATCCCCCTTTTCCACGATGGATTTTCTTCAAACCACTTGCAATCAAAATTAGACCTTCCCACCAGTGCTCCAATACCCATAATCCCACTCCCAAACCTCTAGAACCCCCCAAACAGCCCCCCAAAAATAGGTAATACTACTAGGCCTAACTTAAAATCATGCAAAAACGCTCTCTGCAACTAGGCCCAAACCCCCCTTTTCCTCCATGGATTTTCTTCAAACCACTTGCAATCAATATTAGACATTCCCAGCAGTGCTTCCAGACCCATAAACCCACTCCCAAACATCTATACCCCCCAAACAGCCCCCCAAAAACATGCAATACTGCGAGGCCTAACTTAAAATCGTTCCAAAACGCTCTATGCAACTAGGCCCAAACCCCCCTTTTCCCCCATGGATTTCTCAAACCACGTGCAATCAAAATTAGACCTTCTCATCAGTGCTCCAAGACCCATAAACCCACTCGCAAAAATCTAGAACCCCCCAAACAGCCCCCCCAAAACATGCAACACTGCTAGGCCTAACTTAAAATCGTGTCAAAACGCTCTCTGCAACTAGGCCCAAACCCCCCTTTTCACAATGGATTTTCTTCAAACCACTTGCAATCAAAATTAGGCCTTCCCAGCAGTGCTCCCAGACCCCTCAACCCACCCCCAAAGATCTAGAACACCCTGAAGCAGCCCCCCAAAAACATGCAATACTGCTAGGCCTCAGTTTAAACTGTGCCAAAACGCTCTCTGCAACTAGAACCAAACACCCGTTTTCCACCATGGATTTTCTTCAAACCACTTGCAATCAACATTAGACCTGCCCACAGTGCTCCAAGACCCATAAACCCCCTCCCAAACAACTAGAACCGCCCCAAACAGCCCCCCAAAAACATGCAATACTGCTAGGCCTAACTTAAAATCGTGTCAAAACGCTCTCTGCAACTAGGTACAAAGCCCCCTTTTCCACCATGGATTTTCTTCAAACCACTTGCAATCAAAATTAGACCTTCCCAGCAGTGCTCCCAGACCCCTGAACCCACCCCCAAAAACTCTAAAACACACCCAAGCAGCCCCCCAAAAACATGCAATAATGCTAGGCCTCAGTTTAAATCGTGCCAAAACATTCTATGCGACTAGGCCCAAACCCCCCTTTTCCACAATGGATTTTCTTCAAACCACTTGCAATCAAAATTAGACCTTCCCATCAGTGCTCCCAGACCCATACACCCACAACCAAACATATAGAACCCCCCCAAACAGCCCCCCAAAAACATGCAATACTGCTAGGCCTAACGTAAAATCGTGCCAAAACGCTCTCTGCAACTAGGCCCAAACCCCCCTTTTCCACCATGGAGTTTCTCAAACCACTTGAAATCTAAAATTAGACCTTCCCAGCAGTGCTCCAAGACCCATAAACCCACTCGCAAACATCTAGAACCCCCCAAACGGCCCCCCAAAAACATGCAATACTCTAGGCCTAACGTAAAATCGTGCCAAAAATGCTCTCTGCAACTAGGCCCAAATCCTCCTTTTCCACTATGGATTTTCTTCAAACCACTTGCAATCAAAATTAGACCTTCCCAGCAGTGCTCCCAGACCCCTCAACCCACCCCAAAAAATCTAGAAGACCCCCAAGCAGCCCCCAAAAACATGCAACACTGCTATAAAAAAAGAAAAATTCACCATGGAGTTTCTTCAAACCACTTGCAATCAAAATAAGACCTCCCCAGCAGTGCACACAGACCCCTCAACCCACCCCCAAAAATCTAGAACACCCCCAAGCAGCACCCCAAAAACCTGCAATACTGCTAGGCCTCAGTTTTACTTGTGCCAAAACGCTCTCTGCAACTAGGCCCACACCCCCCTTTTCCACCATGGAGTTTCTCAAACCACTTGAAATCTAAAATTAGACCTTCCCAGCAGTGCTCCAAGACCCATAAACCCACTCGCAAACATCTAGAACCCCCCAAACGCCCCCCCAAAAACATGCAATACTCTAGGCCTAACGTAAAATCGTGCCAAAAATGCTCTCTGCAACTAGGCCCAAATCCTCCTTTTCCACGATGGATTTTCTTCAAACCACTTGCAATCAAAATTAGACCTTCCCAGCAGTGCTCCCAGACCCCTCAACCCACCCCAAAAAATCTAGAAGACCCCCAAGCAGCCCCCAAAAACATGCAACACTGCTATAAAAAAAGAAAAATTCACCATGGAGTTTCTTCAAACCACTTGCAATCAAAATAAGACCTCCCCAGCAGTGCACACAGACCCCTCAACCCACCCCCAAAAATCTAGAACACCCCCAAGCAGCCCCCCAAAAACATGCAATACTGCTAGGCCTCAGTTTTAATTGTGCCAAAACGCTCTCTGTGACTAGGCCCAAACCCCCCTTTTCCACCATGGATTTTTTTCAAACCACTTGCAATCAAAATTAGACCTTCCCATCAGTGCTCCCAGACACATACACCCACACCCAAACATCTAGAACACCCCCAAACAGCCCCCCAAAAACATGCAATACTGCTAGGCCTAACGTACAATTGTGCCAAAACGCTCTCTGCAACTAGGCCCAAACCCCCCTTTTCCACCATGGATTTTCTTCAAACCACTTGCAATCAAAATTAGACCTTCCCACCAGTGCTCCAATACCCATAATCCCACTCCCAAACCTCTAGAACCCCCCAAACAACCCCCAAAAAATAGGTAATACTACTAGGCCTAACTTAAAATCATGCAAAAACGCTCTCTGCAACTAGGCCCAAACCCCCCTTTTCCTCCATGGATTTTCTTCAAACCACTTGCAATCAATATTAGACCTTCCCAGCAGTGCTTCCAGACCCATAAACCCACTCCCAAACATCTAGAACCCCCCCCAAACAGCCCCCCAAAAACATGCAATACTGCGAGGCCTAACTTAAATCGTTCCAAAACGCTCTCTGCAACTAGGCCCAAACCCCCCTTTTCCCCCATGGATTTTTCAAACCACGTGCAATCAAAATTAGACCTTCTCATCAGTGCTCCAAGACCCATAAACCCACTCGCAAAAATCTAGAACCCCCCAAACAGCCCCCCCAAAACATGCAATACTGCAAGGCCTAACTTAAAATCGTGTCAAAACGCTCTCTGCAACTAGGCCCAAACCCCCCTTTTCACAATGGATTTTCTTCAAACCACTTGCAATCAAAATTAGGCCTTCCCAGCAGTGCTCCCAGACCCCTCAACCCACCCCCAAAAATCTAGAACACCCTGAAGCAGCCCCCCAAAAACATGCAATACTGCTAGGCCTCAGTTTAAACTGTGCCAAAACGCTCTCTGCAACTAGAACCAAACACCCGTTTTCCACCATGGATTTTCTTCAAACCACTTGCGATCAACATTAGACCTGCCCAACAGTGCTCCAAGACCCATAAACCCCCTCCCAAACAACTAGAACCCCCCCAAACAGCCCCCCAAAAACATGCAATACTGCTAGGCCTAACTTAAAATCGTTTCGAAACGCTCTCTCCAACTAGGTACAAAGTCCCCTTTTCCACCATGGATTTTCTTCAAACCACTTGCAATCAAAATTAGACCTTCCCAGCAGTGTTCCCAGACCCCTCAACCCACCCCCAAAAACTCTAAAACACACCCAAGCAGCCCCCCAAAAACATGCAATAATGCTAGGCCTCAGTTTAAATCGTGCCAAAACATTCTATTCGACTAGGCCCAAACCCCCCTTTTCCACAATGGATTTTCTTCAAACCACTTGCAATCAAAATTAGACCTTCCCATCAGTGCTCCCAGACCCATACACCCACAACCAAACATATAGAACCCCCCCCAAACAGCCCCCCAAAAACATGCAATACTGCTAGGCCTAACGTAATATCGTGCCAAAACGCTCTCTGCAACTAGGCCCAAATCAACCCTTTTCCACCATGGATTTTCTTCAAACCACTTGCAATCAAAATTAAACCTTCCCAGCAGAGCTCACAGACCCCTCAACCTACTCCCAAACATCTAGTACCCCCCCAAAACAGCTCCCCAAAAACATGCAATACTGCTAGGCCTAACTTAAAATCGTGCTAAATTGCTCTCTGCAACTTGGCCCAAACCCCCTTTTACACCATGGATTTTCTTCAAACCACTTGCAATCAAAATTAGACCTTCCCAGCAGTGCTCCCAGACCACTCAACTAACCCCCAAAAATCTAGAACACCCCCAAGCAGCCCACCAAAAACATGCAATACTGCTAAAAAAAATAAAAATAAATCCTCCATGGATTTTCTTCAAACCACTTGCAATCAAAATTAGACCTTCCCAGCAGTGCTCTCAGACCCCTCAACTGACCCCAAAAAATCTAGCACACCCCCAAGCAGCACCCCAAAAACCTGCAATACTGCTGGGCCTCAGTTTTAATTGTGCAAAAACGCTCTCTGTGACTAGGCCCAAACCCCCCTTTTCCACAATGGATTTTTTTCAAACCACTTGCAATCAAAATTAGACCATCCCAGCAGTGCTCCGAGACCATAAACCCACTCCCAAACATCTAGAATCCTAACAAACAGCCCCCCAAAAACATGCAATACTGCGAGGCCTAATTTAAAATCGTGCCAAAACGCTCTCTGCAACTAGGCCCAAACCCCCTTTTTCCACCATGGAGTTTCTCAAACCACTTGCAATCTAAAATTAGACCTTCCCAGCAGTGCTCCAAGACCCATAAACCCACTCGCAAACATATAGAACCCCCCAAACGGCCCCCCAAAAACATGCAATACTCTAGGCCTAACTTAAAATCGTGTCAAATTGCTCTCTGCAACTAGGCCCAAATCCCCCTTTTCCACAATGGATTTTCTTCAAACCACTTGCAATCAAAATTAGACCTTTTCAGCAGTGCTCCCAGACCCCTCAACCCACCCCAAAAAATCTAGAAGACCCCCAAGCAGCCCCCAAAAACATGCAACACTGCTAAAAAAAAGAAAAATTCCACCATGGAGTTTCTTCAAACCACTTGCAATCAAAATAAGACCTCCCCAGCAGTGCACACAGACCCCTCAACCCACCCCCAAAAACTCTAGAACACCTCCAAGCAGCCCCCCAAAAACATGCAATACTGCTAGGCCTCAGTTTTAATTGTGCCAAAACGCTTTCTGTGACTAGGCCCAAACCCCCTTTTACACCATGGATTTTCTTCAAACCACTTGCAATCAAAATTAGACCTTCCCAGCAGTGCTCCCAGACCACTCAACTAACCCCCAAAAATCTATAACACCTCCAAGCAGCCCCCCAAAAACATGCAATACTGCTAGGCCTCAGTTTTAATTGTGCCAAAACGCTCTCTGTGACTAGGCCCAAACCCCCCTTTTCCACAATAGATTTTTTTCAAACCACTTGCAATCAAAATTAGACATTCCCAGCAGTGCTCCCAGACCCATAAACCCACTCCCAAACATCTAGAACCCCAACAAACAGCCCCCCAAAAACATGCAATACTGAAAGGCCTAACTTAAAATCGTGCCAAAATGCTCTCTGCAACTAGGCCCAAACCCCCCTTTTCCACCATGGAGTTTCTCATACCACTTGCAATCTAAAATTAGACCTTCCCAGCAGTGCTCCAAGACCCATAAACCCACTCGCAAACATCTAGAACCCCCCAAACGGCCCCCCAAAAACATGCAATACTCTAGGACTAACTTAAAATCATGCCAAATTGCTCTCTGCAACTAGGCCCAAATCCCCCTTTTCCACGATGGATTTTCTTCAAACCACTTGCAATCAAAATTAGACCTTCTCAGCAGTGCTCCCAGACCCCTCAACCCACCCCCCAAAATCTAGAAGACCCCCAAGCAGCCCCCAAAAACATGCAACACTGCTAAAAAAAAAGAAAAATTCCACCACGGATTTCTTCAAACCACTTGCAATCAAAATAAGACCTCCCCAGCAGTGCACACAGACCCCTCAACCCACCCCCAAAAATCTAGAACACCCCCAAGCAGCCCCCAAAAAACATGCAATACTGCTAGGCCTCAGTTTAGATCGTGCCAAAACGCTCTCTGCGACAAGGCCCAAACCCCCATTTTCCACGATGGATTTTCTTCAAACCACTTGCAACCAAAATTAGACCTTCCCATCAGTGGTCCCAGACCCATACACCCACACCCAAACATCTAGAACACCCCCAAACAGCCCCCCAAAAACATGCAATACTGCTAGGCCTAACGTAAAATTGTGCCAAAACGCTCTCTGCAACTAGGCCCAAACCCCCCTTTTCCACCATGGATTTTCTTCAAACCACTTGCAATCAAAATTAGACCTTCCCACCAGTGCTCCAATACCCATAATCCCACTCCCAAACCTCTAGAACCCCCCAAACAGCCCCCCAAAAATAGGTAATACTACTAGGCCTAACTTAAAATCATGCAAAAACGCTCTCTGCAACTAGGCCCAAACCCCCCTTTTCCTCCATGGATTTTCTTCAAACCACTTGCAATCAATATTAGACCTTCCCAGCAGTGCTTCCAGACCCATAAACCCACTCCCAAACATCTAGAACCCCCCAAACAGCCCCCCAAAAACATGCAATACTGCGAGGCCTAACTTAAAATCGTTCCAAAACGCTCTCTGCAACTAGGGCCAAACCCCCCTTTTCCCCCATGGATTTCTCAAACCACGTGCAATCAAATTTAGACCTTCTCATCAGTGCTCCAAGACCCATAAACCCACTCGCAAAAATCTAGAACCCCCCAAACAGCCCCCCCAAAACATGCAATACTGCTAGGCCTAACTTAAAATCGTGTCAAAACGCTCTCTGCAACTAGGCCCAAACCCCCCTTTTCACAATGGATTTTCTTCAAACCACTTGCAATCAAAATTAGGCCTTCCCAGCAGTGCTCCCAGACCCCTCAACCCACCCCCAAAAATCTAGAACACCCTGAAGCAGCCCCCCAAAAACATGCAATACTGCTAGGCCTCAGTTTAAACTGTGCCAAAACGCTCTCTGCAACTAAAACCAAACACCCGTTTTCCACCATGGATTTTCTTCAAACCACTTGCAATCAACATTAGACCTGCCCAACAGTGCTCCAAGACCCATAAACCCCCTCCCAAACAACTAGAACCCCCCCAAACAGCCCCTCAAAAACATGCAATACTGCTAGGCCTAACTTAAAATCGTGTCAAAACGCTCTCTGCAACTAGGTACAAAGCCCCCTTTTCCACCATGGACTTTCTTCAAACCACTTGCAGTCAAAATTAGACCTTCCCAGCAGTGCTCCCAGACCCCTCAACCCACCCCCCAAAATCTAGAAGACCCCCCAGCAGCCCCCAAAAACATGCAACACTGCTAAAAAAAAAGAAAAATTCCACCATGGATTTCTTCAAACCACTTGCAATCAAAATAAGACCTCCCCAGCAGTGCACACAGACCCCTCAACCCACCCCCAAAAATCTAGAACACCCCCAAGCAGCCCCCCAAATACATGCAATACTGCTAGGCCTCAGTTTAGATCGTGCCAAAACGCTCTCTGCGACAAGGCCCAAACCCCCATTTTCCACGATGGATTTTCTTCAAACCACTTGCAACCAAAATTAGACCTTCCCATCAGTGGTCCCAGACCCATACACCCACACCCAAACATCTAGAACACCCCCAAACAGCCCCCCAAAAACATGCAATACTGCTAGGCCTAACGTAAAATTGTGCCAAAACGCTCTCTGCAACTAGGCCCAAACCCCCCTTTTCCACCATGGATTTTCTTCAAACCACTTGCAATCAAAATTAAACCTTCCCAGCAGTGCTCACAGACCCCTCAACCCACCCCCAAAAATCTAAAACAACCCCAAGCAGCCCACTAAAAACATACTGCTAAAAAAAATAGTTTCCGCCATGGATTTTCTTCAAACCACTTGTAATCAAACTTAGACCTTGCAAACAGTGCTCCAATACCCATAACCCCACTCCCAAACCTCTAGAGCCCCCAAACAGCCCCCCAAAAATATGTAATACTACTAGGCCTAACTTAAAATCATGCAAAAACGCTCTCTGCAACTAGGCCCATACCCCCCTTTTCCTCCACGGATTTTCTTCAAACCACTTGCAATCAATATTAGACCTTCCCAGCAGTGCTCCCAGACCCATAAACCCACTCACAAAAATCTAGAACCCCCCAAACAGCCCCCCAAAAACATGCAATACTGGTAGGCATTACTTAAAATCATGTCAAAACGCTCTCTGCAACTAGGCCCAAACCCCCCTTTTCCACAATGGATTTTCTTCAAACCACTTGCAGTCAAAATTAGACCTTCCCAGCAGTGCTCCAAGACCCCTCAACCCACCCCCAAAAATCTAGAACACCCCTAAGCAGCCCACCAAAAACATGCAATACTGCTAAAAAAATAATTTCCACCATGGATTTTCTTCAAACCACTTGTAATCAAACTTAGACCTTCCCAGCAGTGCTCAAATACCCATAATCCCACTCCCAAACCTCTAGAACCCCCCAAACAGCCCCCCAAAAATATGTAATACTACTAGGCCTAACTTAAAATCATGCAAAAAAACGCTCTCTGCAACTAGGCCCATACCCCCCTTTTCCTCCATGGATTTTCTTCAAACCACTTGCAATCAATATTAGACCTTCCCAGCAGTGCTCCCAGACCCATAAACCCACTCCCAAACATCTAGAACCCCCCCAAACAGCCCCCCAAAAACATGCAATACTGCGAGGCCTAACTTAAAATCGTTCCAAAACGCTCTCTGCAACTAGGCCCAAACCCGCCTTTTCCACCATAGATTTCTCAAACCACGTGCAATCAAAATTAGACCTTCCCAGCAGTGCTCCAAGACCTATAAACCCACTCGCAAAAATCTAGAACCCCCCAAACAGCCCCCCCAAAACATGCAATACTGCTAGGCCTAACTTAAAATCGTGTCAAAACGCTCTCTGCAACTAGGCCCAAACCCCCCTTTGACACGATGGATTTTCTTCAAACCACTTGCAATCAAAATTAGACCTTCCCAGCAGGGCTCCCAGACCCATAAACCCACTCCCAAACATCTAGAACCCCAACAAACAGCCCCCCAAAAACATGCAATACTGCGAGGCCTAACTTAAAATCGTGCCAAAACGCTCTCTGCAACTAGGCCCAAATCCCCGTTTTCCACAATGGATTTTCTTCAAACCACTTGCAATCAAAATTAGACCTTCCCAGCAGGGCTCCCAGACCCCTCAACCCACCCCCCAAAATCTAGAAGACCCCCAAGCAGCCCCCAAAAATATGCAACACTGCTAAAAAAAAAGAAAAATTCCACCATGGATTTCTTCAAACCATTTGCAATCAAAATAAGACCTCCCCAGCAGTGCACACAGACCCCTCAACCCACCCCCAAAAATCTAGAACACCCCCAAGCAGCCCCCCAAAAACATGCAATACTGCTAGGCCTCAGTTTAGATCGTGCCAAAACGCTCTCTGCGACAAGGCCCAAACCCCATTTTCCACGATGGATTTTCTTCAAACCACTTGCAACCAAAATTAGACCTTCCCATCAGTGGTCCCAGACCCATACACCCACCCCCAAAAACTCTAGAACACCTCCAAGCAGCCCCCCAAAAACATGCAATACTGCTAGGCCTCAGTTTTAATTGTGCCAAAACGCTTTCTGTGACTAGGCCCAAACCCCCTTTTACACCATGGATTTTCTTCAAACCACTTGCAATCAAAATTAGACCTTCCCAGCAGTGCTCCCAGACCACTCAACTAACCCCCAAAAATCTATAACACCTCCAAGCAGCCCCCCAAAAACATGCAATACTGCTAGGCCTCAGTTTTAATTGTGCCAAAACGCTCTCTGTGACTAGGCCCAAACCCCCCTTTTCCACAATAGATTGTTTTCAAACCACTTGCAATCAAAATTAGACATTCCCAGCAGTGCTCCCAGACCCATAAACCCACTCCCAAACATCTAGAACCCCAACAAACAGCCCCCCAAAAACATGCAATACTGAAAGGCCTAACTTAAAATCGTGCCAAAACGCTCTCTGCAACTAGGCCCAAACCCCCCTTTTCCACCATGGAGTTTCTCATACCACTTGCAATCTAAAATTAGACCTTCCCAGCAGTGCTCCAAGACCCATAAACCCACTCGCAAACATCTAGAACCCCCCAAACGGCCCCCCAAAAACATGCAATACTCTAGGCCTAACTTAAAATCGTGCCAAATTGCTCTCTGCAACTAGGCCCAAATCCCCCTTTTCCACGATGGATTTTCTTCAAACCACTTGCAATCAAAATTAGACCTTCTCAGCAGTGCTCCCAGACCCCTCAACCCACCCCCCAAAATCTAGAAGACCCCCAAGCAGCCCCCAAAAACATGCAACACTGCTAAAAAAAAAGAAAAATTCCACCACGGATTTCTTCAAACCACTTGCAATCAAAATAAGACCTCCCCAGCAGTGCACACAGACCCCTCAACCCACCCCCAAAAATCTAGAACACCCCCAAGCAGCCCCCAAGAAACATGCAATACTGCTAGGCCTCAGTTTAGATGGTGCCAAAACGCTCTCTGCGACAAGGCCCAAACCCCCATTTTCCACGATGGATTTTCTTCAAACCACTTGCAACCAAAATAAGACCTTCCCATCAGTGGTCCCAGACCCATACACCCACACCCAAACATCTAGAACACCCCCAAACAGCCCCCCAAAAACATGCAATACTGCTAGGCCTAACGTAAAATTGTGCCAAAACGCTCTCTGCAACTAGGCCCAAACCCCCCTTTTCCACCATGGATTTTCTTCAAACCACTTGCAATCAAAATTAGACCTTCCCACCAGTGCTCCAATACCCATAATCCCACTCCCAAACCTCTAGAACCCCCCAAACAGCCCCCCAAAAATAGGTAATACTACTAGGCCTAACTTAAAATCATGCAAAAACGCTCTCTGCAACTAGGCCCAAACCCCCCTTTTCCTCCATGGATTTTGTTCAAACCACTTGCAATCAATATTAGACCTTCCCAGCAGTGCTTCCAGACCCATAAACCCACTCCCAAACATCTAGAACCCCCCAAACAGCCCCCCAAAAACATGCAATACTGCGAGGCCTAACTTAAAATCGTTCCAAAACGCTCTCTGCAACTAGGGCCAAACCCCCCTTTTCCCCCATGGATTTCTCAAACCACGTGCAATCAAATTTAGACCTTCTCATCAGTGCTCCAAGACCCATAAACCCACTCGCAAAAATCTAGAACCCCCTAAACAGCCCCCCCAAAACATGCAATACTGCTAGGCCTAACTTAAAATCGTGTCAAAACGCTCTCTGCAACTAGGCCCAAACCCCCCTTTTCACAATGGATTTTCTTCAAACCACTTGCAATCAAAATTAGGCCTTCCCAGCAGTGCTCCCAGACCCCTCAACCCACCCCCAAAAATCTAGAACACCCTGAAGCAGCCCCCCAAAAACATGCAATACTGCTAGGCCTCAGTTTAAACTGTGCCAAAACGCTCTCTGCAACTAGAACCAAACACCCGTTTTCCACCATGGATTTTCTTCAAACCACTTGCAATCAACATTAGACCTGCCCAACAGTGCTCCAAGACCCATAAACCCCCTCCCAAACAACTAGAACCCCCCCAAACAGCCCCTCAAAAACATGCAATACTGCTAGGCCTAACTTAAAATCGTGTCAAAACGCTCTCTGCAACTAGGTACAAAGCCCCCTTTTCCACCATGGACTTTCTTCAAACCACTTGCAGTCAAAATTAGACCTTCCCAGCAGTGCTCCCAGACCCCTCAACCCACCCCCCAAAATCTAGAAGACCCCCCAGCAGCCCCCAAAAACATGCAACACTGCTAAAAAAAAAGAAAAATTCCACCATGGATTTCTTCAAACCACTTGCAATCAAAATAAGACCTCCCCAGCAGTGCACACAGACCCCTCAACCCACCCCCAAAAATCTAGAACACCCCCAACCAGCCCCCCAAAAACATGCAATACTGCTAGGCCTCAGTTTAGATCGTGCCAAAACGCTCTCTGCGACAAGGCCCAAACCCCCATTTTCCACGATGGATTTTCTTCAAACCACTTGCAACCAAAATTAGACCTTCCCATCAGTGGTCCCAGACCCATACACCCACACCCAAACATCTAGAACACCCCCAAACAGCCCCCCAAAAACATGCAATACTGCTAGGCCTAACGTAAAATTGTGCCAAAACGCTCTCTGCAACTAGGCCCAAACCCCCCTTTTCCACCATGGATTTTCTTCAAACCACTTGCAATCAAAATTAAACCTTCCCAGCAGTGCTCACAGACCCCTCAACCCACCCCCAAAAATCTAAAACAACCCCAAGCAGCCCACTAAAAACATACTGCTAAAAAAAATAGTTTCCGCCATGGATTTTCTTCAAACCACTTGTAATCAAACTTAGACCTTGCAAACAGTGCTCCAATACCCATAATCCCACTCCCAAACCTCTAGAGCCCCCAAACAGCCCCCCAAAAATATGTAATACTACTAGGCCTAACTTAAAATCATGCAAAAACGCTCTCTGCAACTAGGCCCATACCCCCCTTTTCCTCCACGGATTTTCTTCAAACCACTTGCAATCAATATTAGACCTTCCCAGCAGTGCTCCCAGACCCATAAACCCACTCGCAAACATCTAGAACCCCCCAAACGGCCCCCCAAAAACATGCAATACTCTAGGCCTAACTTAAAATCGTGCCAAATTGCTCTCTGCAACTAGGCCCAAATCCCCCTTTTCCACGATGGATTTTCTTCAAACCACTTGCAATCAAAATTAGACCTTCTCAGCAGTGCTCCCAGACCCCTCAACCCACCCCCCAAAATCTAGAAGACCCCCAAGCAGCCCCCAAAAACATGCAACACTGCTAAAAAAAAAGAAAAATTCCACCACGGATTTCTTCAAACCACTTGCAATCAAAATAAGACCTCCCCAGCAGTGCACACAGACCCCTCAACCCACCCCCAAAAATCTAGAACACCCCCAAGCAGCCCCCAAGAAACATGCAATACTGCTAGGCCTCAGTTTAGATCGTGCCAAAACGCTCTCTGCGACAAGGCCCAAACCCCCATTTTCCACGATGGATTTTCTTCAAACCACTTGCAACCAAAATTAGACCTTCCCATCAGTGGTCCCAGACCCATACACCCACACCCAAACATCTAGAACACCCCCAAACAGCCCCCCAAAAACATGCAATACTGCTAGGCCTAACGTAAAATTGTGCCAAAACGCTCTCTGCAACTAGGCCCAAACCCCCCTTTTCCACCATGGATTTTCTTCAAACCACTTGCAATCAAAATTAGACCTTCCCACCAGTGCTCCAATACCCATAATCCCACTCCCAAACCTCTAGAACCCCCCAAACAGCCCCCCAAAAATAGGTAATACTACTAGGCCTAACTTAAAATCATGCAAAAACGCTCTCTGCAACTAGGCCCAAACCCCCCTTTTCCTCCATGGATTTTCTTCAAACCACTTGCAATCAATATTAGACCTTCCCAGCAGTGCTTCCAGACCCATAAACCCACTCCCAAACATCTAGAACCCCCCAAACAGCCCCCCAAAAACATGCAATACTGCGAGGCCTAACTTAAAATCGTTCCAAAACGCTCTCTGCAACTAGGGCCAAACCCCCCTTTTCCCCCATGGATTTCTCAAACCACGTGCAATCAAATTTAGACCTTCTCATCAGTGCTCCAAGACCCATAAACCCACTCGCAAAAATCTAGAACCCCCCAAACAGCCCCCCCAAAACATGCAATACTGGTAGGCCTAACTTAAAATCGTGTCAAAACGCTCTCTGCAACTAGGCCCAAACCCCCCTTTTCACAATGGATTTTCTTCAAACCACTTGCAATCAAAATTAGGCCTTCCCAGCAGTGCTCCCAGACCCCTCAACCCACCCCCAAAAATCTAGAACACCCTGAAGCAGCCCCCCAAAAACATGCAATACTGCTAGGCCTCAGTTTAAACTGTGCCAAAACGCTCTCTGCAACTAGAACCAAACACCCGTTTTCCACCATGGATTTTCTTCAAACCACTTGCAATCAACATTAGACCTGCCCAACAGTTCTCCAAGACCCATAAACCCCCTCCCAAACAACTAGAACCCCCCCAAACAGCCCCTCAAAAACATGCAATACTGCTAGGCCTAACTTAAAATCGTGTCAAAACGCTCTCTGCAACTAGGTACAAAGCCCCCTTTTCCACCATGGACTTTCTTCAAACCACTTGCAGTCAAAATTAGACCTTCCCAGCAGTGCTCCCAGACCCCTCAACCCACCCCCCAAAATCTAGAAGACCCCCCAGCAGCCCCCAAAAACATGCAACACTGCTAAAAAAAAAGAAAAATTCCACCATGGATTTCTTCAAACCACTTGCAATCAAAATAAGACCTCCCCAGCAGTGCACACAGACCCCTCAACCCACCCCCAAAAATCTAGAACACCCCCAACCAGCCCCCCAAAAACATGCAATACTGCTAGGCCTCAGTTTAGATCGTGCCAAAACGCTCTCTGCGACAAGGCCCAAACCCCCATTTTCCACGATGGATTTTCTTCAAACCACTTGCAACCAAAATTAGACCTTCCCATCAGTGGTCCCAGACCCATACACCCACACCCAAACATCTAGAACACCCCCAAACAGCCCCCCAAAAACATGCAATACTGCTAGGCCTAACGTAAAATTGTGCCAAAACGCTCTCTGCAACTAGGCCCAAACCCCCCTTTTCCACCATGGATTTTCTTCAAACCACTTGCAATCAAAATTAAACCTTCCCAGCAGTGCTCACAGACCCCTCAACCCACCCCCAAAAATCTAAAACAACCCCAAGCAGCCCACTAAAAACATACTGCTAAAAAAAATAGTTTCCGCCATGGATTTTCTTCAAACCACTTGTAATCAAACTTAGACCTTGCAAACAGTGCTCCAATACCCATAATCCCACTCCCAAACCTCTAGAGCCCCCAAACAGCCCCCCAAAAATATGTAATACTACTAGGCCTAACTTAAAATCATGCAAAAACGCTCTCTGCAACTAGGCCCATACCCCCCTTTTCCTCCACGGATTTTCTTCAAACCACTTGCAATCAATATTAGACCTTCCCAGCAGTGCTCCCAGACCCATAAACCCACTCACAAAAATCTAGAACCCCCCAAACAGCCCCCCAAAAACATGCAATACTGGTAGGCGTTACTTAAAATCATGTCAAAACGCTCTCTGCAACTAGGCCCAAACCCCCCTTTTCCACAATGGATTTTCTTCAAACCACTTGCAGTCAAAATTAGACCTTCCCAGCAGTGCTCCAAGACCCCTCAACCCACCCCCAAAAATCTAGAACACCCCCAAGCAGCCCACCAAAAACATGCAATACTGCTAAAAAAATAATTTCCACCATGGATTTTCTTCAAACCACTTGTAATCAAACTTAGACCTTCCCAGCAGTGCTCCAATACCCATAATCCCACTCCCAAACCTCTAGAACCCCCCCAAACAGCCCCCCAAAAATATGTAATACTACTAGGCCTAACTTAAAATCATGCAAAAAAACGCTCTCTGCAACTAGGCCCATACCCCCCTTTTCCTCCATGGATTTTCTTCAAACCACTTGCAATCAATATTAGACCTTCCCAGCAGTGCTCCCAGACCCATAAACCCACTCCCAAACATCTAGAACCCCCCCAAACAGCCCCCCAAAAACATGCAATACTGCGAGGCCTAACTTAAAATCGTTCCAAAACGCTCTCTGCAACTAGGCCCAAACCCCCCTTTTCCACCATAGATTTCTCAAACCACGTGCAATCAAAATTAGACCTTCCCAGCAGTGCTCCAAGACCTATAAACCCACTCGCAAAAATCTAGAACCCCCCAAACAGCCCCCCCAAAACATGCAATACTGCTAGGCCTAACTTAAAATCGTGTCAAAACGCTCTCTGCAACTAGGCCCAAACCCCCCTTTGACACGATGGATTTTCTTCAAACCACTTGCAATCAAAATTAGACCTTCCCAGCAGGGCTCCCAGACCCATAAACCCACTCCCAAACATCTAGAACCCCAACAAACAGCCCCCCAAAAACATGCAATACTGCGAGGCCTAACTTAAAATCGTGCCAAAACGCTCTCTGCAACTAGGCCCAAATCCCCCTTTTCCACCATGGAGTTTCTCAAACCACTTGCAATCTAAAATTAGACCTTCCCAGCAGTGCTCCAAGACCCATAAACTCATTCGCAAACCTCTAGAACCCCCCAAACGGCCCCCCAAAAACATGCAATACTCTAGGCCTAACTTAAAATCGTGCCAAATTGCTCTCTGCAACTAGGCCCAAATCCCCCTTTTCCACAATGGATTTTCTTCAAACCACTTGCAATCAAAATTAGACCTTCCCAGCAGGGCTCCCAGACCCCTCAACCCACCCCCCAAAATCTAGAAGACCCCCAAGCAGCCCCCAAAAATATGCAACACTGCTAAAAAAAAAGAAAAATTCCACCATGGATTTCTTCAAACCATTTGCAATCAAAATAAGACCTCCCCAGCAGTGCACACAGACCCCTCAACCCACTCCCAAAAATCTAGAACACCCCCAAGCAGCCCCCCAAAAACATGCAATACTGCTAGGCCTCAGTTTAGATCGTGCCAAAACGCTCTCTGCGACAAGGCCCAAACCCCATTTTCCACGATGGATTTTCTTCAAACCACTTGCAACCAAAATTAGACCTTCCCATCAGTGGTCCCAGACCCATACACCCACACCCAAACATCTAGAACACCCCCAAACAGCCCCCCAAAAACATGCAATACTGCTAGGCCTAACGTAAAATTGTGCCAAAACGCTCTCTGCAACTAGGCCCAAACCCCCCTTTTCCACCATGGATTTTCTTCAAACCACTTGCAATCAAAATTAAACCTTCCCAGCAGTGCTCACAGACCCCTCAACCCACCCCCAAAAATCTAAAACAACCCCAAGCAGCCCACTAAAAACATACTGCTAAAAAAAATAGTTTCCGCCATGGATTTTCTTCAAACCACTTGTAATCAAACTTAGACCTTGCAAACAGTGCTCCAATACCCATAATCCCACTCCCAAACCTCTAGAGCCCCCAAAAATATGTAATACTACTAGGCCTAACTTAAAATCATGCAAAAACGCTCTCTGCAACTAGGCCCATACCCCCCTTTTCCTCCACGGATTTTCTTCAAACCACTTGCAATCAATATTAGACCTTCCCAGCAGTGCTCCCAGACCCATAAACCCACTCACAAAAATCTAGAACCCCCCAAACAGCCCCCCAAAAACATGCAATACTGGTAGGCATTACTTAAAATCATGTCAAAACGCTCTCTGCAACTAGGCCCAAACCCCCCTTTTCCACAATTGATTTTCTTCAAACCACTTGCAGTCAAAATTAGACCTTCCCAGCAGTGCTCCAAGACCCCTCAACCCACCCCCAAAAATCTAGAACACCCCCAAGCAGCCCACCAAAAACATGCAATACTGCTAAAAAAATAATTTCCACCATGGATTTTCTTCAAACCACTTGTAATCAAACTTAGACCTTCCCAGCAGTGCTCCAATACCCATAATCCCACTCCCAAACCTCTAGAACCCCCCAAACAGCCCCCCAAAAATATGTAATACTACTAGGCCTAACTTAAAATCATGCAAAAAAACGCTCTCTGCAACTAGGCCCATACCCCCCTTTTCCTCCATGGATTTTCTTCAAACAACTTGCAATCAATATTAGACCTTCCCAGCAGTGCTCCCAGACCCATAAACCCACTCCCAAACATCTAGAACCCCCCCAAACAGCCCCCCAAAAACATGCAATACTGCGAGGCCTAACTTAAAATCGTTCCAAAACGCTCTCTGCAACTAGGCCCAAACCCCCCTTTTCCACCATAGATTTCTCAAACCACGTGCAATCAAAATTAGGCCTTCCCAGCAGTGCTCCCAGACCCCTCAACCCACCCCCAAAAATCTAGAACACCCTGAAGCAGCCCCCCAAAAACATGCAATACTGCTAGGCCTCAGTTTAAACTGTGCCAAAACGCTCTCTGCAACTAGAACCAAACACCCGTTTTCCACCATGGATTTTCTTCAAACCACTTGCAATCAACATTAGACCTGCCAAACAGTGCTCCAAGACCCATAAACCCCCTCCCAAACAACTAGAACGCCCCCAAACAGCCCCTCAAAAACATGCAATACTGCTAGGCCTAACTTAAAATCGTGTCAAAACGCTCTCTGCAACTAGGTACAAAGCCCCCTTTTCCACCATGGACTTTCTTCAAACCACTTGCAGTCAAAATTAGACCTTCCCAGCAGTGCTCCCAGACCCCTCAACCCACCCCCCAAAATCTAGAAGACCCCCCAGCAGCCCCCAAAAACATGCAACACTGCTAAAAAAAAAGAAAAATTCCACCATGGATTTCTTCAAACCACTTCCAATCAAAATAAGACCTCCCCAGCAGTGCACACAGACCCCTCAACCCACCCCCAAAAATCTAGAACACCCCCAAGCAGCCCCCAAAAAACATGCAATACTGCTAGGCCTCAGTTTAGATCGTGCCAAAACGCTCTCTGCGACAAGGCCCAAACCCCCATTTTCCACGATGGATTTTCTTCAAACCACTTGCAACCAAAATTAGACCTTCCCATCAGTGGTCCCAGACCCATACACCCACACCCAAACATCTAGAACACCCCCAAACAGCCCCCCAAAAACATGCAATACTGCTAGGCCTAACGTAAAATTGTGCCAAAACGCTCTCTGCAACTAGGCCCAAACCCCCCTTTTCCACCATGGATTTTCTTCAAACCACTTGCAATCAAAATTAAACCTTCCCAGCAGTGCTCACAGACCCCTCAACCCACCCCCAAAAATCTAAAACAACCCCAAGCAGCCCACTAAAAACATACTGCTAAAAAAAATAGTTTCCGCCATGGATTTTCTTCAAACCACTTGTAATCAAACTTAGACCTTGCAAACAGTGCTCCAATACCCATAATCCCACTCCCAAACCTCTAGAGCCCCCAAACAGCCCCCCAAAAATATGTAATACTACTAGGCCTAACTTAAAATCATGCAAAAACGCTCTCTGCAACTAGGCCCATACCCCCCTTTTCCTCCACGGATTTTCTTCAAACCACTTGCAATCAATATTAGACCTTCCCAGCAGTGCTCCCAGACCCATAAACCCACTCACAAAAATCTAGAACCCTCCAAACAGCCCCCCAAAAACATGCAATACTGGTAGGCATTACTTAAAATCATGTCAAAACGCTCTCTGCAACTAGGCCCAAACCCCCCTTTTCCACAATGGATTTTCTTCAAACCACTTGCAGTCAAAATTAGACCTTCCCAGCAGTGCTCCAAGACCCCTCAACCCACCCCCAAAAATCTAGAACACCCCCAAGCAGCCCACCAAAAACATGCAATACTGCTAAAAAAATAATTTCCACCATGGATTTTCTTCAAACCACTTGTAATCAAACTTAGACCTTCCCAGCAGTGCTCCAATACCCATAATCCCACTCCCAAACCTCTAGAACCCCCCAAACAGCCCCCCAAAAATATGTAATACTACTAGGCCTAACTTAAAATCATGCAAAAAAACGCTCTCTGCAACTAGGCCCATACCCCCCTTTTCCTCCATGGATTTTCTTCAAACCACTTGCAATCAATATTAGACCTTCCAAGCAGTGCTCCCAGACCCATAAACCCACTCCCAAACATCTAGAACCCCCCCAAACAGCCCCCCAAAAACATGCAATACTGCGAGGCCTAACTTAAAATCGTTCCAAAACGCTCTCTGCAACTAGGCCCAAACCCCCCTTTTCCACCATAGATTTCTCAAACCACGTGCAATCAAAATTAGACCTTCCCAGCAGTGCTCCAAGACCTATAAACCCACTCGCAAAAATCTAGAACCCCCCAAACAGCCCCCCCAAAACATGCAATACTGCTAGGCCTAACTTAAAATCGTGTCAAAACGCTCTCTGCAACTAGGCCCAAACCCCCCTTTGACACGATGGATTTTCTTCAAACCACTTGCAATCAAAATTAGACCTTCCCAGCAGGGCTCCCAGACCCATAAACCCACTCCCAAACATCTAGAACCCCAACAAACAGCCCCCCAAAAACATGCAATACTGCGAGGCCTAACTTAAAATCGTGCCAAAACGCTCTCTGCAACTAGGCCCAAATCCCCCTTTTCCACCATGGAGTTTCTCAAACCACTTGCAATCTAAAATTAGACCTTCCCAGCAGTGCTCCAAGACCCATAAACTCACTCGCAAACCTCTAGAACCCCCCAAACGGCCCCCCAAAAACATGCAATACTCTAGGCCTAACTTAAAATCGTGCCAAATTGCTCTCTGCAACTAGGCCCAAATCCCCCTTTTCCACGATGGATTTTCTTCAAACCACTTGCAATCAAAATTAGACCTTCCCAGCAGGGCTCCCAGACCCCTCAACCCACCCCCCAAAATCTAGAAGACCCCCAAGCAGCCCCCAAAAACATGCAACACTGCTAAAAAAAAAGAAAAATTCCACCATGGATTTCTTCAAACCATTTGCAATCAAAATAAGACCTCCCCAGCAGTGCACACAGACCCCTCAACCCACTCCCAAAAATCTAGAACACCCCCAAGCAGCCCCCCAAAAACATGCAATACTGCTAGGCCTCAGTTTAGATCGTGCCAAAACGCTCTCTGCGACAAGGCCCAAACCCCATTTTCCACGATGGATTTTCTTCAAACCACTTGCAACCAAAATTAGACCTTCCCATCAGTGGTCCCAGACCCATACACCCACACCCAAACATCTAGAACACCCCCAAACAGCCCCCCAAAAACATGCAATACTGCTAGGCCTAACGTAAAATTGTGCCAAAACGCTCTCTGCAACTAGGCCCAAACCCCCCTTTTCCACCATGGATCTTCTTCAAACCACTTGCAATCAAAATTAAACCTTCCCAGCAGTGCTCACAGACCCCTCAACCCACCCCCAAAAATCTAAAACAACCCCAAGCAGCCCACTAAAAACATACTGCTAAAAAAAATAGTTTCCGCCATGGATTTTCTTCAAACCACTTGTAATCAAACTTAGACCTTGCAAACAGTGCTCCAATACCCATAATCCCACTCCCAAACCTCTAGAGCCCCCAAACAGCCCCCCAAAAATATGTAATACTACTAGGCCTAACTTAAAATCATGCAAAAACGCTCTCTGCAACTAGGCCCATACCCCCCTTTTCCTCCACGGATTTTCTTCAAACCACTTGCAATCAATATTAGACCTTCCCAGCAGTGCTCCCAGACCCATAAACCCACTCACAAAAATCTAGAACCCCCCAAACAGCCCCCCAAAAACATGCAATACTGGTAGGCATTACTTAAAATCATGTCAAAACGCTCTCTGCAACTAGGCCCAAACCCCCCTTTTCCACAATGGATTTTCTTCAAACCACTTGCAGTCAAAATTAGACCTTCCCAGCAGTGCTCCAAGACCCCTCAACCCACCCCCAAAAATCTAGAACACCCCCTAGCAGCCCACCAAAAACATGCAATACTGCTAAAAAAATAATTTCCACCATGGATTTTCTTCAAACCACTTGTAATCAAACTTAGACCTTCCCAGCAGTGCTCCAATACCCATAATCCCACTCCCAAACCTCTAGAACCCCCCAAACAGCCCCCCAAAAATATGTAATACTACTAGGCCTAACTTAAAATCATGCAAAAAAACGCTCTCTGCAACTAGGCCCATACCCCCCTTTTCCTCCATGGATTTTCTTCAAACCACTTGCAATCAATATTAGACCTTCCCAGCAGTGCTCCCAGACCCATAAACCCACTCCCAAACATCTAGAACCCCCCCAAACAGCCCCCCAAAAACATGCAATACTGCGAGGCCTAACTTAAAATCGTTTCAAAACGCTCTCTGCAACTAGGCCCAAACCCCCCTTTTCCACCATAGATTTCTCAAACCACGTGCAATCAAAATTAGACCTTCCCAGCAGTGCTCCAAGACCTATAAACCCACTCGCAAAAATCTAGAACCCCCCAAACAGCCCCCCCAAAACATGCAATACTGCTAGGCCTAACTTAAAATCGTGTCAAAACGCTCTCTGCAACTAGGCCCAAACCCCCCTTTGACACGATGGATTTTCTTCAAACCACTTGCAATCAAAATTAGACCTTCCCAGCAGGGCTCCCAGACCCATAAACCCACTCCCAAACATCTAGAACCCCAACAAACAGCCCCCCAAAAACATGCAATACTGCGAGGCCTAACTTAAAATCGTGCCAAAACGCTCTCTGCAACTAGGCCCAAATCCCCCTTTTCCACCATGGAGTTTCTCAAACCACTTGCAATCTAAAATTAGACCTTCCCAGCAGTGCTCCAAGACCCATAAACTCATTCGCAAACCTCTAGAACCCCCCAAACGGCCCCCCAAAAACATGCAATACTCTAGGCCTAACTTAAAATCGTGCCAAATTGCTCTCTGCAACTAGGCCCAAATCCCCCTTTTCCACAATGGATTTTCTTCAAACCACTTGCAATCAAAATTAGACCTTCCCAGCAGGGCTCCCAGACCCCTCAACCCACCCCCCAAAATCTAGAAGACCCCCAAGCAGCCCCCAAAAATATGCAACACTGCTAAAAAAAATAAGAAAAATTCCACCATGGATTTCTTCAAACCATTTGCAATCAAAATAAGACCTCCCCAGCAGTGCACACAGACCCCTCAACCCACTCCCAAAAATCTAGAACACCCCCAAGCAGCCCCCCAAAAACATGCAATACTGCTAGGCCTCAGTTTAGATCGTGCCAAAACGCTCTCTGCGACAAGGCCCAAACCCCATTTTCCACGATGGATTTTCTTCAAACCACTTGCAACCAAAATTAGACCTTCCCATCAGTGGTCCCAGACCCATACACCCACACCCAAACATCTAGAACACCCCCAAACAGCCCCCCCAAAACATGCAATACTGCTAGGCCTAACGTAAAATTGTGCCAAAACGCTCTCTGCAACTAGGCCCAAACCCCCCTTTTCCACCATGGATTTTCTTCAAACCACTTGCAATCAAAATTAAACCTTCCCAGCAGTGCTCACAGACCCCTCAACCCACCCCCAAAAATCTAAAACAACCCCAAGCAGCCCACTAAAAACATACTGCTAAAAAAAATAGTTTCCGCCATGGATTTTCTTCAAACCACTTGTAATCAAACTTAGACCTTGCAAACAGTGCTCCAATACCCATAATCCCACTCCCAAACCTCTAGAGCCCCCAAACAGCCCCCCAAAAATATGTAATACTACTAGGCCTAACTTAAAATCATGCAAAAACGCTCTCTGCAACTAGGCCCATACCCCCCTTTTCCTCCACGGATTTTCTTCAAACCACTTGCAATCAATATTAGACCTTCCCAGCAGTGCTCCCAGACCCATAAACCCACTCACAAAAATCTAGAACCCCCCAAACAGCCCCCCAAAAACATGCAATACTGGTAGGCATTACTTAAAATCATGTCAAAACGCTCTCTGCAACTAGGCCCAAACCCCCCTTTTCCACAATTGATTTTCTTCAAACCACTTGCAGTCAAAATTAGACCTTCCCAGCAGTGCTCCAAGACCCCTCAACCCACCCCCAAAAATCTAGAACACCCCCAAGCAGCCCACCAAAAACATGCAATACTGCTAAAAAAATAATTTCCACCATGGATTTTCTTCAAACCACTTGTAATCAAACTTAGACCTTCCCAGCAGTGCTCCAATACCCATAATCCCACTCCCAAACCTCTAGAACCCCCCAAACAGCCCCCCAAAAATATGTAATACTACTAGGCCTAACTTAAAATCATGCAAAAAAACGCTCTCTGCAACTAGGCCCATACCCCCCTTTTCCTCCATGGATTTTCTTCAAACAACTTGCAATCAATATTAGACCTTCCCAGCAGTGCTCCCAGACCCATAAACCCACTCCCAAACATCTAGAACCCCCCCAAACAGCCCCCCAAAAACATGCAATACTGCGAGGCCTAACTTAAAATCGTTCCAAAACGCTCTCTGCAACTAGGCCCAAACCCCCCTTTTCCACCATAGATTTCTCAAACCACGTGCAATCAAAATTAGGCCTTCCCAGCAGTGCTCCCAGACCCCTCAACCCACCCCCAAAAATCTAGAACACCCTGAAGCAGCCCCCCAAAAACATGCAATACTGCTAGGCCTCAGTTTAAACTGTGCCAAAACGCTCTCTGCAACTAGAACCAAACACCCGTTTTCCACCATGGATTTTCTTCAAACCACTTGCAATCAACATTAGACCTGCCCAACAGTGCTCCAAGACCCATAAACCCCCTCCCAAACAACTAGAACGCCCCCAAACAGCCCCTCAAAAACATGCAATACTGCTAGGCCTAACTTAAAATCGTGTCAAAACGCTCTCTGCAACTAGGTACAAAGCCCCCTTTTCCACCATGGACTTTCTTCAAACCACTTGCAGTCAAAATTAGACCTTCCCAGCAGTGCTCCCAGACCCCTCAACCCACCCCCCAAAATCTAGAAGACCCCCCAGCAGCCCCCAAAAACATGCAACACTGCTAAAAAAAAAGAAAAATTCCACCATGGATTTCTTCAAACCACTTCCAATCAAAATAAGACCTCCCCAGCAGTGCACACAGACCCCTCAACCCACCCCCAAAAATCTAGAACACCCCCAAGCAGCCCCCAAAAAACATGCAATACTGCTAGGCCTCAGTTTAGATCGTGCCAAAACGCTCTCTGCGACAAGGCCCAAACCCCCATTTTCCACGATGGATTTTCTTCAAACCACTTGCAACCAAAATTAGACCTTCCCATCAGTGGTCCCAGACCCATACACCCACACCCAAACATCTAGAACACCCCCAAACAGCCCCCCAAAAACATGCAATACTGCTAGGCCTAACGTAAAATTGTGCCAAAACGCTCTCTGCAACTAGGCCCAAACCCCCCTTTTCCACCATGGATTTTCTTCAAACCACTTGCAATCAAAATTAAACCTTCCCAGCAGTGCTCACAGACCCCTCAACCCACCCCCAAAAATCTAAAACAACCCCAAGCAGCCCACTAAAAACATACTGCTAAAAAAAATAGTTTCCGCCATGGATTTTCTTCAAACCACTTGTAATCAAACTTAGACCTTGCAAACTGTGCTCCAATACCCATAATCCCACTCCCAAACCTCTAGAGCCCCCAAACAGCCCCCCAAAAATATGTAATACTACTAGGCCTAACTTAAAATCATGCAAAAACGCTCTCTGCAACTAGGCCCATACCCCCCTTTTCCTCCACGGATTTTCTTCAAACCACTTGCAATCAATATTAGACCTTCCCAGCAGTGCTCCCAGACCCATAAACCCACTCACAAAAATCTAGAACCCCCCAAACAGCCCCCCAAAAACATGCAATACTGGTAGGCATTACTTAAAATCATGTCAAAACGCTCTCTGCAACTAGGCCCAAACCCCCCTTTTCCACAATGGATTTTCTTCAAACCACTTGCAGTCAAAATTAGACCTTCCCAGCAGTGCTCCAAGACCCCTCAACCCACCCCCAAAAATCTAGAACACCCCCAAGCAGCCCACCAAAAACATGCAATACTGCTAAAAAAATAATTTCCACCATGGATTTTCTTCAAACCACTTGTAATCAAACTTAGACCTTCCCAGCAGTGCTCCAATACCCATAATCCCACTCCCAAACCTCTAGAACCCCCCAAACAGCCCCCCAAAAATATGTAATACTACTAGGCCTAACTTAAAATCATGCAAAAAAACGCTCTCTGCAACTAGGCCCATACCCCCCTTTTCCTCCATGGATTTTCTTCAAACCACTTGCAATCAATATTAGACCTTCCAAGCAGTGCTCCCAGACCCATAAACCCACTCCCAAACATCTAGAACCCCCCCAAACAGCCCCCCAAAAACATGCAATACTGCGAGGCCTAACTTAAAATCGTTCCAAAACGCTCTCTGCAACTAGGCCCAAACCCCCCTTTTCCACCATAGATTTCTCAAACCACGTGCAATCAAAATTAGACCTTCCCAGCAGTGCTCCAAGACCTATAAACCCACTCGCAAAAATCTAGAACCCCCCAAACAGCCCCCCCAAAACATGCAATACTGCTAGGCCTAACTTAAAATCGTGTCAAAACGCTCTCTGCAACTAGGCCTAAACCCCCCTTTGACACGATGGATTTTCTTCAAACCACTTGCAATCAAAATTAGACCTTCCCAGCAGGGCTCCCAGACCCATAAACCCACTCCCAAACATCTAGAACCCCAACAAACAGCCCCCCAAAAACATGCAATACTGCGAGGCCTAACTTAAAATCGTGCCAAAACGCTCTCTGCAACTAGGCCCAAATCCCCCTTTTCCACCATGGAGTTTCTCAAACCACTTGCAATCTAAAATTAGACCTTCCCAGCAGTGCTCCAAGACCCATAAACTCACTCGCAAACCTCTAGAACCCCCCAAACGGCCCCCCAAAAACATGCAATACTCTAGGCCTAACTTAAAATCGTGCCAAATTGCTCTCTGCAACTAGGCCCAAATCCCCCTTTTCCACGATGGATTTTCTTCAAACCACTTGCAATCAAAATTAGACCTTCCCAGCAGGGCTCCCAGACCCCTCAACCCACCCCCCAAAATCTAGAAGACCCCCAAGCAGCCCCCAAAAACATGCAACACTGCTAAAAAAAAAGAAAAATTCCACCATGGATTTCTTCAAACCATTTGCAATCAAAATAAGACCTCCCCAGCAGTGCACACAGACCCCTCAACCCACTCCCAAAAATCTAGAACACCCCCAAGCAGCCCCCCAAAAACATGCAATACTGCTAGGCCTCAGTTTAGATCGTGCCAAAACGCTCTCTGCGACAAGGCCCAAACCCCATTTTCCACGATGGATTTTCTTCAAACCACTTGCAACCAAAATTAGACCTTCCCATCAGTGGTCCCAGACCCATACACCCACACCCAAACATCTAGAACACCCCCAAACAGCCCCCCAAAAACATGCAATACTGCTAGGCCTAACGTAAAATTGTGCCAAAACGCTCTCTGCAACTAGGCCCAAACCCCCCTTTTCCACCATGGATTTTCTTCAAACCACTTGCAATCAAAATTAAACCTTCCCAGCAGTGCTCACAGACCCCTCAACCCACCCCCAAAAATCTAAAACAACCCCAAGCAGCCCACTAAAAACATACTGCTAAAAAAAATAGTTTCCGCCATGGATTTTCTTCAAACCACTTGTAATCAAACTTAGACCTTGCAAACAGTGCTCCAATACCCATAATCCCACTCCCAAACCTCTAGAGCCCCCAAACAGCCCCCCAAAAATATGTAATACTACTAGGCCTAACTTAAAATCATGCAAAAACGCTCTCTGCAACTAGGCCCATACCCCCCTTTTCCTCCACGGATTTTCTTCAAACCACTTGCAATCAATATTAGACCTTCCCAGCAGTGCTCCCAGACCCATAAACCCACTCACAAAAATCTAGAACCCCCCAAACAGCCCCCCAAAAACATGCAATACTGGTAGGCATTACTTAAAATCATGTCAAAACGCTCTCTGCAACTAGGCCCAAACCCCCCTTTTCCACAATGGATTTTCTTCAAACCACTTGCAGTCAAAATTAGACCTTCCCAGCAGTGCTCCAAGACCCCTCAACCCACCCCCAAAAATCTAGAACACCCCCAAGCAGCCCACCAAAAACATGCAATACTGCTAAAAAAATAATTTCCACCATGGATTTTCTTCAAACCACTTGTAATCAAACTTAGACCTTCCCAGCAGTGCTCCAATACCCATAATCCCACTCCCAAACCTCTAGAACCCCCCAAACAGCCCCCCAAAAATATGTAATACTACTAGGCCTAACTTAAAATCATGCAAAAAAACGCTCTCTGCAACTAGGCCCATACCCCCCTTTTCCTCCATGGATTTTCTTCAAACCACTTGCAATCAATATTAGACCTTCCCAGCAGTGCTCCCAGACCCATAAACCCACTCCCAAACATCTAGAACCCCCCCAAACAGCCCCCCAAAAACATGCAATACTGCGAGGCCTAACTTAAAATCGTTCCAAAACGCTCTCTGCAACTAGGCCCAAACCCCCCTTTTCCACCATAGATTTCTCAAACCACGTGCAATCAAAATTAGACCTTCCCAGCAGTGCTCCAAGACCTATAAACCCACTCGCAAAAATCTAGAACCCCCCAAACAGCCCCCCCAAAACATGCAATACTGCTAGGCCTAACTTAAAATCGTGTCAAAACGCTCTCTGCAACTAGGCCCAAACCCCCCTTTGACACGATGGATTTTCTTCAAACCACTTGCAATCAAAATTAGACCTTCCCAGCAGGGCTCCCAGACCCATAAACCCACTCCCAAACATCTAGAACCCCAACAAACAGCCCCCCAAAAACATGCAATACTGCGAGGCCTAACTTAAAATCGTGCCAAAACGCTCTCTGCAACTAGGCCCAAATCCCCCTTTTCCACCATGGAGTTTCTCAAACCACTTGCAATCTAAAATTAGACCTTCCCAGCAGTGCTCCAAGACCCATAAACTCACTCGCAAACCTCTAGAACCCCCCAAACGGCCCCCCAAAAACATGCAATACTCTAGGCCTAACTTAAAATCGTGCCAAATTGCTCTCTGCAACTAGGCCCAAATCCCCCTTTTCCACGATGGATTTTCTTCAAACCACTTGCAATCAAAATTAGACCTTCCCAGCAGGGCTCCCAGACCCCTCAACCCACCCCCCAAAATCTAGAAGACCCCCAAGCAGCCCCCAAAAACATGCAACACTGCTAAAAAAAAAGAAAAATTCCACCATGGATTTCTTCAAACCATTTGCAATCAAAATAAGACCTCCCCAGCAGTGCACACAGACCCCTCAACCCACTCCCAAAAATCTAGAACACCCCCAAGCAGCCCCCCAAAAACATGCAATACTGCTAGGCCTCAGTTTAGATCGTGCCAAAACGCTCTCTGCGACAAGGCCCAAACCCCATTTTCCACGATGGATTTACTTCAAACCACTTGCAACCAAAATTAGACCTTCCCATCAGTGGTCCCAGACCCATACACCCACACCCAAACATCTAGAACACCCCCAAACAGCCCCCCAAAAACATGCAATACTGCTAGGCCTAACGTAAAATTGTGCCAAAACGCTCTCTGCAACTAGGCCCAAACCCCCCTTTTCCACCATGGATTTTCTTCAAACCACTTGCAATCAAAATTAAACCTTCCCAGCAGTGCTCACAGACCCCTCAACCCACCCCCAAAAATCTAAAACAACCCCAAGCAGCCCACTAAAAACATACTGCTAAAAAAAATAGTTTCCGCCATGGATTTTCTTCAAACCACTTGTAATCAAACTTAGACCTTGCAAACAGTGCTCCAATACCCATAATCCCACTCCCAAACCTCTAGAGCCCCCAAACAGCCCCCCAAAAATATGTAATACTACTAGGCCTAACTTAAAATCATGCAAAAACGCTCTCTGCAACTAGGCCCATACCCCCCTTTTCCTCCACGGATTTTCTTCAAACCACTTGCAATCAATATTAGACCTTCCCAGCAGTGCTCCCAGACCCATAAACCCACTCACAAAAATCTAGAACCCCCCAAACAGCCCCCCAAAAACATGCAATACTGGTAGGCATTACTTAAAATCATGTCAAAACGCTCTCTGCAACCAGGCCCAAACCCCCCTTTTCCACAATGGATTTTCTTCAAACCACTTGCAGTCAAAATTAGACCTTCCCAGCAGTGCTCCAAGACCCCTCAACCCACCCCCAAAAATCTAGAACACCCCCAAGCAGCCCACCAAAAACATGCAATACTGCTAAAAAAATAATTTCCACCATGGATTTTCTTCAAACCACTTGTAATCAAACTTAGACCTTCCCAGCAGTGCTCCAATACCCATAATCCCACTCCCAAACCTCTAGAACCCCCCAAACAGCCCCCCAAAAATATGTAATACTACTAGGCCTAACTTAAAATCATGCAAAAAACGCTCTCTGCAACTAGGCCCATACCCCCCTTTTCCTCCATGGATTTTCTTCAAACCACTTGCAATCAATATTAGACCTTCCCAGCAGTGCTCCCAGACCCATAAACCCACTCCCAAACATCTAGAACCCCCCCAAACAGCCCCCCAAAAACATGCAATACTGCGAGGCCTAACTTAAAATCGTTCCAAAACGCTCTCTGCAACTAGGCCCAAACCCCCCTTTTCCACCATAGATTTCTCAAACCACGTGCAATCAAAATTAGACCTTCCCAGCAGTGCTCCAAGACCTATAAACCCACTCGCAAAAATCTAGAACCCCCCAAACAGCCCCCCCAAAACATGCAATACTGCTAGGCCTAACTTAAAATCGTGTCAAAACGCTCTCTGCAACTAGGCCCAAACCCCCCTTTGACACGATGGATTTTCTTCAAACCACTTGCAATCAAAATTAGACCTTCCCAGCAGGGCTCCCAGACCCATAAACCCACTCCCAAACATCTAGAACCCCAACAAACAGCCCCCCAAAAACATGCAATACTGCGAGGCCTAACTTAAAATCGTGCCAAAACGCTCTCTGCAACTAGGCCCAAATCCCCCTTTTCCACCATGGAGTTTCTCAAACCACTTGCAATCTAAAATTAGACCTTCCCAGCAGTGCTCCAAGACCCATAAACTCACTCGCAAACCTCTAGAACCCCCCAAACGGCCCCCCAAAAACATGCAATACTCTAGGCCTAACTTAAAATCGTGCCAAATTGCTCTCTGCAACTAGGCCCAAATCCCCCTTTTCCACGATGGATTTTCTTCAAACCACTTGCAATCAAAATTAGACCTTCCCAGCAGGGCTCCCAGACCCCTCAACCCACCCCCCAAAATCTAGAAGACCCCCAAGCAGCCCCCAAAAACATGCAACACTGCTAAAAAAAAAGAAAAATTCCACCATGGATTTCTTCAAACCATTTGCAATCAAAATAAGACCTCCCCAGCAGTGCACACAGACCCCTCAACCCACTCCCAAAAATCTAGAACACCCCCAAGCAGCCCCCCAAAAACATGCAATACTGCTAGGCCTCAGTTTAGATCGTGCCAAAACGCTCTCTGCGACAAGGCCCAAACCCCATTTTCCACGATGGATTTTCTTCAAACCACTTGCAACCAAAATTAGACCTTCCCATCAGTGGTCCCAGACCCATACACCCACACCCAAACATCTAGAACACCCCCAAACAGCCCCCCAAAAACATGCAATACTGCTAGGCCTAACGTAAAATTGTGCCAAAACGCTCTCTGCAACTAGGCCCAAACCCCCCTTTTCCACCATGGATTTTCTTCAAACCACTTGCAATCAAAATTAAACCTTCCCAGCAGTGCTCACAGACCCCTCAACCCACCCCCAAAAATCTAAAACAACCCCAAGCAGCCCACTAAAAACATACTGCTAAAAAAAATAGTTTCCGCCATGGATTTTCTTCAAACCACTTGTAATCAAACTTAGACCTTGCAAACAGTGCTCCAATACCCATAATCCCACTCCCAAACCTCTAGAGCCCCCAAACAGCCCCCCAAAAATATGTAATACTACTAGGCCTAACTTAAAATCATGCAAAAACGCTCTCTGCAACTAGGCCCATACCCCCCTTTTCCTCCACGGATTTTCTTCAAACCACTTGCAATCAATATTAGACCTTCCCAGCAGTGCTCCCAGACCCATAAACCCACTCACAAAAATCTAGAACCCCCCAAACAGCCCCCCAAAAACATGCAATACTGGTAGGCATTACTTAAAATCATGTCAAAACGCTCTCTGCAACTAGGCCCAAACCCCCCTTTTCCACAATGGATTTTCTTCAAACCACTTGCAGTCAAAATTAGACCTTCCCAGCAGTGCTCCAAGACCCCTCAACCCACCCCCAAAAATCTAGAACACCCCCAAGCAGCCCACCAAAAACATGCAATACTGCTAAAAAAATAATTTCCACCATGGATTTTCTTCAAACCACTTGTAATCAAACTTAGACCTTCCCAGCAGTGCTCCAATACCCATAATCCCACTCCCAAACCTCTAGAACCCCCCAAACAGCCCCCCAAAAATATGTAATACTACTAGGCCTAACTTAAAATCATGCAAAAAAACGCTCTCTGCAACTAGGCCCATACCCCCCTTTTCCTCCATGGATTTTCTTCAAACCACTTGCAATCAATATTAGACCTTCCCAGCAGTGCTCCCAGACCCATAAACCCACTCCCAAACATCTAGAACCCCCCCAAACAGCCCCCCAAAAACATGCAATACTGCGAGGCCTAACTTAAAATCGTTCCAAAACGCTCTCTGCAACTAGGCCCAAACCCCCCTTTTCCACCATAGATTTCTCAAACCACGTGCAATCAAAATTAGACCTTCCCAGCAGTGCTCCAAGACCTATAAACCCACTCGCAAAAATCTAGAACCCCCCAAACAGCCCCCCCAAAACATGCAATACTGCTAGGCCTAACTTAAAATCGTGTCAAAACGCTCTCTGCAACTAGGCCCAAACCCCCCTTTGACACGATGGATTTTCTTCAAACCACTTGCAATCAAAATTAGACCTTCCCAGCAGGGCTCCCAGACCCATAAACCCACTCCCAAACATCTAGAACCCCAACAAACAGCCCCCCAAAAACATGCAATACTGCGAGGCCTAACTTAAAATCGTGCCAAAACGCTCTCTGCAACTAGGCCCAAATCCCCCTTTTCCACCATGGAGTTTCTCAAACCACTTGCAATCTAAAATTAGACCTTCCCAGCAGTGCTCCAAGACCCATAAACTCACTCGCAAACCTCTAGAACCCCCCAAACGGCCCCCCAAAAACATGCAATACTCTAGGCCTAACTTAAAATCGTGCCAAATTGCTCTCTGCAACTAGGCCCAAATCCCCCTTTTCCACGATGGATTTTCTTCAAACCACTTGCAATCAAAATTAGACCTTCCCAGCAGGGCTCCCAGACCCCTCAACCCACCCCCCAAAATCTAGAAGACCCCCAAGCAGCCCCCAAAAACATGCAACACTGCTAAAAAAAAAGAAAAATTCCACCATGGATTTCTTCAAACCATTTGCAATCAAAATAAGACCTCCCCAGCAGTGCACACAGACCCCTCAACCCACTCCCAAAAATCTAGAACACCCCCAAGCAGCCCCCCAAAAACATGCAATACTGCTAGGCCTCAGTTTAGATCGTGCCAAAACGCTCTCTGCGACAAGGCCCAAACCCCATTTTCCACGATGGATTTTCTTCAAACCACTTGCAACCAAAATTAGACCTTCCCATCAGTGGTCCCAGACCCATACACCCACACCCAAACATCTAGAACACCCCCAAACAGCCCCCCAAAAACATGCAATACTGCTAGGCCTAACGTTAAATTGTGCCAAAACGCTCTCTGCAACTAGGCCCAAACCCCCCTTTTCCACCATGGATTTTCTTCAAACCACTTGCAATCAAAATTAAACCTTCCCAGCAGTGCTCACAGACCCCTCAACCCACCCCCAAAAATCTAAAACAACCCCAAGCAGCCCACTAAAAACATACTGCTAAAAAAAATAGTTTCCGCCATGGATTTTCTTCAAACCACTTGTAATCAAACTTAGACCTTGCAAACAGTGCTCCAATACCCATAATCCCACTCCCAAACCTCTAGAGCCCCCAAACAGCCCCCCAAAAATATGTAATACTACTAGGCCTAACTTAAAATCATGCAAAAACGCTCTCTGCAACTAGGCCCATACCCCCCTTTTCCTCCACGGATTTTCTTCAAACCACTTGCAATCAATATTAGACCTTCCCAGCAGTGCTCCCAGACCCATAAACCCACTCACAAAAATCTAGAACCCCCCAAACAGCCCCCCAAAAACATGCAATACTGGTAGGCATTACTTAAAATCATGTCAAAACGCTCTCTGCAACTAGGCCCAAACCCCCCTTTTCCACAATGGATTTTCTTCAAACCACTTGCAGTCAAAATTAGACCTTCCCAGCAGTGCTCCAAGACCCCTCAACCCACCCCCAAAAATCTAGAACACCCCCAAGCAGCCCACCAAAAACATGCAATACTGCTAAAAATAATAATTTCCACCATGGATTTTCTTCAAACCACTTGTAATCAAACTTAGACCTTCCCAGCAGTGCTCCAATACCCATAATCCCACTCCCAAACCTCTAGAACCCCCCAAACAGCCCCCCAAAAATATGTAATACTACTAGGCCTAACTTAAAATCATGCAAAAAAACGCTCTCTGCAACTAGGCCCATACCCCCCTTTTCCTCCATGGATTTTCTTCAAACCACTTGCAATCAATATTAGACCTTCCCAGCAGTGCTCCCAGACCCATAAACCCACTCCCAAACATCTAGAACCCCCCCAAACAGCCCCCCAAAAACATGCAATACTGCGAGGCCTAACTTAAAATCGTTCCAAAACGCTCTCTGCAACTAGGCCCAAACCCCCCTTTTCCACCATAGATTTCTCAAACCACGTGCAATCAAAATTAGACCTTCCCAGCAGTGCTCCAAGACCTATAAACCCACTCGCAAAAATCTAGAACCCCCCAAACAGCCCCCTCAAAACATGCAATACTGCTAGGCCTAACTTAAAATCGTGTCAAAACGCTCTCTGCAACTAGGCCCAAACCCCCCTTTGACACGATGGATTTTCTTCAAACCACTTGCAATCAAAATTAGACCTTCCCAGCAGGGCTCCCAGACCCATAAACCCACTCCCAAACATCTAGAACCCCAACAAACAGCCCCCCAAAAACATGCAATACTGCGAGGCCTAACTTAAAATCGTGCCAAAACGCTCTCTGCAACTAGGCCCAAATCCCCCTTTTCCACCATGGAGTTTCTCAAACCACTTGCAATCTAAAATTAGACCTTCCCAGCAGTGCTCCAAGACCCATAAACTCACTCGCAAACATCTAGAACCCCCCAAACGGCCCCCCAAAAACATGCAATACTCTAGGCCTAACTTAAAATCGTGCCAAATTGCTCTCTGCAACTAGGCCCAAATCCCCCTTTTCCACGATGGATTTTCTTCAAACCACTTGCAATCAAAATTAGACCTTCCCAGCAGGGCTCCCAGACCCCTCAACCCACCCCCCAAAATCTAGAAGACCCCCAAGCAGCCCCCAAAAACATGCAACACTGCTAAAAAAAAAGAAAAATTCCACCATGGATTTCTTCAAACCATTTGCAATCAAAATAAGACCTCCCCAGCAGTGCACACAGACCCCTCAACCCACTCCCAAAAATCTAGAACACCCCCAAGCAGCCCCCCAAAAACATGCAATACTGCTAGGCCTCAGTTTAGATCGTGCCAAAACGCTCTCTGCGACAAGGCCCAAACCCCATTTTCCACGATGGATTTTCTTCAAACCACTTGCAACCAAAATTAGACCTTCCCATCAGTGCTCCCAGACCCATACACCCACACCCAAACATCTAGAACACCCCCAAACAGCCCACCAAAACATGCAATACTGCTAGGCCTAATGTAAAATTGTGCCAAAACGCTCTCTGCAACTAGGCCCAAACCCCCCTTTTCCACCATGGATTTTCTTCAAACCACTTGCAATCAAAATTAAACCTTCCCAGCAGTGCTCACAGACCCCTCAACCCACCCCAAAAATCTAGAACACCCCCAAGCAGCCCACCAAAAGCATGCAATACTGCTAAAAAAATAATTTCCAGCATGGATTTTCTTCAAACCACTTGTAATCAAACTTATACCTTCCCAGCAGTGCTCCAATACCCATAATCCCACTCCCAAACCTCTATAACCCCCCAAACAGCCCCCCAAAAATATGTAATACTACTAGGCCTCAGTTTTAATTGTGCCAAAACGCTCTCTGTGACTAGGCCCAAACCCCCCTTTTCCACAATGGATTTTTTTCAAACCACTTGCAATCAAAATAAGACCTCCCTAGCAGTGCACACAGACCCCTCAACCCACCCCCAAAAATCTAGAACACCCCCAAGCAGCCCCCCAAAAACATGCAATACTGCTAGGCCTCAGTTTTAATTGTGCCAAAACGCTCTCTGTGACTAGGCCCAAACCCCCCTTTTCCACAATGGATTTTTTTCAAACCACTTGCAATCAAAATTAGACCTTTCCAGCAGTGCTCCCAGACCCATAAACCCACTCCCAAACATCTAGAACCCCAACAAACAGCCCCCCAACAAACATGCAATACTGCGAGGCCTAACTTAAAATCGTGCCAAAACGCTCTCTGCAACTAGGCCCAAACCCCCCTTTTCCACCATGGAGTTTCTCAAACCACTTGCAATCTAAAATTATACCTTCCCAGCGGTGCTCCAAAACCCATAAACCCACTCACAAACATCTAGAACCCCCCAAACGGCCCCCCAAAAACATGCAATACTCTAGGCCTAACTTAAAATCGTGCCAAATTGCTCTCTGCAACTAGGCCCAAATCCCCCTTTTCCACGATGGATTTTCTTCAAACCACTTGCAATCAAAATTAGACCTTCCCAGCAGTGCTCCCAGACCCCTCAACCCACCCCCAAAAATCTAGAAGACCCCCAAGCAGCCCCCAAAAACATGCAACACTGCTAAAAAAAAAGAATAATTCCAAAATGGAGTTTCTTCAAACCACTTGCAATCAAAATGAGACCTCCCCAGCAGTGCACACAGACCCCTCAACCCACCCCCAAAAATCTAGAACACCCCCAAGCAGCCCCCCAAAAACATACAATACTGCTAGGCCTCAGTTTTAATTGTGCCAAAACGCTCTCTGTGACTCGGCCCAAACCCCCCTTTTCCACAATGGATTTTTTCAAACCACTTGCAATCAAAATTAGACATTCCCAGCAGTGCTCCCAGACCCATAAACCCACTCCCAAACATCTAGAACCCCAACAAACAGACCCCCAAAAACATGCAATACTGCAAGGCCTAACTTAAAATCGTGCCAAAACGCTCTCTGCAACTAGGCCCAAATCCCCCTTTTCTACCATGGAGTTTCTCAAACCACTTGCAATCTAAAATTAGACCTTCCCAGCAGTGCTCCAAGACCCATAAACTCACTCGCAAACATCTAGAACCCCCCAAACGGCCCCCCAAAAACATGCAATACTCTAGGCCTAACTTAAAATCGTGCCAAATTGCTCTCTGCAACTAGGCCCAAATCCCCCTTTTCCACAATGGATTTTCTTCAAAACACTTGCAATCAAAATTAGACCTTCCCAGCAGGGCTCCCAGACCCCTCAACCCACCCTCCAAAATCTAGAAGACCCCCAAGCAGCCCCCAAAAACATGCAAAACTGCTAAAAAAAAGAAAACTTCCACCATGGATTTCTTCAAACCACTTGCAATCAAAATAAGACCTCCCCAGCAGTGCACACAGACCCCTCAACCCACTCCCAAAAATCTAGAACACCCCCAAGCAGCCCCCCAAAAACATGCAATACTGCTAGGCCTCAGTTTAGATCGTGCCAAAACGCTCTCTGCGACAAGGCCGAAACACCATTTTCCACGATGGATTTTCTTCAAACCACTTGCAACCAAAATTAGACCTTCCCATCAGTGCTCCCAGACCCATACACCCACACCCAAACATCTAGAACACCCCCAAACAGCCCACCAAAACATGCAATACTGCTAGGCCTAACGTAAAATTGTGCCAAAACGCTCTCTGCAACTAGGCCCAAACCCCCCTTTTCCACAATGGATTTTCTTCAAACCACTTGCAATCAAAATTAAACCTTCCCAGCAGTGCTCACCCCCTCAACCAAAACCCCAAAAATCTAGAACCCCCCAAACAGCCCCCCAAAAACATGCAATACTGCTAGGCCTAACTTAAAATCGTGTCAAAACGCTCTCTGCAACTAGGCCCAAACCCCCCTTTCCCACAATGGATTTCCTTCAATCCACTTGCAGTCAAAGTTAGACCTTCCCAGCAGTGCTCCAAGACCCCTCAACCCACCCCCAAAAATCTAGAACACCCCCAAGCAGCCCACCAAAAACATGCAATACTGCTAAAAAAATAATTTCCACCATGGATTTTCTTCAAACCACTTGTAATCAAACTTAGACCTTCCCAGCAGTGCTCCAATACCCATAATCCCACTCCCAAACCTCTAGAACCCCCCAAACAGCCCCCCAAAAATATGTAATACTACTAGGCCTAACTTAAAATCATGCAAAAAAACGCTCTCTGCAACTAGGCCCATAACCCCCTTTTCCTCCATGGATTTTCTTCAAACCACTTGCAATCAATATTAGAGATTCACAGCAGTGCTCCCAGACCCATAACCCACTCCCAAACATCTAGAACCCCCCCAAACAGCCCCCCAAAAACATGCAATACTGCGAGGCCTAACTTAAAATCGTTCCAAAACGCTCTCTGCAACTAGGCCCAAACCCCCCTTTTCCACCATAGATTTCTCAAACCACGTGCAATCAAAATTAGACCTTCCCAGCAGTGCTCCAAGACCTATAAACCCACTCGCAAAAATCTAGAACCCCCCAAACAGCCCCCCCAAAACATGCAATACTGCTAGGCCTAACTTAAAATCGTGTCAAAACGCTCTCTGCAACTAGGCCCAAACCCCCCTTTGACACAATGGATTTTCTTCAAACCACTTGCAATCAAATTAGACCTTCCCAGCAGGGCTCCCAGACCCATAAACCCACTCCCAAACATCTAGAACCCCAACAAACAGCCCCCCAAAAACATGCAATACTGCGAGGCCTAACTTAAAATCGTGCCAAAACGCTCTCTGCAACTAGGCCCAAATCCCCCTTTTCCACCATGGAGTTTCTCAAACCACTTGCAATCTAAAATTAGACCTTCCCAGCAGTGCTCCAAGACCCATAAACTCATTCGCAAACCTCTAGAACCCCCCAAACGGCCCCCCAAAAACATGCAATACTCTAGGCCTAACTTAAAATCGTGCCAAATTGCTCTCTGCAACTAGGCCCAAATCCCCCTTTTCCACGATGGATTTTCTTCAAACCACTTGCAATCAAAATTAGACCTTCCCAGCAGGGCTCCCAGACCCCTCAACCCACCCCCCAAAATCTAGAAGACCCCCAAGCAGCCCCCAAAAACATGCAACACTGCTAAAAAAAAAGAAAAATTCCACCATGGATTTCTTCAAACCATTTGCAATCAAAATAAGACCTCCCCAGCAGTGCACACAGACCCCTCAACCCACTCCCAAAAATCTAGAACACCCCCAAGCAGCCCCCCAAAAACATGCAATACTGCTAGGCCTCAGTTTAGATCATGCCAAAACGCTCTCTGCGACAAGGCCCAAACCCCATTTTCCACGATGGATTTTCTTCAAACCACTTGCAACCAAAATTAGACCTTCCCATCAGTGGTCCCAGACCCATACACCCACACCCAAACATCTAGAACACCCCCAAACAGCCCCCCAAAAACATGCAATACTGCTAGGCCTAACGTAAAATTGTGCCAAAACGCTCTCTGCAACTAGGCCCAAACCCCCCTTTTCCACCATGGATTTTCTTCAAACCACTTGCAATCAAAATTAAACCTTCCCAGCAGTGCTCACAGACCCCTCAACCCACCCCCAAAAATCTAAAACAACCCCAAGCAGCCCACTAAAAACATACTGCTAAAAAAAATAGTTTCCGCCATGGATTTTCTTCAAACCACTTGTAATCAAACTTAGACCTTGCAAACAGTGCTCCAATACCCCTAATCCCACTCCCAAACCTCTAGAGCCCCCAAACAGCCCCCCAAAAATATGTAATACTACTAGGCCTAACTTAAAATCATGCAAAAACGCTCTCTGCAACTAGGCCCATACCCCCCTTTTCCTCCACGGATTTTCTTCAAACCACTTGCAATCAATATTAGACCTTCCCAGCAGTGCTCCCAGACCCATAAACCCACTCACAAAAATCTAGAACCCCCCAAACAGCCCCCCAAAAACATGCAATACTGGTAGGCATTACTTAAAATCATGTCAAAACGCTCTCTGCAACTAGGCCCAAACCCCCCTTTTCCACAATGGATTTTCTTCAAACCACTTGCAGTCAAAATTAGACCTTCCCAGCAGTGCTCCAAGACCCCTCAACCCACCCCCAAAAATCTAGAACACCCCCAAGCAGCCCACCAAAAACATGCAATACTGCTAAAAAAATAATTTCCACCATGGATTTTCTTCAAACCACTTGTAATCAAACTTAGACCTTCCCAGCAGTGCTCCAATACCCATAATCCCACTCCCAAACCTCTAGAACCCCCCAAACAGCCCCCCAAAAATATGTAATACTACTAGGCCTAACTTAAAATCATGCAAAAAAACGCTCTCTGCAACTAGGCCCATACCCCCCTTTTCCTCCATGGATTTTCTTCAAACCACTTGCAATCAATATTAGACCTTCCCAGCAGTGCTCCCAGACCCATAAACCCACTCCCAAACATCTAGAACCCCCCCAAACAGCCCCCCAAAAACATGCAATACTGCGAGGCCTAACTTAAAATCGTTCCAAAACGCTCTCTGCAACTAGGCCCAAACCCCCCTTTTCCACCATAGATTTCTCAAACCACGTGCAATCAAAATTAGACCTTCCCAGCAGTGCTCCAAGACCTATAAACCCACTCGCAAAAATCTAGAACCCCCCAAACAGCCCCCCCAAAACATGCAATACTGCTAGGCCTAACTTAAAATCGTGTCAAAACGCTCTCTGCAACTAGGCCCAAACCCCCCTTTGACACGATGGATTTTCTTCAAACCACTTGCAATCAAAATTAGACCTTCCCAGCAGGGCTCCCAGACCCATAAACCCACTCCCAAACATCTAGAACCCCAACAAACAGCCCCCCAAAAACATGCAATACTGCGAGGCCTAACTTAAAATCGTGCCAAAACGCTCTCTGCAACTAGGCCCAAATCCCCCTTTTCCACCATGGAGTTTCTCAAACCACTTGCAATCTAAAATTAGACCTTCCCAGCAGTGCTCCAAGACCCATAAACTCACTCGCAAACATCTAGAACCCCCCAAACGGCCCCCCAAAAACATGCAATACTCTAGGCCTAACTTAAAATCGTGCCAAATTGCTCTCTGCAACTAGGCCCAAATCCCCCTTTTCCACGATGGATTTTCTTCAAACCACTTGCAATCAAAATTAGACCTTCCCAGCAGGGCTCCCAGACCCCTCAACCCACCCCCCAAAATCTAGAAGACCCCCAAGCAGCCCCCAAAAACATGCAACACTGCTAAAAAAAAAGAAAAATTCCACCATGGATTTCTTCAAACCATTTGCAATCAAAATAAGACCTCCCCAGCAGTGCACACAGACCCCTCAACCCACTCCCAAAAATCTAGAACACCCCCAAGCAGCCCCCCAAAAACATGCAATACTGCTAGGCCTCAGTTTAGATCGTGCCAAAACGCTCTCTGCGACAAGGCCCAAACCCCATTTTCCACGATGGATTTTCTTCAAACCACTTGCAACCAAAATTAGACCTTCCCATCAGTGCTCCCAGACCCATACACCCACACCCAAACATCTAGAACACCCCCAAACAGCCCACCAAAACATGCAATACTGCTAGGCCTAATGTAAAATTGTGCCAAAACGCTCTCTGCAACTAGGCCCAAACCCCCCTTTTCCACCATGGATTTTCTTCAAACCACTTGCAATCAAAATTAAACCTTCCCAGCAGTGCTCACAGACCCCTCAACCCACCCCCAAAAATCTAGAACACCCCCAAGCAGCCCACCAAAAGCATGCAATACTGCTAAAAAAATAATTTCCAGCATGGATTTTCTTCAAACCACTTGTAATCAAACTTATACCTTCCCAGCAGTGCTCCAATACCCATAATCCCACTCCCAAACCTCTATAACCCCCCAAACAGCCCCCCAAAAATATGTAATACTACTAGGCCTCAGTTTTAATTGTGCCAAAACGCTCTCTGTGACTAGGCCCAAACCCCCCTTTTCCACAATGGATTTTTTTCAAACCACTTGCAATCAAAATAAGACCTCCCTAGCAGTGCACACAGACCCCTCAACCCACCCCCAAAAATCTAGAACACCCCCAAGCAGCCCCCCAAAAACATGCAATACTGCTAGGCCTCAGTTTTAATTGTGCCAAAACGCTCTCTGTGACTAGGCCCAAACCCCCCTTTTCCACAATGGATTTTTTTCAAACCACTTGCAATCAAAATTAGACCTTTCCAGCAGTGCTCCCAGACCCATAAACCCACTCCCAAACATCTAGAACCCCAACAAACAGCCCCCCAACAAACATGCAATACTGCGAGGCCTAACTTAAAATCGTGCCAAAACGCTCTCTGCAACTAGGCCCAAACCCCCCTTTTCCACCATGGAGTTTCTCAAACCACTTGCAATCTAAAATTATACCTTCCCAGCAGTGCTCCAAAACCCATAAACCCACTCACAAACATCTAGAACCCCCCAAACGGCCCCCCAAAAACATGCAATACTCTAGGCCTAACTTAAAATCGTGCCAAATTGCTCTCTGCAACTAGGCCCAAATCCCCCTTTTCCACGATGGATTTTCTTCAAACCACTTGCAATCAAAATTAGACCTTCCCAGCAGTGCTCCCAGACCCCTCAACCCACCCCCAAAAATCTAGAAGACCCCCAAGCAGCCCCCAAAAACATGCAACACTGCTAAAAAAAAAGAATAATTCCAAAATGGAGTTTCTTCAAACCACTTGCAATCAAAATGAGACCTCCCCAGCAGTGCACACAGACCCCTCAACCCACCCCCAAAAATCTAGAACACCCCCAAGCAGCCCCCCAAAAACATACAATACTGCTAGGCCTCAGTTTTAATTGTGCCAAAACGCTCTCTGTGACTCGGCCCAAACCCCCCTTTTCCACAATGGATTTTTTCAAACCACTTGCAATCAAAATTAGACATTCCCAGCAGTGCTCCCAGACCCATAAACCCACTCCCAAACATCTAGAACCCCAACAAACAGACCCCCAAAAACATGCAATACTGCAAGGCCTAACTTAAAATCGTGCCAAAACGCTCTCTGCAACTAGGCCCAAATCCCCCTTTTCTACCATGGAGTTTCTCAAACCACTTGCAATCTAAAATTAGACCTTCCCAGCAGTGCTCCAAGACCCATAAACTCACTCGCAAACATCTAGAACCCCCCAAACGGCCCCCCAAAAACATGCAATACTCTAGGCCTAACTTAAAATCGTGCCAAATTGCTCTCTGCAACTAGGCCCAAATCCCCCTTTTCCACAATGGATTTTCTTCAAAACACTTGCAATCAAAATTAGACCTTCCCAGCAGGGCTCCCAGACCCCTCAACCCACCCTCCAAAATCTAGAAGACCCCCAAGCAGCCCCCAAAAACATGCAAAACTGCTAAAAAAAAAGAAAACTTCCACCATGGATTTCTTCAAACCACTTGCAATCAAAATAAGACCTCCCCAGCAGTGCACACAGACCCCTCAACCCACTCCCAAAAATCTAGAACACCCCCAAGCAGCCCCCCAAAAACATGCAATACTGCTAGGCCTCAGTTTAGATCGTGCCAAAACGCTCTCTGCGACAAGGCCGAAACACCATTTTCCACGATGGATTTTCTTCAAACCACTTGCAACCAAAATTAGACCTTCCCATCAGTGCTCCCAGACCCATACACCCACACCCAAACATCTAGAACACCCCCAAACAGCCCACCAAAACATGCAATACTGCTAGGCCTAACGTAAAATTGTGCCAAAACGCTCTCTGCAACTAGGCCCAAACCCCCCTTTTCCACCATGGATTTTCTTCAAACCACTTGCAATCAAAATTAAACCTTCCCAGCAGTGCTCACCCCCTCAACCAAAACCCCAAAAATCTAGAACCCCCCAAACAGCCCCCCAAAAACATGCAATACTGCTAGGCCTAACTTAAAATCGTGTCAAAACGCTCTCTGCAACTAGGCCCAAACCCCCCTTTCCCACAATGGATTTCCTTCAATCCACTTGCAGTCAAAGTTAGACCTTCCTAGCAGTGCTCCAAGACCCCTCAACCCACCCCCAAAAATCTAGAACACCCCCAAGCAGCCCACCAAAAACATGCAATACTGGTAGGCATTACTTAAAATCATGTCAAAACGCTCTCTGCAACTAGGCCCAAACCCCCCTTTTCCACAATGGATTTTCTTCAAACCACTTGCAGTCAAAATTAGACCTTCCCAGCAGTGCTCCAAGACCCCTCAACCCACCCCCAAAAATCTAGAACACCCCCAAGCAGCCCACCAAAAACATGCAATACTGCTAAAAAAATAATTTCCACCATGGATTTTCTTCAAACCACTTGTAATCAAACTTAGACCTTCCCAGCAGTGCTCCAATACCCATAATCCCACTCCCAAACCTCTAGAACCCCCCAAACAGCCCCCCAAAAATATGTAATACTACTAGGCCTAACTTAAAATCATGCAAAAAAACGCTCTCTGCAACTAGGCCCATAACCCCCTTTTCCTCCGTGGATTTTCTTCAAACCACTTGCAATCAATATTAGAGATTCACAGCAGTGCTCCCAGACCCATAACCCACTCCCAAACATCTAGAACCCCCCCAAACAGCCCCCCAAAAACATGCAATACTGCGAGGCCTAACTTAAAATCGTTCCAAAACGCTCTCTGCAACTAGGCCCAAACCCCCCTTTTCCACCATAGATTTCTCAAACCACGTGCAATCAAAATTAGACCTTCCCAGCAGTGCTCCAAGACCTATAAACCCACTCGCAAAAATCTAGAACCCCCCAAACAGCCCCCCCAAAACATGCAATACTGCTAGGCCTAACTTAAAATCGTGTCAAAACGCTCTCTGCAACTAGGCCCAAACCCCCCTTTGACACAATGGATTTTCTTCAAACCACTTGCAATCAAATTAGACCTTCCCAGCAGGGCTCCCAGACCCATAAACCCACTCCCAAACATCTAGAACCCCAACAAACAGCCCCCCAAAAACATGCAATACTGCGAGGCCTAACTTAAAATCGTGCCAAAACGCTCTCTGCAACTAGGCCCAAATCCCCCTTTTCCACCATGGAGTTTCTCAAACCACTTGCAATCTAAAATTAGACCTTCCCAGCAGTGCTCCAAGACCCATAAACTCATTCGCAAACCTCTAGAACCCCCCAAACGGCCCCCCAAAAACATGCAATACTCTAGGCCTAACTTAAAATCGTGCCAAATTGCTCTCTGCAACTAGGCCCAAATCCCCCTTTTCCACGATGGATTTTCTTCAAACCACTTGCAATCAAAATTAGACCTTCCCAGCAGGGCTCCCAGACCCCTCAACCCACCCCCCAAAATCTAGAAGACCCCCAAGCAGCCCCCAAAAACATGCAACACTGCTAAAAAAAAAGAAAAATTCCACCATGGATTTCTTCAAACCATTTGCAATCAAAATAAGACCTCCCCAGCAGTGCACACAGACCCCTCAACCCACTCCCAAAAATCTAGAACACCCCCAAGCAGCCCCCCAAAAACATGCAATACTGCTAGGCCTCAGTTTAGATCATGCCAAAACGCTCTCTGCGACAAGGCCCAAACCCCATTTTCCACGATGGATTTTCTTCAAACCACTTGCAACCAAAATTAGACCTTCCCATCAGTGGTCCCAGACCCATACACCCACACCCAAACATCTAGAACACCCCCAAACAGCCCCCCAAAAACATGCAATACTGCTAGGCCTAACGTAAAATTGTGCCAAAACGCTCTCTGCAACTAGGCCCAAACCCCCCTTTTCCACCATGGATTTTCTTCAAACCACTTGCAATCAAAATTAAACCTTCCCAGCAGTGCTCACAGACCCCTCAACCCACCCCCAAAAATCTAAAACAACCCCAAGCAGCCCACTAAAAACATACTGCTAAAAAAAATAGTTTCCGCCATGGATTTTCTTCAAACCACTTGTAATCAAACTTAGACCTTGCAAACAGTGCTCCAATACCCCTAATCCCACTCCCAAACCTCTAGAGCCCCCAAACAGCCCCCCAAAAATATGTAATACTACTAGGCCTAACTTAAAATCATGCAAAAACGCTCTCTGCAACTAGGCCCATACCCCCCTTTTCCTCCACGGATTTTCTTCAAACCACTTGCAATCAATATTAGACCTTCCCAGCAGTGCTCCCAGACCCATAAACCCACTCACAAAAATCTAGAACCCCCCAAACAGCCCCCCAAAAACATGCAATACTGGTAGGCATTACTTAAAATCATGTCAAAACGCTCTCTGCAACTAGGCCCAAACCCCCCTTTTCCACAATGGATTTTCTTCAAACCACTTGCAGTCAAAATTAGACCTTCCCAGCAGTGCTCCAAGACCCCTCAACCCACCCCCAAAAATCTAGAACACCCCCAAGCAGCCCACCAAAAACATGCAATACTGCTAAAAAAATAATTTCCACCATGGATTTTCTTCAAACCACTTGTAATCAAACTTAGACCTTCCCAGCAGTGCTCCAATACCCATAATCCCACTCCCAAACCTCTAGAACCCCCCAAACAGCCCCCCAAAAATATGTAATACTACTAGGCCTAACTTAAAATCATGCAAAAAAACGCTCTCTGCAACTAGGCCCATACCCCCCTTTTCCTCCATGGATTTTCTTCAAACCACTTGCAATCAATATTAGACCTTCCCAGCAGTGCTCCCAGACCCATAAACCCACTCCCAAACATCTAGAACCCCCCCAAACAGCCCCCCAAAAACATGCAATACTGCGAGGCCTAACTTAAAATCGTTCCAAAACGCTCTCTGCAACTAGGCCCAAACCCCCCTTTTCCACCATAGATTTCTCAAACCACGTGCAATCAAAATTAGGCCTTCCCAGCAGTGCTCCCAGACCCCTCAACCCACCCCCAAAAATCTAGAACACCCTGAAGCAGCCCCCCAAAAACATGCAATACTGCTAGGCCTCAGTTTAAACTGTGCCAAAACGCTCTCTGCAACTAGAACCAAACACCCGTTTTCCACCATGGATTTTCTTCAAACCACTTGCAATCAACATTAGACCTGCCCAACAGTGCTCCAAGACCCATAAACCCCCTCCCAAACAACTAGAACCCCCCCAAACAGCCCCTCAAAAACATGCAATACTGCTAGGCCTAACTTAAAATCGTGTCAAAACGCTCTCTGCAACTAGGTACAAAGCCCCCTTTTCCACCATGGACTTTCTTCAAACCACTTGCAGTCAAAATTAGACCTTCCCAGCAGTGCTCCCAGACCCCTCAACCCACCCCCCAAAATCTAGAAGACCCCCCAGCAGCCCCCAAAAACATGCAACACTGCTAAAAAAAAAGAAAAATTCCACCATGGATTTCTTCAAACCACTTGCAATCAAAATAAGACCTCCCCAGCAGTGCACACAGACCCCTCAACCCACCCCCAAAAATCTAGAACACCCCCAAGCAGCCCCCCAAAAACATGCAATACTGCTAGGCCTCAGTTTAGATCGTGCCAAAACGCTCTCTGCGACAAGGCCCAAACCCCCATTTTCCACGATGGATTTTCTTCAAACCACTTGCAACCAAAATTAGACCTTCCCATCAGTGGTCCCAGACCCATACACCCACACCCAAACATCTAGAACACCCCCAAACAGCCCCCCAAAAACATGCAATACTGCTAGGCCTAACGTAAAATTGTGCCAAAACGCTCTCTGCAACTAGGCCCAAACCCCCCTTTTCCACCATGGATTTTCTTCAAACCACTTGCAATCAAAATTAAACCTTCCCAGCAGTGCTCACAGACCCCTCAACCCACCCCCAAAAATCTAAAACAACCCCAAGCAGCCCACTAAAAACATACTGCTAAAAAAAAATAGTTTCCGCCATGGATTTTCTTCAAACCACTTGTAATCAAACTTAGACCTTGCAAACAGTGCTCCAATACCCATAATCCCACTCCCAAACCTCTAGAGCCCCCAAACAGCCCCCCAAAAATATGTAATACTACTAGGCCTAACTTAAAATCATGCAAAAACGCTCTCTGCAACTAGGCCCATACCCCCCTTTTCCTCCACGGATTTTCTTCAAACCACTTGCAATCAATATTAGACCTTCCCAGCAGTGCTCCCAGACCCATAAACCCACTCACAAAAATCTAGAACCCCCCAAACAGCCCCCCAAAAACATGCAATACTGGTAGGCATTACTTAAAATCATGTCAAAACGCTCTCTGCAACTAGGCCCAAACCCCCCTTTTCCACAATGGATTTTCTTCAAACCACTTGCAGTCAAAATTAGACCTTCCCAGCAGTGCTCCAAGACTCCTCAACCCACCCCCAAAAATCTAGAACACCCCCAAGCAGCCCACCAAAAACATGCAATACTGCTAAAAAAATAATTTCCACCATGGATTTTCTTCAAACCACTTGTAATCAAACTTAGACCTTCCCAGCAGTGCTCCAATACCCATAATCCCACTCCCAAACCTCTAGAACCCCCCAAACAGCCCCCCAAAAATATGTAATACTACTAGGCCTAACTTAAAATCATGCAAAAAAACGCTCTCTGCAACTAGGCCCATACCCCCCTTTTCCTCCATGGATTTTCTTCAAACCACTTGCAATCAATATTAGACCTTCCCAGCAGTGCTCCCAGACCCATAAACCCACTCCCAAACATCTAGAACCCCCCCAAACAGCCCCCCAAAAACATGCAATACTGCGAGGCCTAACTTAAAATCGTTCCAAAACGCTCTCTGCAACTAGGCCCAAACCCCCCTTTTCCACCATAGATTTCTCAAACCACGTGCAATCAAAATTAGACCTTCCCAGCAGTGCTCCAAGACCTATAAACCCACTCGCAAAAATCTAGAACCCCCCAAACAGCCCCCCCAAAACATGCAATACTGCTAGGCCTAACTTAAAATCGTGTCAAAACGCTCTCTGCAACTAGGCCCAAACCCCCCTTTGACACGATGGATTTTCTTCAAACCACTTGCAATCAAAATTAGACCTTCCCAGCAGGGCTCCCAGACCCATAAACCCACTCCCAAACATCTAGAACCCCAACAAACAGCCCCCCAAAAACATGCAATACTGCGAGGCCTAACTTAAAATCGTGCCAAAACGCTCTCTGCAACTAGGCCCAAATCCCCCTTTTCCACCATGGAGTTTCTCAAACCACTTGCAATCTAAAATTAGACCTTCCCAGCAGTGCTCCAAGACCCATAAACTCATTCGCAAACCTCTAGAACCCCCCAAACGGCCCCCCAAAAACATGCAATACTCTAGGCCTAACTTAAAATCGTTCCAAATTGCTCTCTGCAACTAGGCCCAAATCCCCCTTTTCCACGATGGATTTTCTTCAAACCACTTGCAATCAAAATTAGACCTTCCCAGCAGGGCTCCCAGACCCCTCAACCCACCCCCCAAAATCTAGAAGACCCCCAAGCAGCCCCCAAAAACATGCAACACTGCTAAAAAAAAAGAAAAATTCCACCATGGATTTCTTCAAACCATTTGCAATCAAAATAAGACCTCCCCAGCAGTGCACACAGACCCCTCAACCCACTCCCAAAAATCTAGAACACCCCCAAGCAGCCCCCCAAAAACATGCAATACTGCTAGGCCTCAGTTTAGATCGTGCCAAAACGCTCTCTGCGACAAGGCCCAAACCCCATTTTCCACGATGGATTTTCTTCAAACCACTTGCAACCAAAATTAGACCTTCCCATCAGTGGTCCCAGACCCATACACCCACACCCAAACATCTAGAACACCCCCAAACAGCCCCCCAAAAACATGCAATACTGCTAGGCCTAACGTAAAATTGTGCCAAAACGCTCTCTGCAACTAGGCCCAAACCCCCCTTTTCCACCATGGATTTTCTTCAAACCACTTGCAATCAAAATTAAACCTTCCCAGCAGTGCTCACAGACCCCTCAACCCACCCCCAAAAATCTAAAACAACCCCAAGCAGCCCACTAAAAACATACTGCTAAAAAAAATAGTTTCCGCTATGGATTTTCTTCAAACCACTTGTAATCAAACTTAGACCTTGCAAACAGTGCTCCATTACCCATAATCCCACTCCCAAACCTCTAGAGCCCCCAAACAGCCCCCCAAAAATATGTAATACTACTAGGCCTAACTTAAAATCATGCAAAAACGCTCTCTGCAACTAGGCCCATACCCCCCTTTTCCTCCACGGATTTTCTTCAAACCACTTGCAATCAATATTAGACCTTCCCAGCAGTGCTCCCAGACCCATAAACCCACTCACAAAAATCTAGAACCCCCCAAACAGCCCCCCAAAAACATGCAATACTGGTAGGCATTACTTAAAATCATGTTAAAACGCTCTCTGCAACTAGGCCCAAACCCCCCTTTTCCACAATGGATTTTCTTCAAACCACTTGCAGTCAAAATTAGACCTTCCCAGCAGTGCTCCAAGACCCCTCAACCCACCCCCAAAAATCTAGAACACCCCCAAGCAGCCCACCAAAAACATGCAATACTGCTAAAAAAATAATTTCCACCATGGATTTTCTTCAAACCACTTGTAATCAAACTTAGACCTTCCCAGCAGTGCTCCAATACCCATAATCCCACTCCCAAACCTCTAGAACCCCCCAAACAGCCCCCCAAAAATATGTAATACTACTAGGCCTAACTTAAAATCATGCAAAAAAACGCTCTCTGCAACTAGGCCCATACCCCCCTTTTCCTCCATGGATTTTCTTCAAACCACTTGCAATCAATATTAGACCTTCCCAGCAGTGCTCCCAGACCCATAAACCCACTCCCAAACATCTAGAACCCCCCCAAACAGCCCCCCAAAAAATGCAATACTGCAAGGCCTAACTTAAAATCGTTCCAAAACGCTCTCTGCAACTAGGCCCAAACCCCCCTTTTCCACCATAGATTTCTCAAACCACGTGCAATCAAAATTAGGCCTTCCCAGCAGTGCTCCCAGACCCCTCAACCCACCCCCAAAAATCTAGAACACCCTGAAGCAGCCCCCCAAAAACATGCAATACTGCTAGGCCTCAGTTTAAACTGTGCCAAAACGCTCTCTGCAACTAGAACCAAACACCCGTTTTCCACCATGGATTTTCTTCAAACCACTTGCAATCAACATTAGACCTGCCCAACAGTGCTCCAAGACCCATAAACCCCCTCCCAAACAACTAGAACCCCCCCAAACAGCCCCTCAAAAACATGCAATACTGCTAGGCCTAACTTAAAATCGTGTCAAAACGCTCTCTGCAACTAGGTACAAAGCCCCCTTTTCCACCATGGACTTTCTTCAAACCACTTGCAGTCAAAATTAGACCTTCCCAGCAGTGCTCCCAGACCCCTCAACCCACCCCCCAAAATCTAGAAGACCCCCCAGCAGCCCCCAAAAACATGCAACACTGCTAAAAAAAAAGAAAAATTCCACCATGGATTTCTTCAAACCACTTGCAATCAAAATAAGACCTCCCCAGCAGTGCACACAGACCCCTCAACCCACCCCCAAAAATCTAGAACACCCCCAAGCAGCCCCCCAAAAACATGCAATACTGCTAGGCCTCAGTTTAGATCGTGCCAAAACGCTCTCTGCGACAAGGCCCAACCCCCATTTTCCACGATGGATTTTCTTCAAACCACTTGCAACCAAAATTAGACCTTCCCATCAGTGGTCCCAGACCCATACACCCACACCCAAACATCTAGAACACCCCCAAACAGCCCCCCAAAAACATGCAATACTGCTAGGCCTAACGTAAAATTGTGCCAAAACGCTCTCTGCAACTAGGCCCAAACCCCGCTTTTCCACCATGGATTTTCTTCAAACCACTTGCAATCAAAATTAAACCTTCCCAGCAGTGCTCACAGACCCCTCAACCCACCCCCAAAAATCTAAAACAACCCCAAGCAGCCCACTAAAAACATACTGCTAAAAAAAATAGTTTCCGCCATGGATTTTCTTCAAACCACTTGTAATCAAACTTAGACCTTGCAAACAGTGCTCCAATACCCATAATCCCACTCCCAAACCTCTAGAGCCCCCAAACAGCCCCCCAAAAATATGTAATACTACTAGGCCTAACTTAAAATCATGCAAAAACGCTCTCTGCAACTAGGCCCATACCCCCCTTTTCCTCCACGGATTTTCTTCAAACCACTTGCAATCAATATTAGACCTTCCCAGCAGTGCTCCCAGACCCATAAACCCACTCACAAAAATCTAGAACCCCCCAAACAGCCCCCCAAAAACATGCAATACTGGTAGGCATTACTTAAAATCATGTCAAAACGCTCTCTGCAACTAGGCCCAAACCCCCCTTTTCCACAATGGATTTTCTTCAAACCACTTGCAGTCAAAATTAGACCTTCCCAGCAGTGCTCCAAGACCCCTCAACCCACCCCCAAAAATCTAGAACACCCCCAAGCAGCCCACCAAAAACATGCAATACTGCTAAAAAAATAATTTCCACCATGGATTTTCTTCAAACCACTTGTAATCAAACTTAGACCTTCCCAGCAGTGCTCCAATACCCATAATCCCACTCCCAAACCTCTAGAGCCCCCAAACAGCCCCCCAAAAATATGTAATACTACTAGGCCTAACTTAAAATCATGCAAAAACGCTCTCTGCAACTAGGCCCATACCCCCCTTTTCCTCCACGGATTTTCTTCAAACCACTTGCAATCAATATTAGACCTTCCCAGCAGTGCTCCCAGACCCATAAACCCACTCACAAAAATCTAGAACCCCCCAAACAGCCCCCCAAAAACATGCAATACTGGTAGGCATTACTTAAAATCATGTCAAAACGCTCTCTGCAACTAGGCCCAAACCCCCCTTTTCCACAATGGATTTTCTTCAAACCACTTGCAGTCAAAATTAGACCTTCCCAGCAGTGCTCCAAGACCCCTCAACCCACCCCCAAAAATCTAGAACACCCCCAAGCAGCCCACCAAAAACATGCAATACTGCTAAAAAAATAATTTCCACCATGGATTTTCTTCAAACCACTTGTAATCAAACTTAGACCTTCCCAGCAGTGCTCCAATACCCATAATCCCACTCCCAAACCTCTAGAACCCCCCAAACAGCCCCCCAAAAATATGTAATACTACTAGGCCTAACTTAAAATCATGCAAAAAAACGCTCTCTGCAACTAGGCCCATACCCCCCTTTTCCTCCATGGATTTTCTTCAAACCACTTGCAATCAATATTAGACCTTCCCAGCAGTGCTCCCAGACCCATAAACCCACTCCCAAACATCTAGAACCCCCCCAAACAGCCCCCCAAAAACATGCAATACTGCAAGGCCTAACTTAAAATCGTTCCAAAACGCTCTCTGCAACTAGGCCCAAACCCCCCTTTTCCACCATAGATTTCTCAAACCACGTGCAATCAAAATTAGGCCTTCCCAGCAGTGCTCCCAGACCCCTCAACCCACCCCCAAAAATCTAGAACACCCTGAAGCAGCCCCCCAAAAACATGCAATACTGCTAGGCCTCAGTTTAAACTGTGCCAAAACGCTCTCTGCAACTAGAACCAAACACCCGTTTTCCACCATGGATTTTCTTCAAACCACTTGCAATCAACATTAGACCTGCCCAACAGTGCTCCAAGACCCATAAACCCCCTCCCAAACAACTAGAACCCCCCCAAACAGCCCCTCAAAAACATGCAATACTGCTAGGCCTAACTTAAAATCGTGTCAAAACGCTCTCTGCAACTAGGTACAAAGCCCCCTTTTCCACCATGGACTTTCTTCAAACCACTTGCAGTCAAAATTAGACCTTCCCAGAAGTGCTCCCAGACCCCTCAACCCACCCCCCAAAATCTAGAAGACCCCCCAGCAGCCCCCAAAAACATGCAACACTGCTAAAAAAAAAGAAAAATTCCACCATGGATTTCTTCAAACCACTTGCAATCAAAATAAGACCTCCCCAGCAGTGCACACAGACCCCTCAACCCACCCCCAAAAATCTAGAACACCCCCAAGCAGCCCCCCAAAAACATGCAATACTGCTAGGCCTCAGTTTAGATCGTGCCAAAACGCTCTCTGCGACAAGGCCCAACCCCCATTTTCCACGATGGATTTTCTTCAAACCACTTGCAACCAAAATTAGACCTTCCCATCAGTGGTCCCAGACCCATACACCCACACCCAAACATCTAGAACACCCCCAAACAGCCCCCCAAAAACATGCAATACTGCTAGGCCTAACGTAAAATTGTGCCAAAACGCTCTCTGCAACTAGGCCCAAACCCCCCTTTTCCACCATGGATTTTCTTCAAACCACTTGCAATCAAAATTAAACCTTCCCAGCAGTGCTCACAGACCCCTCAACCCACCCCCAAAAATCTAAAACAACCCCAAGCAGCCCACTAAAAACATACTGCTAAAAAAAATAGTTTCCGCCATGGATTTTCTTCAAACCACTTGTAATCAAACTTAGACCTTGCAAACAGTGCTCCAATACCCATAATCCCACTCCCAAACCTCTAGAGCCCCCAAACAGCCCCCCAAAAATATGTAATACTACTAGGCCTAACTTAAAATCATGCAAAAACGCTCTCTGCAACTAGGCCCATACCCCCCTTTTCCTCCACGGATTTTCTTCAAACCACTTGCAATCAATATTAGACCTTCCCAGCAGTGCTCCCAGACCCATAAACCCACTCACAAAAATCTAGAACCCCCCAAACAGCCCCCCAAAAACATGCAATACTGGTAGGCATTACTTAAAATCATGTCAAAACGCTCTCTGCAACTAGGCCCAAACCCCCCTTTTCCACAATGGATTTTCTTCAAACCACTTGCAGTCAAAATTAGACCTTCCCAGCAGTGCTCCAAGACCCCTCAACCCACCCCCAAAAATCTAGAACACCCCCAAGCAGCCCACCAAAAACATGCAATACTGCTAAAAAAAGTAATTTCCACCATGGATTTTCTTCAAACCACTTGTAATCAAACTTAGACCTTCCCAGCAGTGCTCCAATACCCATAATCCCACTCCCAAACCTCTAGAACCCCCCAAACAGCCCCCCAAAAATATGTAATACTACTAGGCCTAACTTAAAATCATGCAAAAAAACGCTCTCTGCAACTAGGCCCATACCCCCCTTTTCCTCCATGGATTTTCTTCAAACCACTTGCAATCAATATTAGACCTTCCCAGCAGTGCTCCCAGACCCATAAACCCACTCCCAAACATCTAGAACCCCCCCAAACAGCCCCCCAAAAACATGCAATACTGCGAGGCCTAACTTAAAATCGTTTCAAAACGCTCTCTGCAACTAGGCCCAAACCCCCCTTTTCCACCATAGATTTCTCAAACCACGTGCAATCAAAATTAGACCTTCCCAGCAGTGCTCCAAGACCTATAAACCCACTCACAAAAATCTAGAACCCCCCAAACAGCCCCCCCAAAACATGCAATACTGCTAGGCCTAACTTAAAATCGTGTCAAAACGCTCTCTGCAACTAGGCCCAAACCCCCCTTTGACACGATGGATTTTCTTCAAACCACTTGCAATCAAAATTAGACCTTCCCAGCAGGGCTCCCAGACCCATAAACCCACTCCCAAACATCTAGAACCCCAACAAACAGCCCCCCAAAAACATGCAATACTGCGAGGCCTAACTTAAAATCGTGCCAAAACGCTCTCTGCAACTAGGCCCGAATCCTCCTTTTCCACCATGGAGTTTCTCAAACCACTTGCAATCTAAAATTAGACCTTCCCAGCAGTGCTCCAAGACCCATAAACTCACTCGCAAACATCTAGAACCCCCCAAACGGCCCCCCAAAAACATGCAATACTCTAGGCCTAACTTAAAATCGTGCCAAATTGCTCTCTGCAACTAGGCCCAAATCCCCCTTTTCCACGATGGATTTTCTTCAGACCACTTGCAATCAAAATTAGACCTTCCCAGCAGGGCTCCCAGACCCCTCAACCCACCCCCCAAAATCTAGAAGACCCCCAAGCAGCCCCCAAAAACATGCAACACTGCTAAAAAAAAAGAAAAATTCCACCATGGATTTCTTCAAACCATTTGCAATCAAAATAAGACCTCCCCAGCAGTGCACACAGACCCTTCAACCCACTCCCAAAAATCTAGAACACCCCCAAGCAGCCCCCCAAAAACATGCAATACTGCTAGGCCTCAGTTTAGATCGTGCCAAAACGCTCTCTGCGACAAGGCCCAAACCCCATTTTCCACGATGGATTTTCTTCAAACCAATTGCAACCAAAATTAGACCTTCCCATCAGTGCTCCCAGACCCATACACCCACACCCAAACATCTAGAACACCCCCAAACAGCCCACCAAAACATGCAATACTGCTAGGCCTAACGTAAAATTGTGCCAAAACGCTCTCTGCAAATAGGCCCAAACCCCCCTTTTCCACCATGGATTTTCTTCAAACCACTTGCAATCAAAATTAAAGCTTCCCAGCAGTGCTCACAGACCCCTCAACCCACCCCCAAAAATCTAGAACACCCCCAAGCAGCCCACCAAAAGCATGCAATACTGCTAAAAAAAATAATTTCCAGCATGGATTTTCTTCAAACCACTTGTAATCAAACTTATACCTTCCCAGCAGTGCTCCAATACCCATAATCCCACTCCCAAACCTCTATAACCCCCCAAACAGCCCCCCAAAAATATGTAATACTACTAGGCCTAACTTAAAATCATGCAAAAACGCTCTCTGCAACTAGGCCCATACCCCCCTTTTCCTCCATGGATTTTCTTCAAACCACTTGCAATCAATATTAGACCTTCCCAGCAGTGCTCCCAGACCCATAAACCCACTCGCAAAAATCTAGAACCCCCCAAACAGCCCCCCAAAAACATGCAATACTGCTAGGCCTAACTTAAAATCGTGTCAAAACGCTCTCTGCAACTAGGCCCAAACCCCCCTTTTCCACAATGGATTTTCTTCAAACCACTTGCAGTCCAAATTAGACCTTCCCAGCAGTGCTCCAAGACCCCTCAACCCACCCCCAAAAATCTAGAACACCCCCAAGCAGCCCACCAAAAACATGCAATACTGCTAAAAAAAATAATTTCCACCATGGATTTTCTTCAAACCACTTGTAATCAACCTTAGACCTTCCCAGCAGTGCTCCAATACCCATAATCCCACTCCCAAACCTCTAGAACCCCCCAAACAGCCCCCCCCAAAATATGTAATACTACTAGGCCTAACTTAAAATCATGCAAAAAAACGCTCTCTGCAACTAGGCCCATACCCCCCTTTTCCTCCATGGATTTTCTTCAAACCACTTACAATCAATATTAGACCTTCCCAGCAGTGCTCCCAGACCCATAAACCCACTCCCAAACATCTAGAACCCCCCCAAACATCCCCCTAAAAACATGCAATACTGCGAGGCCTAACTTAAAATCGTTCCAAAACGCTCTCTGCAACTAGGCCCAAACCCCCCTTTTCCACCATGGATTTCTCAAACCACGTGCAATCAAAATTAGACCTTCCCAGCAGTGCTCCAAGACCCATAAACCCACTCTCAAAAATCTAGAACCCCCCAAACAGCCCCCCCAAAACATGCAATACTGCTAGGCCTAACTTAAAATCGTGTCAAAACGCTCTCTGCAACTAGGCCCAAACCCCCTTTTCACACAATGGATTTTCTTCAAACCACTTGCAATCTAAATTAGACCTTCCCAGCAGTGCTCACAGACCCCTCAACCCACCCCCAAAAATCTAAAACAACCCCAAGCAGCCCACTAAAAACATACTGCTAAAAAAAATAGTTTCCGCCATGGATTTTCTTCAAACCACTTGTAATCAAACTTAGACCTTGCAAACAGTGCTCCAATACCCATAATCCCACTCCCAAACCTCTAGAGCCCCCAAACAGCCCCCCAAAAATATGTAATACTACTAGGCCTAACTTAAAATCATGCAAAAACGCTCTCTGCAACTAGGCCCATACCCCCCTTTTCCTCCACGGATTTTCTTCAAACCACTTGCAATCAATATTAGACCTTCCCAGCAGTGCTCCCAGACCCATAAACCCACTCACAAAAATCTAGAACCCCCCAAACAGCCCCCCAAAAACATGCAATACTGGTAGGCATTACTTAAAATCATGTCAAAACGCTCTCTGCAACTAGGCCCAAACCCCCCTTTTCCACAATGGATTTTCTTCAAACCACTTGCAGTCAAAATTAGACCTTCCCAGCAGTGCTCCAAGACCCCTCAACCCACCCCCAAAAATCTAGAACACCCCCAAGCAGCCCACCAAAAACATGCAATACTGCTAAAAAAATAATTTCCACCATGGATTTTCTTCAAACCACTTGTAATCAAACTTAGACCTTCCCAGCAGTGCTCCAATACCCATAATCCCACTCCCAAACCTCTAGAACCCCCCAAACAGCCCCCCAAAAATATGTAATACTACTAGGCCTAACTTAAAATCATGCAAAAAAACGCTCTCTGCAACTAGGCCCATACCCCCCTTTTCCTCCATGGATTTTCTTCAAACCACTTGCAATCAATATTAGACCTTCCCAGCAGTGCTCCCAGACCCATAAACCCACTCCCAAACATCTAGAACCCCCCCAAACAGCCCCCCAAAAACATGCAATACTGCAAGGCCTAACTTAAAATCGTTTCAAAACGCTCTCTGCAACTAGGCCCAAACCCCCCTTTTCCACCATAGATTTCTCAAACCACGTGCAATCAAAATTAGACCTTCCCAGCAGTGCTCCAAGACCTATAAACCCACTCACAAAAATCTAGAACCCCCCAAACAGCCCCCCCAAAACATGCAATACTGCTAGGCCTAACTTAAAATCGTGTCAAAACGCTCTCTGCAACTAGGCCCAAACCCCCCTTTGACACGATGGATTTTCTTCAAACCACTTGCAATCAAAATTAGACCTTCCCAGCAGGTCTCCCAGACCCATAAACCCACTCCCAAACATCTAGAACCCCAACAAACAGCCCCCCAAAAACATGCAATACTGCGAGGCCTAACTTAAAATCGTGCCAAAACGCTCTCTGCAACTAGGCCCGAATCCCCCTTTTCCACCATGGAGTTTCTCAAACCACTTGCAATCTAAAATTAGACCTTCCCAGCAGTGCTCCAAGACCCATAAACTCACTCGCAAACATCTAGAACCCCCCAAACGGCCCCCCAAAAACATGCAATACTCTAGGCCTAACTTAAAATTGTGCCAAATTGCTCTCTGCAACTAGGCCCAAATCCCCCTTTTCCACGATGGATTTTCTTCAAACCACTTGCAATCAAAATTAGACCTTCCCAGCAGGGCTCCCAGACCCCTCAACCCACCCCCCAAAATCTAGAAGACCCCCAAGCAGCCCCCAAAAACATGCAACACTGCTAAAAAAAAAGAAAAATTCCACCATGGATTTCTTCAAACCATTTGCAATCAAAATAAGACCTCCCCAGCAGTGCACACAGACCCTTCAACCCACTCCCAAAAATCTAGAACACCTCCAAGCAGCCCCCCAAAAACATGCAATACTGCTAGGCCTCAGTTTAGATCGTGCCAAAACGCTCTCTGCGACAAGGCCCAAACCCCATTTTCCACGATGGATTTTCTTCAAACCACTTGCAACCAAAATTAGACCTTCCCATCAGTGCTCCCAGACCCATACACCCACACCCAAACATCTAGAACACCCCCAAACAGCCCACCAAAACATGCAATACTGCTAGGCCTAACGTAAAATTGTGCCAAAACGCTCTCTGCAACTAGGCCCAAACCCCCCTTTTCCACTATGGATTTTCTTCAAACCACTTGCAATCAAAATTAAAGCTTCCCAGCAGTGCTCACAGACCCCTCAACCCACCCCCAAAAATCTAGAACACCCCCAAGCAGCCCACCAAAAGCATGCAATACTGCTAAAAAAAATAATTTCCAGCATGGATTTTCTTCAAACCACTTGTAATCAAACTTATACCTTCCCAGCAGTGCTCCAATACCCATAATCCCACTCCCAAACCTCTATAACCCCCCAAACAGCCCCCCAAAAATATGTAATACTACTAGGCCTAACTTAAAATCATGCAAAAACGCTCTCTGCAACTAGGCCCATACCCCCCTTTTCCTCCATGGATTTTCTTCAAACCACTTGCAATCAATATTAGACCTTCCCAGCAGTGCTCCCAGACCCATAAACCCACTCGCAAAAATCTAGAACCCCCCAAACAGCCCCCCAAAAACATGCAATACTGCTAGGCCTAACTTAAAATCGTGTCAAAACGCTCTCTGCAACTAGGCCCAAACCCCCCTTTTCCACAATGGATTTTCTTCAAACCACTTGCAGTCCAAATTAGACCTTCCCAGCAGTGCTCCAAGACCCCTCAACCCACCCCCAAAAATCTAGAACACCCCCAAGCAGCCCACCAAAAACATGCAATACTGCTAAAAAAAATAATTTCCACCATGGATTTTCTTCAAACCACTTGTAATCAACCTTAGACCTTCCCAGCAGTGCTCCAATACCCATAATCCCACTCCCAAACCTCTAGAACCCCCCAAACAGCCCCCCCCAAAATATGTAATACTACTAGGCCTAACTTAAAATCATGCAAAAACGCTCTCTGCAACTAGGCCCATACCCCCCTTTTCCTCCACGGATTTTCTTCAAACCACTTGCAATCAATATTAGACCTTCCCAGCAGTGCTCCCAGACCCATAAACCCACTCACAAAAATCTAGAACCCCCCAAACAGCCCCCCAAAAACATGCAATACTGGTAGGCATTACTTAAAATCATGTCAAAACGCTCTCTGCAACTAGGCCCAAACCCCCCTTTTCCACAATGGATTTTCTTCAAACCACTTGCAGTCAAAATTAGACCTTCCCAGCAGTGCTCCAAGACCCCTCAACCCACCCCCAAAAATCTAGAACACCCCCAAGCAGCCCACCAAAAACATGCAATACTGCTAAAAAAATAATTTCCACCATGGATTTTCTTCAAACCACTTGTAATCAAACTTAGACCTTCCCAGCAGTGCTCCAATACCCATAATCCCACTCCCAAACCTCTAGAACCCCCCAAACAGCCCCCCAAAAATATGTAATACTACTAGGCCTAACTTAAAATCATGCAAAAAAACGCTCTCTGCAACTAGGCCCATACCCCCCTTTTCCTCCATGGATTTTCTTCAAACCACTTGCAATCAATATTAGACCTTCCCAGCAGTGCTCCCAGACCCATAAACCCACTCCCAAACATCTAGAACCCCCCCAAACAGCCCCCCAAAAACATGCAATACTGCAGGGCCTAACTTAAAATCGTTCCAAAACGCTCTCTGCAACTAGGCCCAAACCCCCCTTTTCCACCATAGATTTCTCAAACCACGTGCAATCAAAATTAGGCCTTCCCAGCAGTGCTCCCAGACCCCTCAACCCACCCCCAAAAATCTAGAACACCCTGAAGCAGCCCCCCAAAAACATGCAATACTGCTAGGCCTCAGTTTAAACTGTGCCAAAACGCTCTCTGCAACTAGAACCAAACACCCGTTTTCCACCATGGATTTTCTTCAAACCACTTGCAATCAACATTAGACCTGCCCAACAGTGCTCCAAGACCCATAAACCCCCTCCCAAACAACTAGAACCCCCCCAAACAGCCCCTCAAAAACATGCAATACTGCTAGGCCTAACTTAAAATCGTGTCAAAACGCTCTCTGCAACTAGGTACAAAGCCCCCTTTTCCACCATGGACTTTCTTCAAACCACTTGCAGTCAAAATTAGACCTTCCCAGCAGTGCTCCCAGACCCCTCAACCCACCCCCCAAAATCTAGAAGACCCCCCAGCAGCCCCCAAAAACATGCAACACTGCTAAAAAAAAAAGAAAAATTCCACCATGGATTTCTTCAAACCACTTGCAATCAAAATAAGACCTCCCCAGCAGTGCACACAGACCCCTCAACCCACCCCCAAAAATCTAGAACACCCCCAAGCAGCCCCCCAAAAACATGCAATACTGCTAGGCCTCAGTTTAGATCGTGCCAAAACGCTCTCTGCGACAAGGCCCAACCCCCATTTTCCACGATGGATTTTCTTCAAACCACTTGCAACCAAAATTAGACCTTCCCATCAGTGGTCCCAGACCCATACACCCACACCCAAACATCTAGAACACCCCCAAACAGCCCCCCAAAAACATGCAATACTGCTAGGCCTAACGTAAAATTGTGCCAAAACGCTCTCTGCAACTAGGCCCAAACCCCCCTTTTCCACCATGGATTTTCTTCAAACCACTTGCAATCAAAATTAAACCTTCCCAGCAGTGCTCACAGACCCCTCAACCCACCCCCAAAAATCTAAAACAACCCCAAGCAGCCCACTAAAAACATACTGCTAAAAAAAATAGTTTCCGCCATGGATTTTCTTCAAACCACTTGTAATCAAACTTAGACCTTGCAAACAGTGCTCCAATACCCATAATCCCACTCCCAAACCTCTAGAGCCCCCAAACAGCCCCCCAAAAATATGTAATACTACTAGGCCTAACTTAAAATCATGCAAAAACGCTCTCTGCAACTAGGCCCATACCCCCCTTTTCCTCCACGGATTTTCTTCAAACCACTTGCAATCAATATTAGACCTTCCCAGCAGTGCTCCCAGACCCATAAACCCACTCACAAAAATCTAGAACCCCCCAAACAGCCCCCCAAAAACATGCAATACTGGTAGGCATTACTTAAAATCATGTCAAAACGCTCTCTGCAACTAGGCCCAAACCCCCCTTTTCCACAATGGATTTTCTTCAAACCACTTGCAGTCAAAATTAGACCTTCCCAGCAGTGCTCCAAGACCCCTCAACCCACCCCCAAAAATCTAGAACACCCCCAAGCAGCCCACCAAAAACATGCAATACTGCTAAAAAAATAATTTCCACCATGGATTTTCTTCAAACCACTTGTAATCAAACTTAGACCTTCCCAGCAGTGCTCCAATACCCATAATCCCACTCCCAAACCTCTAGAGCCCCCAAACAGCCCCCCAAAAATATGTAATACTACTAGGCCTAACTTAAAATCATGCAAAAACGCTCTCTGCAACTAGGCCCATACCCCCCTTTTCCTCCACGGATTTTCTTCAAACCACTTGCAATCAATATTAGACCTTCCCAGCAGTGCTCCCAGACCCATAAACCCACTCACAAAAATCTAGAACCCCCCAAACAGCCCCCCAAAAACATGCAATACTGGTAGGCATTACTTAAAATCATGTCAAAACGCTCTCTGCAACTAGGCCCAAACCCCCCTTTTCCACAATGGATTTTCTTCAAACCACTTGCAGTCAAAATTAGACCTTCCCAGCAGTGCTCCAAGACCCCTCAACCCACCCCCAAAAATCTAGAACACCCCCAAGCAGCCCACCAAAAACATGCAATACTGCTAAAAAAATAATTTCCACCATGGATTTTCTTCAAACCACTTGTAATCAAGCTTAGACCTTCCCAGCAGTGCTCCAATACCCATAATCCCACTCCCAAACCTCTAGAACCCCCCAAACAGCCCCCCAAAAATATGTAATACTACTAGGCCTAACTTAAAATCATGCAAAAAAACGCTCTCTGCAACTAGGCCCATACCCCCCTTTTCCTCCATGGATTTTCTTCAAACCACTTGCAATCAATATTAGACCTTCCCAGCAGTGCTCCCAGACCCATAAACCCACTCCCAAACATCTAGAACCCCCCCAAACAGCCCCCCAAAAACATGCAATACTGCAAGGCCTAACTTAAAATCGTTCCAAAACGCTCTCTGCAACTAGGCCCAAACCCCCCTTTTCCACCACAGATTTCTCAAACCACGTGCAATCAAAATTAGGCCTTCCCAGCAGTGCTCCCAGACCCCTCAACCCACCCCCAAAAATCTAGAACACCCTGAAGCAGCCCCCCAAAAACATGCAATACTGCTAGGCCTCAGTTTAAACTGTGCCAAAACGCTCTCTGCAACTAGAACCAAACACCCGTTTTCCACCATGGATTTTCTTCAAACCACTTGCAATCAACATTAGACCTGCCCAACAGTGCTCCAAGACCCATAAACCCCCTCCCAAACAACTAGAACCCCCCCAAACAGCCCCTCAAAAACATGCAATACTGCTAGGCCTAACTTAAAATCGTGTCAAAACGCTCTCTGCAACTAGGTACAAAGCCCCCTTTTCCACCATGGACTTTCTTCAAACCACTTGCAGTCAAAATTAGACCTTCCCAGCAGTGCTCCCAGACCCCTCAACCCACCCCCCAAAATCTAGAAGACCCCCCAGCAGCCCCCAAAAACATGCAACACTGCTAAAAAAAAAGAAAAATTCCACCATGGATTTCTTCAAACCACTTGCAATCAAAATAAGACCTCCCCAGCAGTGCACACAGACCCCTCAACCCACCCCCAAAAATCTAGAACACCCCCAAGCAGCCCCCCAAAAACATGCAATACTGCTAGGCCTCAGTTTAGATCGTGCCAAAACGCTCTCTGCGACAAGGCCCAACCCCCATTTTCCACGATGGATTTTCTTCAAACCACTTGCAACCAAAATTAGACCTTCCCATCAGTGGTCCCAGACCCATACACCCACACCCAAACATCTAGAACACCCCCAAACAGCCCCCCAAAAACATGCAATACTGCTAGGCCTAACGTAAAATTGTGCCAAAACGCTCTCTGCAACTAGGCCCAAACCCCCCTTTTCCACCATGGATTTTCTTCAAACCACTTGCAATCAAAATTAAACCTTCCCAGCAGTGCTCACAGACCCCTCAACCCACCCCCAAAAATCTAAAACAACCCCAAGCAGCCCACTAAAAACATACTGCTAAAAAAAATAGTTTCCGCCATGGATTTTCTTCAAACCACTTGTAATCAAACTTAGACCTTGCAAACAGTGCTCCAATACCCCTAATCCCACTCCCAAACCTCTAGAGCCCCCAAACAGCCCCCCAAAAATATGTAATACTACTAGGCCTAACTTAAAATCATGCAAAAACGCTCTCTGCAACTAGGCCCATACCCCCCTTTTCCTCCACGGATTTTCTTCAAACCACTTGCAATCAATATTAGACCTTCCCAGCAGTGCTCCCAGACCCATAAACCCACTCACAAAAATCTAGAACCCCCCAAACAGCCCCCCAAAAACATGCAATACTGGTAGGCATTACTTAAAATCATGTCAAAACGCTCTCTGCAACTAGGCCCAAACCCCCCTTTTCCACAATGGATTTTCTTCAAACCACTTGCAGTCAAAATTAGACCTTCCCAGCAGTGCTCCAAGACCCCTCAACCCACCCCCAAAAATCTAGAACACCCCCAAGCAGCCCACCAAAAACATGCAATACTGCTAAAAAAATAATTTCCACCATGGATTTTCTTCAAACCAATTGTAATCAAACTTAGACCTTCCCAGCAGTGCTCCAATACCCATAATCCCACTCCCAAACCTCTAGAACCCCCCAAACAGCCCCCCAAAAATATGTAATACTACTAGGCCTAACTTAAAATCATGCAAAAAAACGCTCTCTGCAACTAGGCCCATACCCCCCTTTTCCTCCATGGATTTTCTTCAAACCACTTGCAATCAATATTAGACCTTCCCAGCAGTGCTCCCAGACCCATAAACCCACTCCCAAACATCTAGAACCCCCCCAAACAGCCCCCCAAAAACATGCAATACTGCGAGGCCTAACTTAAAATCGTTTCAAAACGCTCTCTGCAACTAGGCCCAAACCCCCCTTTTCCACCATAGATTTCTCAAACCACGTGCAATCAAAATTAGACCTTCCCAGCAGTGCTCCAAGACCTATAAACCCACTCACAAAAATCTAGAACCCCCCAAACAGCCCCCCCAAAACATGCAATACTGCTAGGCCTAACTTAAAATCGTGTCAAAACGCTCTCTGCAACTAGGCCCAAACCCCCCTTTGACACGATGGATTTTCTTCAAACCACTTGCAATCAAAATTAGACCTTCCCAGCAGGGCTCCCAGACCCATAAACCCACTCCCAAACATCTAGAACCCCAACAAACAGCCCCCCAAAAACATGCAATACTGCGAGGCCTAACTTAAAATCGTGCCAAAACGCTCTCTGCAACTAGGCCCGAATCCCCCTTTTCCACCATGGAGTTTCTCAAACCACTTGCAATCTAAAATTAGACCTTCCCAGCAGTGCTCCAAGACCCATAAACTCACTCGCAAACATCTAGAACCCCCCAAACGGCCTCCCAAAAACATGCAATACTCTAGGCCTAACTTAAAATCGTGCCAAATTGCTCTCTGCAACTAGGCCCAAATCCCCCTTTTCCACGATGGATTTTCTTCAGACCACTTGCAATCAAAATTAGACCTTCCCAGCAGGGCTCCCAGACCCCTCAACCCACCCCCCAAAATCTAGAAGACCCCCAAGCAGCCCCCAAAAACATGCAACACTGCTAAAAAAAAAGAAAAATTCCACCATGGATTTCTTCAAACCATTTGCAATCAAAATAAGACCTCCCCAGCAGTGCACACAGACCCTTCAACCCACTCCCAAAAATCTAGAACACCCCCAAGCAGCCCCCCAAAAACATGCAATACTGCTAGGCCTCAGTTTAGATCGTGCCAAAACGCTCTCTGCGACAAGGCCCAAACCCCATTTTCCACGATGGATTTTCTTCAAACCACTTGCAACCAAAATTAGACCTTCCCATCAGTGCTCCCAGACCCATACACCCACACCCAAACATCTAGAACACCCCCAAACAGCCCACCAAAACATGCAATACTGCTAGGCCTAACGTAAAATTGTGCCAAAACGCTCTCTGCAACTAGGCCCAAACCCCCCTTTTCCACCATGGATTTTCTTCAAACCACTTGCAATCAAAATTAAAGCTTCCCAGCAGTGCTCACAGACCCCTCAACCCACCCCCAAAAATCTAGAACACCCCCAAGCAGCCCACCAAAAGCATGCAATACTGCTAAAAAAAATAATTTCCAGCATGGATTTTCTTCAAACCACTTGTAATCAAACTTATACCTTCCCAGCAGTGCTCCAATACCCATAATCCCACTCCCAAACCTCTATAACCCCCCAAACAGCCCCCCAAAAATATGTAATACTACTAGGCCTAACTTAAAATCATGCAAAAACGCTCTCTGCAACTAGGCCCATACCCCCCTTTTCCTCCATGGATTTTCTTCAAACCACTTGCAATCAATATTAGACCTTCCCAGCAGTGCTCCCAGACCCATAAACCCACTCGCAAAAATCTAGAACCCCCCAAACAGCCCCCCAAAAACATGCAATACTGCTAGGCCTAACTTAAAATCGTGTCAAAACGCTCTCTGCAACTAGGCCCAAACCCCCCTTTTCCACAATGGATTTTCTTCAAACCACTTGCAGTCCAAATTAGACCTTCCCAGCAGTGCTCCAAGACCCCTCAACCCACCCCCAAAAATCTAGAACACCCCCAAGCAGCCCACCAAAAACATGCAATACTGCTAAAAAAAATAATTTCCACCATGGATTTTCTTCAAACCACTTGTAATCAACCTTAGACCTTCCCAGCAGTGCTCCAATACCCATAATCCCACTCCCAAACCTCTAGAACCCCCCAAACAGCCCCCCCCAAAATATGTAATACTACTAGGCCTAACTTAAAATCATGCAAAAAAACGCTCTCTGCAACTAGGCCCATACCCCCCTTTTCCTCCATGGATTTTCTTCAAACCACTTACAATCAATATTAGACCTTCCCAGCAGTGCTCCCAGACCCATAAACCCACTCCCAAACATCTAGAACCCCCCCAAACATCCCCCTAAAAACATGCAATACTGCGAGGCCTAACTTAAAATCGTTCCAAAACGCTCTCTGCAACTAGGCCCAAACCCCCCTTTTCCACCATGGATTTCTCAAACCACGTGCAATCAAAATTAGACCTTCCCAGCAGTGCTCCAAGACCCATAAACCCACTCTCAAAAATCTAGAACCCCCCAAACAGCCCCCCCAAAACATGCAATACTGCTAGGCCTAACTTAAAATCGTGTCAAAACGCTCTCTGCAACTAGGCCCAAACCCCCTTTTCACACAATGGATTTTCTTCAAACCACTTGCAATCTAAATTAGACCTTCCCAGCAGTGCTCACAGACCCCTCAACCCACCCCCAAAAATCTAAAACAACCCCAAGCAGCCCACTAAAAACATACTGCTAAAAAAAATAGTTTCCGCCATGGATTTTCTTCAAACCACTTGTAATCAAACTTAGACCTTGCAAACAGTGCTCCAATACCCATAATCCCACTCCCAAACCTCTACAGCCCCAAACAGCCCCCCAAAAATATGTAATACTACTAGGCCTAACTTAAAATCATGCAAAAACGCTCTCTGCAACTAGGCCCATACCCCCCTTTTCCTCCACGGATTTTCTTCAAACCACTTGCAATCAATATTAGACCTTCCCAGCAGTGCTCCCAGACCCATAAACCCACTCACAAAAATCTAGAACCCCCCAAACAGCCCCCCAAAAACATGCAATACTGGTAGGCATTACTTAAAATCGTGTCAAAACGCTCTCTGCAACTAGGCCCAAACCCCCCTTTTCCACAATGGATTTTCTTCAAACCACTTGCAGTCAAAATTAGACCTTCCCAGCAGTGCTCCAAGACCCCTCAACCCACCCCCAAAAATCTAGAACACCCCCAAGCAGCCCACCAAAAACATGCAATACTGCTAAAAAAATAATTTCCACCATGGATTTTCTTCAAACCACTTGTAATCAAACTTAGACCTTCCCAGCAGTGCTCCAATACCCATAATCCCACTCCCAAACCTCTAGAACCCCCCAAACAGCCCCCCAAAAATATGTAATACTACTAGGCCTAACTTAAAATCATGCAAAAAAACGCTCTCTGCAACTAGGCCCATACCCCCCTTTTCCTCCATGGATTTTCTTCAAACCACTTGCAATCAATATTAGACCTTCCCAGCAGTGCTCCCAGACCCATAAACCCACTCCCAAACATCTAGAACCCCCCCAAACAGCCCCCCAAAAACATGCAATACTGCGAGGCCTAACTTAAAATCGTTTCAAAACGCTCTCTGCAACTAGGCCCAAACCCCCCTTTTCCACCATAGATTTCTCAAACCACGTGCAATCAAAATTAGACCTTCCCAGCAGTGCTCCAAGACCTATAAACCCACTCACAAAAATCTAGAACCCCCCAAACAGCCCCCCAAAACATGCAATACTGCTAGGCCTAACTTAAAATCGTGTCAAAACGCTCTCTGCAACTAGGCCCAAACCCCCCTTTGACACGATGGATTTTCTTCAAACCACTTGCAATCAAAATTAGACCTTCCCAGCAGGGCTCCCAGACCCATAAACCCACTCCCAAACATCTAGAACCCCAACAAACAGCCCCCCAAAAACATGCAATACTGCGAGGCCTAACTTAAAATCGTGCCAAAACGCTCTCTGCAACTAGGCCCGAATCCCCCTTTTCCACCATGGAGTTTCTCAAACCACTTGCAATCTAAAATTAGACCTTCCCAGCAGTGCTCCAAGACCCATAAACTCACTCGCAAACATCTAGAACCCCCCAAACGGCCCCCCAAAAACATGCAATACTCTAGGCCTAACTTAAAATCGTGCCAAATTGCTCTCTGCAACTAGGCCCAAATCCCCCTTTTCCACGATGGATTTTCTTCAAACCACTTGCAATCAAAATTAGACCTTCCCAGCAGGGCTCCCAGACCCCTCAACCCACCCCCCAAAATCTAGAAGACCCCCAAGCAGCCCCCAAAAACATGCAACACTGCTAAAAAAAAAGAAAAATTCCACCATGGATTTCTTCAAACCATTTGCAATCAAAATAAGACCTCCCCAGCAGTGCACACAGACCCTTCAACCCACTCCCAAAAATCTAGAACACCCCCAAGCAGCACCCCAAAAACATGCAATACTGCTAGGCCTCAGTTTAGATCGTGCCAAAACGCTCTCTGCGACAAGGCCCAAACCCCATTTTCCACGATGGATTTTCTTCAAACCACTTGCAACCAAAATTAGACCTTCCCATCAGTGCTCCCAGACCCATACACCCACACCCAAACATCTAGAACACCCCCAAACAGCCCACCAAAACATGCAATACTGCTAGGCCTAACGTAAAATTGTGCCAAAACGCTCTCTGCAACTAGGCCCAAACCCCCCTTTTCCACCATGGATTTTCTTCAAACCACTTGCAATCAAAATTAAAGCTTCCCAGCAGTGCTCACAGACCCCTCAACCCACCCCCAAAAATCTAGAACACCCCCAAGCAGCCCACCAAAAGCATGCAATACTGCTAAAAAAAATAATTTCCAGCATGGATTTTCTTCAAACCACTTGTAATCAAACTTATACCTTCCCAGCAGTGCTCCAATACCCATAATCCCACTCCCAAACCTCTATAACCCCCCAAACAGCCCCCCAAAAATATGTAATACTACTAGGCCTAACTTAAAATCATGCAAAAACGCTCTCTGCAACTAGGCCCATACCCCCCTTTTCCTCCATGGATTTTCTTCAAACCACTTGCAATCAATATTAGACCTTCCCAGCAGTGCTCCCAGACCCATAAACCCACTCGCAAAAATCTAGAACCCCCCAAACAGCCCCCCAAAAACATGCAATACTGCTAGGCCTAACTTAAAATCGTGTCAAAACGCTCTCTGCAACTAGGCCCAAACCCCCCTTTTCCACAATGGATTTTCTTCAAACCACTTGCAGTCCAAATTAGACCTTCCCAGCAGTGCTCCAAGACCCCTCAACCCACCCCCAAAAATCTAGAACACCCCCAAGCAGCCCACCAAAAACATGCAATACTGCTAAAAAAAATAATTTCCACCATGGATTTTCTTCAAACCACTTGTAATCAACCTTAGACCTTCCCAGCAGTGCTCCAATACCCATAATCCCACTCCCAAACCTCTAGAACCCCCCAAACAGCCCCCCCCAAAATATGTAATACTACTAGGCCTAACTTAAAATCATGCAAAAAAACGCTCTCTGCAACTAGGCCCATACCCCCCTTTTCCTCCATGGATTTTCTTCAAACCACTTACAATCAATATTAGACCTTCCCAGCAGTGCTCCCAGACCCATAAACCCACTCCCAAACATCTAGAACCCCCCCAAACATCCCCCTAAAAACATGCAATACTGCGAGGCCTAACTTAACATCGTTCCAAAACGCTCTCTGCAACTAGGCCCAAACCCCCCTTTTCCACCATGGATTTCTCAAACCACGTGCAATCAAAATTAGACCTTCCCAGCAGTGCTCCAAGACCCATAAACCCACTCTCAAAAATCTAGAACCCCCCAAACAGCCCCCCCAAAACATGCAATACTGCTAGGCCTAACTTAAAATTGTGTCAAAACGCTCTCTGCAACTAGGCCCAAACCCCCTTTTCACACGATGGATTTTCTTCAAACCACTTGCAATCTAAATTAGACCTTCCCAGCAGTGCTCCAAGACCCCTCAACCCACCCCCAAAAATCTAGAACACCCCCAAGCAGCCCACCAAAAACATGCAATACTGCTAAAATAAAAGAAACATTCCACCATGGATTTTCTTCAAACCACTTGCAGTCAAAATAAGACCTCCCCAGCAGTGCACACAGACCCCTCAACCCACCCCCGAAAATCTAGAACACCCCCAAGCAGCTCCCCAAAAACATGCAATACTGCTAGGCCTCAGTTTAGATCGTGCCGAAAAACGCTCTCTGCGACTAGGCCCAAACCCCCATTTTCCGCCATGGATTTTCTTCAAACCACATGCAACCAAAATTAGACCTTCCCATCAGTGCTCCCAGACCCATACACCCACACCCAAACATCTAGAACACCCCCAAACAGCCCCCCAAAAACATGCAATACTGCTAGGCCTAACGTAAAATTGTGCCAAAACGCTCTCTGCAACTAGGCCCAAAACTCCCTTTTCCACCATGGATTTTCTTCAAAATACTTGCAATCAAAATTGAACATTCCCAGCAGTGCTCACAGACCCCTCAACCCACCCCCAAAAATCTAGAACACCCCCAAGCAGCCCACCAAAAACATGCAATACTGCTAAAATAAAAGAAACATTCCACCATGGATTTTCTTCAAACCACTTGCAATCAAAATAAGACCTCCCCAGCAGTGCACACAGACCCCTCAACCCACCCCTGAAAATCTAGAACACCCCCAAGCAGATCCCAAAAAACATGCAATACTGCTCGGCCTCAGTTTAGATCGTGCCGAAAACGCTCTCTGCGACTAGGCCAAAACCCCCATTTTCCACCATGGATTTTCTTCAAACCACTTGCAACCAAAATTAGACCTTCCCATCAGTGTCCCCAACCCATACACCCACACCCAAACATCTAGAACACCCCCAAACAGCCCCCCAAAAACATGCAATACTGCTAGGCCTAACGTAAAATTGTGCCAAAACGCTCTCTGCAACTAGGCCCAAACCCCCCTTTTCCACCATGGATTTTCATCAAACCACTTGCAATCAAAATAAGACCTCCCTAGCAGTGCACACAGACCCCTCAACCCACCCCCAAAAATCTAGAACACCCCCAAGCAGCCCCCCAAAAACATGCAATACTGCTAGGCCTCAGTTTTAATTGTGCCAAAACGCTCTCTGTGACTAGGCCCAAACCCCCCTTTTCCACAATGGATTTTTTTCAAACCACTTGCAATCAAAATTAGACCTTTCCAGCAGTGCTCCCAGACCCATAAACCCACTCCCAAACATCTAGAACCCCAACAAACAGCCCCCCAACAAACATGCAATACTGCGAGGCCTAACTTAAAATCGTGCCAAAACGCTCTCTGCAACTAGGCCCAAACCCCCCTTTTCCACCATGGAGTTTCTCAAACCACTTGCAATCTAAAATTATACCTTCCCAGCAGTGCTCCAAAACCCATAAACCCACTCACAAACATCTAGAACCCCCCAAACGGCCCCCCAAAAACATGCAATACTCTAGGCCTAACTTAAAATCGTGCCAAATTGCTCTCTGCAACTAGGCCCAAATCCCCCTTTTCCACGATGGATTTTCTTCAAACCACTTGCAATCAAAATTAGACCTTCCCAGCAGTGCTCCCAGACCCCTCAACCCACCCCCAAAAATCTAGAAGACCCCCAAGCAGCCCCCAAAAACATGCAACACTGCTAAAAAAAAAGAAAAATTCCAAAATGGAGTTTCTTCAAACCACTTGCAATCAAAATGAGACCTCCCCAGCAGTGCACACAGACCCCTCAACCCACCCCCAAAAATCTAGAACACCCCCAAGCAGCCCCCCAAAAACATGCAATACTGCTAGGCCTCAGTTTTAATTGTGCCAAAACGCTCTCTGTGACTCGGCCCAAACCCCCCTTTTCCACAATGTATTTTTTTCAAACCACTTGCAACCAAAATTAGACCTTCCCATCAGTGCTCCCAGACCCATACACCCACACCCAAACATCTAGAACACCCCCAAACAGCCCACCAAAACATGCAATACTGCTAGGCCTAACGTAAAATCGTGCCAAAACGCTCTCTGCAACTAGGCCCAAACCCCCCTTTTCCACCATGGATTTTCTTCAAACCACTTGCAATCAAAATTAAACCTTCCCAGCAGTGCTCATCCCCTCAACCAAAACCCCAAAAATCTAGAACCCCCCAAACAGCCCCCCAAAAACATGCAATACTGCTAGGCCTAACTTAAAATCGTGTCAAAACGCTCTCTGCAACTAGGCCCAAACCCCCCTTTCCCACAATGGATTTCCTTCAATCCACTTGCAGTCAAAGTTAGACCTTCCTAGCAGTGCTCCAAGACCCCTCAACCCACCCCCAAAAATCTAGAACACCCCCAAGCAGCCCACCAAAAACATGCAATACTGCTAAAAAAAATAATTTCCACCATGGATTTTCTTCAAACCACTTGTAATCAAACTTAGACCTTCCCAGCAGTGCTCCAATACCCATAATCCCACTCCCAAACCTCTAGAACCCCCCAAACAGCCCCCCCCAAATATGTAATACTACTAGGCCTAACTTAAAATCATGCAAAAAAACGCTCTCTGCAACTAGGCCCATACCCCCCTTTTCCTCCATGGATTTTCTTCAAACCACTTACAATCAATATTAGACCTTCCCAACAGTGCTCCCAGACCCATAAACCCACTCCCAAACATCTAGAACCCCCCCAAACAGCCCCCTAAAAACATGCAATACTGCGAGGCCTAACTTAAAATCGTTCCAAAACGGTCTCTGCAACTAGGCCCAAACCCCCCTTTTCCACCATGGATTTCTCAAACCACGTGCAATCAAAATTAGACCTTCCCAGCAGTGCTCCAAGACCCATAAACCCACTCTCAAAAATCTAGAACCCCCCAAACAGCCCCCCCAAAACATGCAATACTGCTAGGCCTAACTTAAAATCGTGTCAAAACGCTCTCTGCAACTAGGCCCAAACCCCCTTTTCACACAATGGATTTTCTTCAAACCACTTGCAATCTAAATTAGACCTTCCCAGCAGTGCTCCAAGACCCCCCAACCCACCCCCAAAATCTAGAACACCCCCAAGCAGCCCACCAAAAACATGCAATACTGCTAAAATAAAAGAAACATTCCACCATGGATTTTCTTCAAACCACTTGCAGTCAAAATAAGACCTCCCCAGCAGTGCACACAGACCCCTCAACCCACCCCCGAAAATCTAGAACACCCCCAAGCAGCTCCCCAAAAACATGCAATACTGCTAGGCCTCAGTTTAGATCGTGCCGAAAAACGCTCTCTGCGACTAGGCCCAAACCCCCATTTTCCACCATGGATTTTCTTCAAACCACATGCAACCAAAATTAGACCTTCCCATCAGTGCTCCCAGACCAATACACCCACACCCAAGCATCTAGAACACCCCCAAACAGCCCCCCAAAAACATGCAATACTGCTAGGCCTAACGTAAAATTGTGCCAAAACGCTCTCTGCAACTAGGCCCAAAACTCCCTTTTCCACCATGGATTTTCTTCAAACCACTTGCAATCAAAATTGAACATTCCCAGCAGTGCTCACAGACCCCTCAACCCACCCCCAAAAATCTAGAACACCCCCAAGCAGCCCACCAAAAACATGCAATACTGCTAAAATAAAAGAAACATTCCACCATGGATTTTCTTCAAACCACTTGCAATCAAAATAAGACCTCCCCAGCAGTGCACACAGACCCCTCAACCCACCCCCGAAAATCTAGAACACCCCCAAGCAGATCCCCAAAAACATGCAATACTGCTCGGCCTCAGTTTAGATCGTGCCGAAAACGCTCTCTGCGACTAGGCCAAAACCCCCATTTCCACCATGGATTTTCTTCAAACCACTTGCAACCAAAATTAGACCTTCCCATCAGTGCTCCCCGACCCATACACCCACACCCAAACATCTAGAACACCCCCAAACAGCCCCCCAAAAACATGCAATACTGTTAGGCCTAACGTAAAATTGTGCCAAAACGCTCTCTGCAACTAGGCCCAAACCCCCCTTTTCCACCATGGATTTTCTTCAAACCACTTGCAATCAAAATTAGACCTTCCCAGCAGTGCTCCAAAACCCATAAACCCACTCACAAACATCTAGAACCCCCCAAACGGCCCCCCAAAAACATGCAATACTCTAGGCCTAACTTAAAATCGTGCCAAATTGCTCTCTGCAACTAGGCCCAAATCCCCCTTTTCTACGATGGATTTTCTTCAAACCACTTGCAATCAAAATTAGACCTTCCCAGCAGTGGTCCCAGACCCCTCAACCCAGCCCCAAAAATCTAGAAGACCCCCAAGCAGCCCCCAAAAACATGCAACACTGCTAAAAAAAAAAGAAAAATTCCACCATGGATTTCTTCAAACCACTTGCACTCAAAATAAGACCTCCCCAGCAGTGCACACAGACCCCTCAACCCACCCCCAAAAATCTAGAACACCCCCAAGCAGCCCCCCAAAAACATGCAATACTGCTAGTCCTCAGTTTAGATCGTGCCAAAACGCTCTCTGCGACAAGGCCCAAACCCCCATTTTCCACCATGGATTTTCTTCAAACCACTTGCTACCAAAATTAGACCTTCCCATCAGTGCTCCCAGACCCATACACCCACACCCAAACATCTAGAACACCCCCAAACAGCCCCCCAAAAACATGCAATACTGCTAGGCCTAACGTAAAATTGTGCCAAAACGCTCTCTGCAACTAGGCCCAAACCCCCATTTTCCACCATGGATTTTCTTCAAACCACTTGCAATCAAAATGAAACCTTCCCAGCAGAGCTCACAGACCCCTCAACCCACCCCCAAAAATCTAGAACACCCCCTAGAAGCCCACCAAAAACATGCAATACTGCTGAAAAAAAAAAATTCCATCATGGATTTTCTTCAAACCACTTGCAATCAAAATTAGACCTTCCCAGCAGTGCTCCCAGACCCCTCAACCACCCCCAAAAATCTAGAACACCCCGAAGCAGCCCCCCAAAAACATGCAATACTGCTAGGCCTCAGTTTAAACCGTGCTAAAACGCTCTCTGCAACTAGAACCAAACCTCCATTTTCCAACATGGATTTTCTTCAAACCACTTGCAATAAAAATTAGACCTTCCCAACAGTGCGCCAAGACCCATAAGCCCCCTCCCAAACATCTAGAACCCCCCAAACAGCCCCCCAAAAACATGCAATACTGCTAGGCCTCAGTTTAGATCGTGCCAAAACGCTCTCTGCGACAAGGCCCAAACCCCATTTTCCACTATGGATTTTCTTCAAACCACTTGCAATCAAAATTAGACCTTCCCAGCATTGCTCCCAGACCACTCAACTAACCCCCAAAAATCTATAACACCCCCAAGCAGCCCACCAAAAACATGCAATACTGCTAAAAAAAATAAAAATAAATCCTACATGGATTTTCTTCAAACCACTTGCAATCAAAATTAGACCTTCCCAGCAGTGCTCCCAGGCCCCTCAACCCACCCCCAAAAATCTAGAACACCCCCAAGCAGCCCCCCAAAACATGCAATACCGCTAGGCCGCAGTTTAAATCGTGCCAAAACGCTCTCTGCAACTAGGCCCAAACCCCCCTTTTCCACCATGGATTTTCTTCAAACCGCTTGCAATCAAAATTAGACCTTCCCAACAGTGCTCAAAGACCCATAAACCCCCTCCCAAACATCTAGAACCACCCCAAACAGCCCCCCAAAAACATGAAATACTGCTAGGCCTAACTTAAATTCGTGCCAAAATGCTCTCTGCAACTAGACCCAAACCCCCCTTTTCTACCATGGATTTTCTGCAAACCACTTGCAATCAAAATTAGACCTTCCCAGCAGTGCTCCATGACCCATAAACCCACTTCCAAACATCTAGAACCCCCCCAAACAGCCCCCCTAAAACATGCAATACTGCTAGGCCTAACTTAAAATCATGCTAATCGCTCTCTGCAACGAGGTCCAAAGCCCCGTTTTCCACCATGGATTTTCTTCAAACCACTTGCAATCAAAATTAGACCTTCCCAGCAGTGCTCCCAGACCCCTCAACCCACCCCAAAAAATCTAGAATACCCCCAAGCAGCCCCCCCAAAAAATGCAATACTGCTATCCCCAAAACATGGCAAATCGAGCCTTGACAAAATATCGCTGTTTTCAGCACTTCCACTACTTCGATCCTCTTGAAACTTACCAGGACACTTGTTCCAGTGAATCCCAAGACTTGAGTTACATTTAGTGTGTAAAAGATTAAATAATAACAGAAGACATATGATTAATTTCATGCACAACAAACAAACAGCAATTGCTTCCATCAGAGCCAGACAGCACTTGCTGTCCACTGCATGCCATCTTCTTCAAATTATTCCTTACCTGTTCCACTTTTTGTCTGCATCTTCTTCTGTTAGTGAGTGCCCATAGGGCAGCCTCTCCTGTCAATTTCAGAAGTAACTGTCAGCAATCAGCAAGCATGTAGTCAGTAATTTCAGTCCCACTTGAAGGGTCTCGCCTACGAAGACAAAGTTTTGTTATTCTGCGTAATCCAGCCATCTGCATTGAGGGAAATGGATAGGGGGAGTCTGGAGGAGCAGGATAGAGGAGCATGATTGAGTTGTGAACTTGTGAACCTCAGGAATGCAGACTGTGGCACCTTCAAATCAATAAGGAAATAAGATGAAGACAGTGCTGCTGATGGACTTGTTGTGATTAGGTGATTAGAGTTCTGTTGTGGTAAAAGTTGCAAAGCAAAGAAAGGCACACAGGAATAAAAGTGAATAAGGACGAAAAAAAGGTCATTTTCAGGCCTCGGTGTCAGGGAAGTAGAGCTCGTCTTCAAACTCTATGAATTCAGATGGGAGTAGGTCAGCTAACAGAGAAGAACTTCCGTCACCTAAGTCGGTGTCCTCTTCTTCCTGCGTGCATTCACATATTTTGTAATCTGGTGGTATGAAGTGCTGATTCATCTTGATCAGTGTTAACCTCTCCACATTTTTGGGCGAGAGGCAGGTCCTTTTTAAAGTTACAATGGCACCAGCAGCACTGAAAACACGTTCAGAAGACACGCTTGCGAGTGGGCAAGACAAATAATTTAGAGCTAGGTTGGTGATCAGTCGCCAATGAGGCCTTTTCCGATACCAATACAGCAATGGGTTCTGATTAACAAAGACCTCTGTTGGGTCATCCAGATTGGCCTGCACCATCGACTCAAGGTTCTCCAGGGTTGCTCCACTTTGCGTACCATCTGTGGCCTTTGCTTCACTGGAACAAGCAAACCCTTGATGAGTTAGCCAATCCGCTTCAAACAATATTATGGCTGGGCCTGGTGCAGGTAAGGATGATGATACGGTTGCTGGTGTCGTTAACAGCTGTGAGGAAAAGTGACTCCCTTCGGCCACAGATTCAGAAGTGCAACTTGACGCTGGATGGCCTGCTGATTCAGTAGTACTTCTCCCGTCTCCTTCAATTTTCTGCTGCTCTATTTCGAACCGAGTGGCTGACAGAGCTAGCCAATGTTTGTACTTTTAAACATCTGCTTCATTAAAAGGAATGCATGCTTTGCTGGCCACGGCCTTTTTGTACCGTGGATCCAGAATAGTGGCACAAATGTAATGTTGTTCTGTATGTATTTTTTAAGCCTTTCATTGTCAACTAAGCGGCTTAATAACCTCTCCGCCAACTGATATGCGTCTTGCTTTTCAGCATCATCTCGAAACGTTGAAGACACCGCCTTCAGTTGGTGCTCTAGCATGCGCAACAGTGGGATAGCTTTGCCCAAAGAAAAGTCCTCCCTGCTGACTTCACGCGTGAAGAACTTAATAGGACGAAGCATGTCTGTCAGGCTTGCACCTAGCTTCCATTCCTCCAACTCTAGCCTCATGTCTTTCATAGTAGAACCCAGTTCATAGACATACTCATTGATTAACCCCCACTGCTCAGACAGACGCTCAAGCATGTAAAAGGTTGAGTTCCAACGTGTTGCCACCTCCTGGATGAGTCCTTTGACTGGCAGTCTACGTTCATGTTGCATGCTCCTCAGCTTCTTCCGGGCCTTAAAAGAATGGCTGAAATGTGTGCAGATTCTTCGGCAGGTGGTCAGTAACTTGCTAACTGTGGTTTCTTTTTTCAAGAAATCTTGCACCACGATGTTAATTCTGTGCGCCAAACACGGCACTTTGAAGTAGTTACCATCATGCATGGTCTTAACTATATTACTGCCATTATCCGTGGAAACATAACCAATCATGCGATTCCTTGGATGCAGCCATTCATAGACCTTCCTATAAAACTCCTCCAAAAGGTTAGGTGCAGTAGGAGATTTCTCCATGGCAAACATGGCTACTGTTGCATGTTTCCGAGTAGCTTGAAAAACTGTGTCTGTATCAAATCCTGCTTTTAACTTGTCTTTAACCCCTGCAAAAGAGGCCAGAGTGCAGTGAAGCACATGTAATCAAGGGCTTGGCAAATGGTCCACATGTCTGTTGTCAGGTGGATAGTGTGAACAGCACTCTTCTGAATAGCTGCGCCAATCACCTCCAGCAAATCTTGATGTAGTGCTGGAACAGCAACCTCTTGTAAAATAGGACCGGCTAGGAACCTTCCATTTATGGCAGACTGTTGCCACAAATTCTAGAAAACCCACCCCTTCCACGAAAGAAAAAGGGAGAAGGTCCAGCGCTAGCATTTTAGCCAGCTTTACGTTATACAGACGTGCCGTTGGGTGGTTGCGTTCAAATGGCGCCTCCGACCAAAACATGCTTCTAATGGTGGGCTGGACCATTTTACGTGATGATGATGATGATGCAGACTTTAAACCAGTTAGGCTCATTGATGTACTTTTTCGCATTGGTGTCTCTCCCAGACTCTTAGTGTGCCTCATACATGTTGCAGAGGTAGAGGGTGTGGGCGCTACCACTGCAGTGCTGCTGCCAGGGGTACTGGGTGTACCAGAATAAATGTCTGTCGCATCTTCACTTCCCCCTGCACGATCAGCCCCTTGTCATCATCAGATGCAACATGAATGGATACATTTGAATTTGTTTTTCTATTGGCTTCCTGGATCTTACTTAGGTGCGCCTCCCACTGGATAGTGTGGCGTTTTTTGAGATGACCTCTCTGGCCTCTGGTACCATAGTTGGTACCAAGCTTACCCCGACTAACTGATACTTTACAAATCGAACAAACGACCATGTTTTCGGTCTTTTTGCTAACAGTAAAGTAGTCCCAAACTGGGCACTGGAGATGTCTGCTGGTGGTGGAGGTGCTACTTTCAGTTTTACTGCCAGATGAAGTGGAGGATGGGCGTGGCTGAATTCGGCTCTATTGTGCACTTACAGCACCACTACTTGAGGTAATGGAGGTCGAGCTGGATGGAGGTCCCTGCCGGCCCTTCTGATGAGAAAATATAGAAGCTGTAGGTCATGTTGGTGTTGTAGTTCACTGCGTTGGTGGTGGTACCAGTGCCACGCTGCCCACATCCCGCTCAGCAACCATTCGGGATAGGGTCAAAATGTCTGTCTTCTGCATGCCCGCTGGGGCTGGAGTGATGACTGTGATGACTGGGTCGTCGTCAGACTGTTCATCAGCAGCAGAATACACCACTTCTTGTTCGTCGTCATCACCCATAACTGAAAGCCTTGTGGGAACCTTCCTTTTAGGCTTAGCTACATTGGTCGGCTCATGAAGTGCCTCCCCCTCAGACTGCATTTGTGGGCTCCAATCAATATCAAGATCATCAGAAGGAAGGGTGCTTGAGGAAGAACTTGTAGTAGCCCTCCTTGACCTTTTTCTTGCTGGGGATCTGGAACACAATGGATCATCCTCAGGAGGAGTGGCTTCCTTGGATGATACCTCCGCTTGAATCTCGATTTCCTGATGTGCCCCTACTTCTGTAGGAACAAGCATTGTTGGCAGTTTTGCCGCTCCATGTGCCTCTAGTTGCGCCTCTCCATGTGCCTCTTCATGTGCCTCTCCTTGCGCCTCTCCTTGCGCCTCTACATGCGCCTCTACTTGCGCCTCTACTTGCGCCTCTACTTACGCCTCTCCTTGTGCATGTACTTGCACCTCTCCTTGCGCATGTACTTGCGCCTCTCCTTGAGCATGTACTTGCGCTTGTACTTGTTGCGCCTGTGGTTGCCGTTGTGGCTGTGGTTGTTGAACACTCGTCAATTGAGTTACACCCTGCGCTGATTGGGTGCTACTTTCTTGCGATGAGGCAACATCACTGGTCGATGGTGATTGAGCAATGACAGTAGCTGCCTCTGCAGCACTCATGGGCTTGGACCTAACCTTGCGTGGTGGCACTGAGCCTAATGAAGCGGAGGTGCTGCTCCCAGCTTGGTCCCCGGCGGAACCGGCTGCATCAACAGTTGTTGTTTTTTTCCTGAAAAAATTGTCTGTGAGCACACCAGTCTCCTTGGTAAGTGGCACCATTTGCTTCTTCTGCTCCTTCTTACTGGCAGTGGCACTGGCAACTTTCTTTGTAGAGGAGCTACGGCCACCTTTCTTTGGGCCCATCTTCTTCAGATGTCAGAACAGCAGGCCGCAGTTGCACGAGTTGCAAAGTTGTCTGTGGCCACACGTGACGTCACGTGATGTTGTGCTGCACACACCGCTGAAGGACTTCTTTCTGGCACTGGTGGTTCTCTTTTGCACTTAAAAGCAAAGGAAGCCAGAGGAACAACAGTTAAACACCCAAAAAAGTCGAAAAGCACACAAAAATCACGACAATCCAATGCCATCCATGCCCTCAATGATGTTTACATTTAAGAGGTCCCACACAAAGCCTTGGTCCATGCACCACTCACTACCCCTGGGTATAATGGGTGAAAGCAGGGCAGGCTGGGTGCAGGCCTATGGCTCAAAGCACACTGACTGGTTTCAAAATGGCCCCTTGCCCCCCAGCCACATGTCCAGGCCCTGCCTGGACCAGGCCATACAATGCCCCCCACCAACATGGCCAGGCCCCAACAACACCCCGAAAAGTCGAAAAGCACACAAAAATCACCACAATCCAATGCCATCCATGCCCTCAATGATGCTTAAATTCAAGAGGCCCCACACAAAGCCTTGGTCCATGCACCATTCACTACCCCTGGGCATAATGGGTGAAAGCAGGGCAGGCTGGGAGCAGGCCTATGGCTCAAAGCACACTGCCTGGCTTCAAAATGGCCCCTTGTCCCCCAGCCACATGGCCAGGCCCTGCCTGGACCAGGCCTCAAAATGGCCCCCACCCACATGGCCAGGCCCCAACAACACCCCAAAAAGTCAAAAAGCACACAACAATCACCACAATGCAATGCCATCCATGCCCTCAATGATGTTTAAATTCAAGAGGCCCCACACAAAGCCTTGGTCCATGCACCACTCACTACCCCTGGGTCTACTGGGCCAGTGTGGCTTTACACGCACCCCAAAATTAAACCAAAATTCCACATATAACAGTGAGCTAATTAATTCAATACCATGACATAATGAGATTTAAGTTCAACAAAACTCACAGAAACAGTTGTATCATGCACCCATGACTAACCCTGGGCCTTGTGGCTACCCACAATATATTTTTATTAAAAGTTGTGGAAAAGTTCAAAAATTGTAATTGCAGCAACTGCAATGCCCCAAACAAACAACACCAACTTACTTGTAAAATCTCAAATCCAAAAGTGATCCAAAGTCCAAAAAGTCTTCAAATACAAATATCCAGCAGCAATCACAAAAAGTAATCCTTCCAGCTCCAGATCCAAATGAAAAATTACCAGGCCATGGACAAAGCACTGGGAGGAGCCTGCTGGACAGGAACAGGACGTTGGAGACTCTGGGACACTTCCTTCCTCCCGCCCCCAAAAATGCACAACAAAGTGCAGCCAAATGTCAATCTGAGTTATTCTGATCAAAATCATCATATTCAGAAGGTTTATGCTGCCTGCGGTGGATTTCTTGTGCAGAATTGCAATTTTTGCAAGTTCGGCAACGCGAGCGGTTCAAATCGCCCGCCGGAAGTCAGCTGCGCGCCACATCTACATGTGCGCAATTGTTTACTCCAGCGATACGTGATCGCGGGCCCTTATGACGTACTCGCGTTGTCAAACTCTCCCTGTGCAAGATGGCGGGCCGCGATGACGTAATCGCAGTCATAAAACTCTTGCGCGATCACGCAGCAAGCTCCAAAATGGCGCAGCACACGCAAGACGGGATGAAAAACAACTTGGGGAATTCAGAATCAAGGTAATTTAACGCCGCGCGCGCGATATTGTATTTTTCAAGCGCGACCAAGCAAAAAAAATCGCCGGCTTGCAAATTGCGGATTTTTTGGCAAATATCCACAAATTCCGCGAACGGAACGGATTTTGCGCCCACGCTTAGTTTCAGGCCTAAAATTCCCCAGTCAGTGTCCATAGACTCCAGCAAACACCCTGTAACTGCTCTTGCAATCCTTACGTGACTCTTTCAGTATCATGTACTAATCCATTCACTAAAGTAAAACTCAACCAATTATAAATTCACCCAGTGTATGTCCTTGTAGTACTCTAATCATTCAGTCAGTATCTATGTACTCATGCAGCGAGCTAGGCCTTAGGACATGGACTGCTTTACACTCATATGCACTATGCATGTAGTGGTCTAACCCCGTTTTCACTTATGGTTCAGGCGTACAATTCCCCAGTTGGTATCCATACACTCCAGCAAACACCCTGTTACTGCTCTTGCATTCCCATAGTGACCCTTTCAGCTACATATAGTAGGTATTGAAATACACAATGGCCTGTGTTTGCACACAGGTGAAGAAAGGGGTGATGGACAGAGTAGATATGTGTGGAAAGATGCTCTGTGGGCGTTTGAAGTTACAGGATAAAGTTAACATGAATACTGAGTGTCACTGGGGGCCAACTAAACCATAGATATGTGTAGAAAGTGCCAGAGAGTTGCATTGCAGATAGGTATAAATTAGGACACGGCTTCAGAGCACCTCTCTGCAGCGCTCCTATGTGGTATTTAATAGGGAGACATGGTGAGCTAGTAGGGCTGAGGTACTTTCAGGATTAAAAGAGACAAAACTCCTTAATTTAAAACACTTCACAGAGTGTGTTTGCACATGTCACATCAGGTCCTATCCCTTCCCTTCACTAATCTATAAACGTGTCAGTTTGCCAAAACGTAAGTACTTATAAATGTATCTTCTTTTCTGTTTGCAGTACTGAAATGACTGTACTTATTACTTGTATAGTTAAGGATTGGTCTAACTACTAATCCTAGTACTAATTAATTTCTTTATATACTATGCAAATACATCTGCAAGAAGCTACAATGTATTAATATAGTCTTGAAAACACCCAGTTTATACCAATATAGTTTTGGAATCTCACTGTCATAGGATATTGTGTGACCTGGAAAAAAAAAGATTTGATTGGCTCATAATATTTTTTATTGTACCTATTGAAGAACCGCAATCATTTCAATCATTCTTCTTTGAGCATCTTTGCAGACATACGTCTATGCTTACCTCCTATCACTCTCATGCAATTTTTCAAACAATTAACTAGCAATATGTTGTTATTGTAACAGTCTGCCAATACCTAAGCACTTATGGGGCAAATGTAGAAGCATTGTGTACCAACAATATGTCACTTTTTGTAACATAGTTATAGCGCAAGACACTCTTTCATATTTACAAACAGAGGAAAAGGCAGTATGTGTACCTTTTCTTTTCCATGTAAATATGACCTCCTCATACATACCACTTTGCATTGAAAAGGTGTTCTACGGTGTTACTGTGCGTGTTTGCACAGAACACTCATAGAAAAAGACACATCTCCAGATTTATCAGAAATTATAAATCTGGACATGTGTGTGAATGCTGCAAAATACTCCAATTGGTGTAGCAAGGCACAACAAGGAGAATTATTGTAATTTCTCTTCATTTTTTCTCTTTGAATATATGCTAAAATGCACAGCATACGTTTAAGGAGAAAAATGCCTTCACTGATTGTTTTTCTGCAGAAAGGTGTGTTTTTTTGCACAAAAACAACTCCACGTGAAACTGACATCCTTCCACCATGGTGAAAGGGTGCCTGTGTCACCACATGGCTGCAGTTTAAGCAGCAGTGCAGAGGGGAGCACGGACTTGCAACATATTTATGTACATATGTTGCATGCCTGTACTTCGGAAGTACCACAGGCCGCTGCAGTCAAAGAGCTTACAGTGTCATGCTGTAGCACTTCCTTATAGTTCTGCACTTATACATTCACCATACACCACAAATGCCTTCTTTCAGTCAATTATCCAGTACGCATATATTCAACGAAACTTTCACAAACTATCATACAAATATAGCTCTTTTTTTAACCAGAGAAGTTATTTCTGAAAATAACTTTAACATTTTTTTTTTTTTTGTGTTTTTCTGAACGATTTTCTGATTTTTTTGTATAGAAAAAAAGAGAACTGGAGCATCAAAACAATGAACTTCTGGGGGTAAAACAAAAAAAAAACTAAGACCGATGATTTTCTAAAGCCCGGCAAACCAAGTCCACAAACTGCTCTCCATAGCACCGCAGACTATTACACTTAATGCAGTGCATTTTTGTATTGGCCAATTGTGAACGTATGTCCAGATTTTGACTTGATGAAGATGTCCCCGAAGTGCTTGCTACTGCTGGTGCTGGTGGTGGATTTTCTCAGTCTTTGGCACTCCTCATGTGATAGATTGACAGGATGTAAACTTTTTAAATGTTTAGGCATGCTTGCGGTCCCGCAAGAATACTTTTTATTTGGATCTCCATGTCAGAGTACGACTTTGCATATTTTACAAGTGAACTTGGTTGCCTTCACTTTTTTAAGTCCTGCAGGAAATGTAAAAAATGTCCAGACGATGGAACTGTATCTCTCAGGCCTTGCAGGCTCCGGTAGAAACTCCTCATTGTTGGATTGTTCAGAATCAGATGATTCTTGTTGTCCAGTAGCCAATGTTCTTTAATAAAAATGGGAAATATGCACCCATCGCACACCCTACATGGATCCTACACAGCAATTCTAAAATGGTGGCTATGTTCCGCACAGTAATCGAGGAAGGTCCACTTTGGGGTCGTGACTCCTCTAAAAATTTTGACAAAAAAAACAATTCAGAAAATATAAATATATTTTAAAAAAATAAAATAAAAAAATATAGAATTTCAATATTTTTGAAAAACATTTTTTTTCAATTTATGTAAAAAGTATTTAATGTTATTTAAAAAAAAATATCAAAAAATAAATAGATTAAAAAAATGTAGTAAATCAGTATCAAAAAATAAATATAACAATACATTTAAAAATTGTCATTGAAAAAACCTTTGAAATTCACTGAAAAAAACATAGGCTTCAGACATGTTATAGTTGGAAATTAGCATTTAAAAAACCTTAGAAATTAATTGAAAAAAAACATAGGTTTTAGGGGTGTTATAGTTAGCTGGACATTTCACTCGTACAAAACCATTGAAATTCCTCTGTTATAGTTAGTTGTACTAACTATAACTCGCGCGCCCGTAATCCACTGCTGATGATGTCACATATTACATCATTCATGACATGGTCAGTGACATCACTGATGACATCTCAAATGACATCACTGATGACATCAGCCATGTGACAATCTGATACACCTTATGACACAGTAGTTTAACCTTTCAATACTCATTACAAAATATGGAGTACCATATTTGAAACCATTGACACACCAATACAAGTTTCTAAAAACCCACTCAGTGATTCCTACATCTACACACACATCTAAACACTTACCTATAGATTCACTCATACATGCTGACAAACATCAATAGAACACTATTAAATACACTTATACACTTAGTTCAACATTACACACCAGCACACATCCTATTCACTTATGCAGTCATCCTACTTACTTCTACAAACAATTAATCATACTTACATTTACTCAGCTATACACTTATACAAAAACACTTTATTTATTCATATAGATAGTAACTCATACTTAGTATGTTATAAAATCACTATTACAAGTATACAGTTTTCATACGGTCACTCATACAATCACTGCGTCTTATGTATACTTATTTATATACAACAACTGTCACATACACTGCCTTTTATATTTCTACTTTGTTGGACATGTATCATTGAGAAATATATTTACTCATTACCACACCCACAAAGAGATTCACTCACCCAAACAACTGTTTCCACATGCAGTCTTAACCTCATATACCTACTAAATCAACTATTTACACATCTTTGGACAGTCACACACCTCCCACCCAACCACACACACATTCACTCTTCCTTACAAATACTCATTTAACTAATTAATAACTGATATAGACTTTCACATAGCTAGAAACCAACGTATGCAGTAGTTTACACAACAATATTCAGAGTGATACAGATATTCACACAGTTTAATCACTACGCCATGTCTTTAGTGACACACTTTAAATTAGTCACTTAGACAGTCAATCACAGTGCTACTAAATCCTCCATCCAGACAATTATACATCCACTCAGTCTTCAATGCAGATTGCTATATATATAATACTTATTTAAATATCGAACCAAACCACATTCACTGGATGATGTCATCAGTGATGTCATCAGTGATGTCATTTGAGATGTCATCAGTGATGTCACTGACCATGTCATGAATGGTGTAATATGTGACATCATCATCAGTGGATTGCGGGCACGCGAGTTATAGTTAGTACAACTAACTATAACAGAGACATTTTAATGGTTTTGTACGAGTGAAATGTCCAGCTAACTATAACACCCTTAAAACCTATGGTTTTTTTCAATGAGTTTTTAAGGATTTTTTAAATGCTAATTCCTAACTATAACATGTCTGAATCCTATGTTTTTTTCAGTGAATGTATATATATATATATATATATATATATATATATATATATATATGTGTATATATATATATATTACCTACTGGCGGTCGCCAGTAGGTAGTTATAGTTAGGACCTAGTTTCCATAGGAAATCCTCAACATTCTATTTGGAATACCTTTGGCCCTGGTTGAAGAATCTTAGCGAATTTCTCAAAGAAGATGGCTCGGTCCGCTGCGCTCCTTCCCTAAAAGTTTGGGGGGGATTGGTCAAGTGGGGGCTGAGATAAAAGGGGGTCCCAAAACATGTTTTCTCCATGTTATTTTCCATAGGACCTTTAGACTCGGCTACAGGTCGAACGGGTGAATGGATTTATAAGAAATTTGGTAAAACTGTACAGTCCGGCTCGCAGATTACGCTTTTTTTGGAATGGTGTAAATCCGTTCAGTAGTTGCTGAGGAAATTAAAGTTAAAGTCAATTATATATCTATAAGCGCGCACGGGTGCGCGCACTCAAGCCGTTGCACGCGCGAGCGGAATTTTGCTGCGTGACGTCTGTTAACGTTCGATTCGAAGGAAATCAGGAAGTGTTGACCGCCATTTTGTCATTGCGAGTAAATATATTGTTGATTTCAAAGCGTTGGAACATGGAAAGGGGAGAAGGTAGAGATTGTTTTGCTGCGTAGGTTTTCTCAGGGTGTGCAGTAAGGCCCTTAAAGGCGAAAATATATATATATATATTTTTTTTAAGTTGCGTGGTGCGCGCACTCGGTCGCGCACACCTTTTTTACAAGAGTGTGAAAATGGAGATAAATCAGAAGTTTGAGTGCTTAGATATAAGGTGGCTCTGAAAAGAGCCATTGTGTTAATTGAGTGTTTTCTGCATTTATAAGTAAGTACCGATGCAGAGCCTGATGTTGCAGAGGAAGATTCTGTTTCCCTCATTCGTGAAATGAACACCGTCTCTCCTATAGACGTCTTGCATGTGGTATCGCAAGTTGTTGTGGTAAATAGAACCCATGCTATAATCTCTGAGGAACACAGAAACAGATTTATTTACATGTCTCCTTGCTTTCTCAAATTGTGCACAATGTTGATTGGACCAATTCCATTTCTGTCTTTGGCATATATTGGAATATACCAAGGCAGATCGAGGAAAAAGTGTCATCAATTGTCGAAAGGTGTCTTTTAGAAGCATTTCCAGACCTACCCCAGTGATTGTGCCTAGATCGTTCCCACCACAGTGCACAATTATAAGGTCTGGTTCTGGGAGATGCATAAAAGTTTTCACCAATGGAATCAATTGGTGACATTTCAATCCTCTTTTGGAAATCCATGTTATGTGTACATTTGGTAAGCTGAGGTTGCAAATTCGTCTGCTTACTGCATATTTTTCACTCCAGTGAATATAACTGTGTCCTATTAGCCAGACCGTTCATTTTCAAGGGATTTGTAGTCGTCCTCCGATCGGTTCTGGAAGTGGAATGGTAGTTAGAAGTTGAAATTCTAAATAAAGAAAAAGGAAGAGGCTGGGTGTGGTTTAAAAAATAAAAATGATTGGTTGATTGTAAGAAGTGGAGATTGAACAGTACGTTGCATGTTAATGTTTATGTTAAACGAAAAGTACTATTGGGTGTGAAAAAAAAAGACATGTAACAGAGCTGTGGATTGGCAGGTGTTTCTGGAGGGAAAACAGTGTTGTTACTTTGCTGTAGAACGTTGAGACATGAACTTTTGACCTCTGCCTTCAGCCAGGTGCAGAATGAGGTGTTACCATGGAAACAGCCAGAGATGGCAGTGGGTGATGGGTGACTTTTATGTGACATTGAAAATATTGTGAGGGAGAACCAACTGAAATGTAAATGCTTACGTTACGCGCTCCGCGCCGCGGATTGCTTCCGGGAAGCTGCGCTTCGCGCCTCGCGCACCGGAGCACTTCCGGGTGCGCTAACGCGGTGCGTCATATGACGGATTACGCAACAACGCGATACGTCGTTGGGGCTCCACCGGAACAGTGTTTCTGGATGTTTCAGACTGAAGCTGGCGTCAGCATGAGAGCACCCCGTGGCTACGTCGTGGCCATTCCGCGAGCAATCATGGCAGTCGCTCCCCACCGGAAGTCTGCAGGAGTCGGGGGCCTCGGTGACTCTTGTAGAATCTTCAAGGCTGAGGGGACGCTTTTGGGAATGGGGCTCATGCCCTAGCAGTCAAGCGTCCGAGTTCCAGGGTTGCCGAGAGCCATCCTTGCAGGCCAGGCCCAAGTCTGTGGAGTCGACCGCCATTTCCTGAGCTCCGTGGCAGCCGCCTGTCGTTGTATCGGAAGAGTGGGTGCAATTCAGCCGGATGGCGGGTGAGACGGTGTAATAGCAAGAGCAGGCGTAATTCAGCTGGCCGAGCGAGGCACTGTGTCGCAGGAGCAGGCGCAACTCAGCTGGCCGAGTGAAGCGCTGGGGTGTAGCTAAGAAACCTCCACCTGGTGAGGTGGGAGAGGCTCGTTCGCGCCGCCTTTCCCTTCCAGTGCACCCCACGGCGTCTCCTGGCGCAGGTATATGTGATGGTCGGACCAGGGCACCGCAGGACGTGTCTTCAGGTCAAACGGATTGTGGGACAAGGTCCAGAATGGAAAAGGCATCAAAAGGCAAGAAGTTCCGCCTGACCCCGGGGGCCGGCCGCCTATGTCGGGGGCGATCTCAGGCCATACCAGGGGAACAAGACTTGGGGAGGGGGTAGGAGTCAAGCGCCCCCTCCGAGTCCGCGTTTCTTGGACCCTGAAGTATGGCACTCAACATCCAGAACTTATGACATTTGTGCAAGGCAGGGACATCGAAGCCTCTCAGGGACCAAGCATATCCAGAGTCCTTCCTACAGAAGGTGGTGGGGGTGGTGGCATTAGCAAGGCATCCCCCCACACAACTTGTCGGACCCTGAAGTGTGGCACTCAACATCCAGAACTTATGACATTTGTGCAAGGCAGGGACATCGAAGCCTCTCAGGGACCAAGCATATCCAGAGTCCTTCCTACAGAAGGTGGTGGGGGTGGCGGCATTAGCAAGGCATCCCCCCACACAACTTGTCGGACCCTGAAGTATGGCACTCAACATCCAGAACTTATGACATTTGTGCAAGGCAGGGACATCGAAGCCTCTCAGGGACCAAGCATATCCAGAGTCCTTCCTACAGAAGGTGGTGGGGGTGGCGGCATTAGCAAGGCATCCCCCCACACAACTTGTCGGACATCACCTCTGGATGTACTGGGTGTTCAATTTCAGAATTGAAACTACTAAGAAGCAATTAGAAGTGTTGTTTTCATGTTGCAGCAGGCTGCCATGTAAATAGTTATTTAATAAAACGTTTTACCCTGTTACTTTGCTGGTGTGTTGTATATATTTATAATATTTGCATAGTGTTTGTCGTTATTTTGGGCGGGGTGGGCGGCGGAGCCGAGCTGTCTTGCAGCCATCATGGCGCCGAGCTCGGTTCCTCTCACTAGTTTCATGTTTTTTCTAACGATTTATATGTTATAGTTTGCTAGCACGATACAGCGGATAGTCCGCATTTTATATATATGTCATTTTTATTAGGGGGGTCCAAAACCATAGGTTATAGACCATATATAGTTAAATATCTGAAGTACATCTCTGCACTCGATGGAGATACAGGTCGTCGATCAGAAGATGTGCTGGCCACCTCTAATGGTAATAGCGTGGCCAGGGCTCTTGTCGTTGCCTCTGCAAATTGCACAGGGTGCACTTGTTTGACATGCCGCACCATGGTATGTATGGAAAAGGAATATTTTTTGGCTGGATTTCTTCTTGAGAGAACCAAGTCACATATCGTGCAGGTTACTTTTGGTGCATTCACTTTCTTTTGATCTTCAGGATAAGTGAAAAATTGCCAGATGAAAGATTTATTTTTTCTTATTAAAGGTAGTCGATCATTTTGGTCAGATTCGGAAGATGAATGAGATACGGTAGCCATTTCACCAAAGTCTTCCGAAAGATGTAGGACGTTGTTCTCTCTTGAGAGTAGAAAAGATAGTGAGGGAAGTGGGTGGGGTGCTGCGTGTAAATTCCAGAATTGAAACTATTAAGAACCAATTGAAAGTGTTGTTTTCATGTTGCAGCAGGCTGCCATGTAAATAGTTATTTAATAAAACGTTTTACCCTGTTACTTTGCTGGTGTGTTGTATATATTTATAATATTTGCTTAGTGTTTGTCGTTATTTTGGGTGGGGTGGGCGGCAGAGCCGAGCTGTCTTGCAGCCATCATGGCGTCGAGCTCGGTTCCTCTCACTAGTTTCATATTTCTCATAAGGGGTTGTTCCTAATTTTTCTATTTTAGCGAGGTCAAAAAAAGATCCCATCAGTGGCCTACTGATTTTGCTCGATTCCTTTAGTTTTTTCTAACGATTTATATGTTATAGTTTGCTAGCACGATACAGCGGCTAGTCCGTATTTTATATATATATGTCCTTTTTATTAGGGGTGTCCTCCGGTGAAGTCGGACGATCTACCTTTAATAAACGGTCCGGGTTGAACCAACTATCATCCTGATTTTGTATATCTTCTGAGCTGGATTTAAGCACACAATTGTTAAAGTATGAAACGTTTTATATTTCTGAAAAAAATACCAAGGTGTGTACATCCGGTAACGCACGAAAGTTTAAAAAGACATTCGGCTGCATTTACTGAAAAGTTTCATAAGAATAAAAAAAGAAGTCTAGGTACAGTCTCTTTGACGTACTATAAGTTCTTTGAGGGGTGTATGAAGAAATTCAATAAGTTCAAATTGCAAAGTTTCCACGGAATATATAGGCAGGTGCGCGCACTCGGTCGCGCACGAAAGCCTGGAAATGCGATATCCATTTTATTGACAACTGTTGCCGAGAGTGCGCACACCGGGTCGCGCACGAAAGTTTAGTAAGGCTATTTTTATTTACAGACAAATTTTAATGTGTTTAAAAAAAGGCAAGGTACAGACTTTCGAATTCTGTATCGCTTTACAAGTCTATGCAACTTGAACAGTGAAGAAAACGGCTTGTTTTCAAAGAAAATATTGCCAGAACTTTATTGACAAAAGTATAGGTTGCATACACGACCTATTTCTGAATTAGCATTTTAAAAACCAATGAAATTCACAGAAAAAACCATAGGTTTTACACACGTTATAGTTAGGAAGTAGCATTTGAAAAACCTATGAAATTCACTGAAAAAACCATAGGTTTGACACATGTTATAGTTAGCTGGAAATTTTACTGATATAAAACCAATGAAATTCCACGTTATAGTTAGTTGGACTCACTATAACTTGCGCGTGCAATGCACTGCTGATGACGTCACATATTACATCACTCATGACATGGTCAGTGACATCACTCATGACATCACTGATGACACCATCCAGTGAATATGTGTCTTTCTGAAAAATAAATATTAGTGAGTAATGTTTAAATATTTAAATATATATATTAGTGTTTCACTTTGTGTATAAGTGGCTACATGTGTTGGTAAGTAGCTACATGCGTATGTATATGGGTTATTAGATGTTTCTCTTAGTATTTGTATGAGTGTCTATATGGTTTGGTGGGGGTATTACTTACCACATAGATGCATGAGTGACTGACTCTCTGTTTGTATGTGTTTCGAAGACAGCATATGTGCAGGACTGTATGGGTGGATGAGTGTGTATATGTGTTTGTTAGTGAGTGAATGACTGTCTCACTAGTGTCTTTATCAGTAACGACATATGTTTTAATCTACTATATGTGAATATTGATGTATATAAGTGAGTATATGTGAGAGTAAGAGATTGTAAGAGTTCTTGTTTAAATAAGTATGTGTTTCCATAAGTGATTGTTTAAGAGAATAAATATGTGTAATTTTCAATAGAAGTAAGGTGGAAGTGTGTGTATAACTCTATATTCAAATAAATGGATGTTCAATAGTTTATTTGCATGTGTGAGTATGTGTGTGAGTAACTTTTGGATGACTGTCTGTGTGTAACAGGATGTATAGGTGTATCACTTCATATGATGAGTGAGTATATGTATAAGTGACTATATAGAACTGTTGGTGAATGAGTGGATGTGTATATAGATGGTGGAATTACTGAATTACTTGTTGTAACTGATATGGGTATCCATTTTTTTTAAAATTTCAGTTTCTATTTTTGAATATGTGTTTCAAGGGTTACATTACACTGAAATTAGGTCTGTTACTCTGTCACAAGGATGGTGTCATCAGTGATGTCATGAGTGATGTCACTGACCATGTCATGAGTGATGTAATATGTGACGTCATCAGCAGTGCATTGCACGCGCAAGTTATAGTGAGTCCAACTAACTATAACGTGGAATTTCATTGGTTTTATATCAGTAAAATTTCCAGCTAACTATAACATGTGTCAAACCTATGGTTTTTTCAGTGAATTTCATAGGTTTTTCAAATGCTACTTCCTAACTATAACGTGTGTAAAACCTATGGTTTTTTCTGTGAATATATATATATATATATATTCACTGAAAAAACCATAGGTTTCAGGCATGTTATAGTTAGGAATTAGCATTAAAAAAACCTTAGAAATTCACTGAAAAAAACATAGGTTTCATTCATGTTATAGTTAGCTGGGCATTTAACTCATACAAAACCTTTGAAATTCCCCTGTTATAGTTAGTTCAGCTAACTATAACTTGCGCGCCCGCAATGCACAAGCTGATGACGTCACATATTACATCACTCATGACATGGTCAGTGATATCACTCATGACTTCAATGATGACATCTGGAAAACTAAACACCCACTTCCCTTACAAAGAAATGGAAAGTTTACATCTCTGCAGCCTCTCTTATTTTTCACCTTATTCATTTTCCGCTCAATCAACACATCATCCACAAATACACACACCTACTTACTGCCTTTCTTGGATGGGCTTATCAATAATTCTTCTTCAATTCAAATTCAAAGCCAAGGCCCTTTATTCAGCCTTCTTCATAACTACTACCCATCAATAGCAGTGGGCAATTTCCACACTTACGTCCTTTCTTCCGTCCTTACTACCGCACACTATGTGTACTTTATGCACTAGCTTGCTTCCTTAGATGTGCTACTCGTTTCTCTTGCTCCCACTGCGGAATCCAACACCCTATCTGTGTAATGAGCTGGAAATCCAAAGATTCTCTTCACTGACAAGGCAGTGGGTAGTTTGCGTGTCTCCAACCTTTCTTATTTTTCACCTTTTTCATCTTCCACTCAATCAACACATCATCCACACATACACACAACTACTTGCTGCATACATTAGCTGTGATTATCAACTATTCTTCTATTTCATATACCTATTCAAAGTGCAGGCCTTTATCGAACATTTTTATTGTAACGAGTGCCCCAGCCAAAGACATTGTAAATTTGCACACTCGCTCCCTTTCTTGGCTGGGGTTATCAATTATTCTTCAATTTCATATTCTGATTCAAACTCAAGACCCTTTAGCGAGCCTTTTTGTTGTAACTACTGTTGCAGGAATTCTGCTCCTACACAGAACTGTGCATAAAGACTTAGGACCTCAATTAATTACGGTGTACCAAAACCCACCTTAGTACCCAAATCCCCTACCAGACTACCAATCAGTGACTCATTGGTTCTTCGTCCTATAGCAAAAACACCAATGACTAGTCAACCCAGAACATGCGACTTAGATTACCTCAAGTAAGATGAATAAAAAGAGAACTCTTTCGTTATAGTCTTACACCAGTCCAAAACAAGGAGTAAATAAAGACACATGCAAGTTTGAAATGTTTATTTCTAATGCCGTAATCTCCTGCACAGTACCTTAGATAATACAACCAAACATATTATCAGAAACAAAGGTGGCAGCATTGTTACTATTGTATAAAATACAAAATAAGAAAGCATCTTATATTGCTAACGGGAAACAGGTTTAAAATATACCTACATTTCCCCCTCCCTACCTAACAGGTTAGTTTATAACTACAGAAGTTCTCATAGGATTACATGGACGGTCCCATACCTCTGGTACTCAGCAGTAGTGGATCGCATTTAGTTCTGCACAAACTGTCAGGATACCAATTTTCTACACTGTGTCTAATTATGCCTCCACAATACATTATTAAACGCACTAGTATCAGATGTGGTCGCACCTGCATATGTGTTATAGGTCGAACGTGCGAGGATCATCCGAATAACAGACACAGTATCCAAGATAACCTTAATGTTCCATGGTCTCACTATACACACTAAACTAGCGAGGCAGTCTAGAAACGTAGCATAACGAATTATTCTCATGTGAAACAAAATACTCAGCCTGCTCTAAACAATATCAAAATTATGTGTCATGTGCAAAGCAGAGCAGGAAAGCAAAAATGGTGTTTAAGCCTCTAATGAACCCATGCTAACTTAACACGGTGTGAGTCCAAGACTCAGCCCACGACACCCTCCCTCGATTGAACCACGTGATATAAACGTGGGTGAACTAGGAACGCAGAGTCCAAGCCTGAAAAGCAGAGTCAAGTTCAAATTTGCATTAAAAATTATTCGCTGTTTGATAGAAAACAGTAACTAAATAATAAAGAATAGGTAGAAAAATCAAAGAGTCTTAATCCAACAGCGTATAAGCACAGTATGTAGCAACAGCCTCCAAGAGGAAGTCATTGTTCTCATCTGAAAGCATTTCAGCCACCCAATTCAATAGTGGGAATGAACATACATGTTCATCAACAACCAGAGCCTCTATCACCATCGGAGGAAAACTCGGGTCATCTTCAATGTAACTGCGTGCCAAGAAGTCATGCGCCGCTGCAAAAAGATTCCAACGTCCCATTATTCCATGTATCGCTGCTAAGGCAATAATCCCGCCGCCAGAACAGAGCAAGTCATGAACCACTAAGGGGCTCATCAGCTGGTCATAATCTGCATTGGGAGACACCGTACTGCAGAGACACGAATCCAGGGTCCAGTCGAAATCGCAGCTCAGGCAATGGAAGACAGGTTGAACGCATGTGAAAAAGGAGAATCAAAACGATAATCCATGAACTGCACTCAATGTAGCCAGAGGCAGCGCTCCATAATAACTAAGCAAAGCCATGTGACTTTAAAAGAAAAAATGTCATTGGTTAATAACACTTCCTATTACAACTGTTGAAACTTCCGTCCCATTTTAAAAATTCTACTTTGACTTTCTAAAAGGAAACATCTCTTCTGAGAATCTTGTCAAATAGAACAAAGTTTACCATATTAACAGCAATGGACTCATCTTCCAGCCATTCTTCAGAAAAATATTTCATTCCTAAAGAAACTCTAAAGAAGAGGAAAGAAGATCTAATTTGGAGGTTTTTTACTTTTCCAGAAGGGCAAAAAAAGGTTAATGCTCCAAAAGTAACCTGTAAAATTTTCCCAGCTCTTTCGAGGGGAGATCCATCTAAAAAATACTCCTTTAGCATAGCAAATATGGAGCGACACATAAAGAACTTACACCCCAACAACTTTGCTCGAGCTGCAACACAGAGGTTGAAGGACAACCCACCTGCTACTGCACCAAGCACATCAACTGCTGCACCAGTATTTTCAGCAAACAGCCAACGCACACAAATTCATCCTGATTTTGCTCAAGTTAAAATTCTATACATTTACTGCAATACACTTTTGTGTTATAGGAAACAGTTTATTGACCTGATAAAATGCAGGAAGCAGGAGTATCACTGTCCTCGACATAATTTTTTTTTCATTCTTTTCTTCCTGTTGGATACTTCCAAGCCCCCCATTATAGAACAACATTTCCCCCGGGATTTCCCATGCCCCCCCCCCCCCCCGGGAGCTAATTAAAAATAAAACGAACTTCTCCTTTTTTTTTCTTTTCCACCGCGAACGAGTACAATACGCGTACAATGCAGGTTTTTTTATTTAAAAATATAATAATAATTTGCCCCTAAACATCCATGTGAGACCCCCTGAGCAGGCCTAGGGGTCAACATGTTTCTACCCTACCCCCTTTTCTTATTTTTCAACTTTGTTTTACTGTTTTCTTGTTACTTGGTGCTACCGAGGCACAAGATGGCTGCCAACACTTCCTGGTTTGGAGTGTTGACAGACAGTTGACATCCAATCAGCATGCAGCTCGTACTCGTAATTGTACGGATTTCCGTACGCGTGCTGTACTTCGTCTCTAGATATCACTATGATTTTACTTTTGATTTTCCCAGGAACTACTGAACGCATTTACACCATTTAACAAAAAGCACAATCTGCGAACCAAACTCTACCTCTCTGCCAAATTTGGTGTAATTCCGTTCAGCCGTTTGGGCTGTAGCCCTGGCTAAAGGTCCCTATGGAAAATTGCATGGGGAAAACATGTTTTGGGCCCCCCCTTTTTTCTCGGCCCCTGCTTGACGAATCACCCCCAAACTTTCAGGGAAGGAGCGGAGCGGAGCAGGCCATTTTCTTGGAGACATTCGCGAAGATTCATCCACCGGTGCCAAAGTTATTCCAAATAGAATTTTGTGGATTTCCTATCGAAAGTAGGTCCTAACTATAACTACCTACTGGCGACCGCCAGTAGGTAATATATATATATATATATATATTCACTGAAAAAACCATAGGTTTCACACCAGTTATAGTTAGCTGGAAATTTTACTGACATAAAACCATTGAAAATCTCACGTTATAGTTAGTTGGACTCACTATAACTTGCGCGTGTAATGCATCACATATTACATCACTCATGACATGGTCAGTGACATCACTCATGACATCACTGATGACATCATCCTTGTGACAGAATGACAGACCTCCTTTCACTGTAATGTAACCCATGAAACACAAAAAGACAAATATAAATTAAAACATTTTTAAAAATGGAGATACCCATACCAGTTACAACAACCAATTCAATAATTCCACCATCTATATAGACATTTACTCAATCATCAACAGTTCTATATAGTCATTCATACATATACTCACTCATCATATGTAGTGATACACCTATACATCCTGCTACACACCGACAGTCATCCAAAAGTTACTCACACACATACTCACACATGCAAATAAACTATTGAACACCCATTTATTTGCATATACAGCTATACACACACTACCACCTTACTTCTAAGGAAACTTACACATACTTACTCTCTTAAACAATCACTTTTAGAAACACATACTTATTTAAACAAGAAGTCTTTCAATCTCTCACACTCACATATAATCACTCATATACATCAATATTCACATATACTAGATTAAAACATATCTTGTTACTGATAAAGACACTAGTGAGACAGTCATTCACTCACTTACACACTCATATACACACTCATCCACCCAAACAGTCCTGCACATATGCCGTCTTCAAAACACATACAAACAGTGAGCCAGTCATTGATGCATCTATGTGCTAAGTAACACTCCCACCAAACTATACAGACACTCATACTGATACTAAAAAAAACATCTAATAACCCATATACACACACATGTAGCTACTCACCAATCCATGCAGCCATTTATAAACAAAGTGAAACACTGATACATATTAACCAATCATTTTTTTTTAAAAAAAACATCCATTTACACACTTATTTAACCATTTATTCTTATTTATTTATTTTTCAGAAAGACACACATTCACTGGATGGTGTCATCAGTGATGTCATGAGTGATGTCACTGACCATGTCATGAGTGATGTAATATGTGACGTCATCAGCAGTGCATTACACGCGCAAGTTATAGTGAGTCCAACTAACTATAACGTGGAATTTCATTGGTTTTATGTCAGTAAAACTTCCTGCTAACTATAACTGGTGTGAAACCTATGGTTTTTTCAGTGAATTTAATACGTTTTTTAAATGCTAATTCCTAACTATAACTGGTGTGAAACCTATGGTTTTTTCATTGAATTTCAATGGTTTTTTAAATGCTAATTCCTAACTATATTAGGCCTCAAACCTATGTTTTTTTCAGTGAATGTCATAGTTTTTTTTAATGCTAATTCCGAACTATAAGTCTCACTTTATAAGTAAGACTGTTAGCGCTCTAGTTGTTTAGAACACTCTGGTACATTCTCTCATTGGGCTACAGTTTGGCTACATCTGGCTTATATTTGGGCTATATTTTTTTTTGACTCTGGTGGACATCTTTGGGCTACATTGGGCTACTTTGGGCTACATTTGGGCTACATTTTTGCTCTAACATATATTAAGCCCAATGTAGCACAATACATATTTTTCAAAAGTTATTTTTTTTAAAAACCACTTCAGAATAGGGCTACTTGTCCCTACAATTTTCCCTTTTTTTTTTTTCTTTTTTTTTTGAGCGCTCCCGGTGCGCGCCCCGGGGAGCGCCCCGGAAAGCGTAATTATATGAAGCGCCCCGGTGCGCGAACCGGGAGGCGTCCCGTTAGCGCCAATGTCGCGAACGAAAACATGATCGTGACGTATCGCGTAAACGCGTCAGCGTGATACGCACGGCGTAAGCGCACCCGAAAGCACTCGAGCAAATACGATCGCGCAACGTAAACATCCGACGCGCTTACGCTACGCGACCCGGAGCGCGCCCCCGGGCGTGCTCCGGGGCGCGTAGCGTAAGCGCGTCAGGTCATGTGACCTGAAAATAACACTTTTCATTGGTTCATAATAGTTTTAGTTTCACAATGATGAAACCCCTGGTCTTGTGACCTGAAAATAACACTTCTCATTGGTTCAGGACAGTTTTTTTTTCCAAATGATGAAAGACCCCACCTGTTTTCCTTATTCTGACTTTGTCCTTTGACTGAGGAAGACCTGTTTGTACATCTCTGTACCTTTTTCATCTTAATAATGGCTTCAGTAGCAGCAGCAGCTGGTGCATCTGCCCCACCACCACCACCACCACCACCAACAGGACCAGCTCCAGTTTACATTGGTGGTCAACAAGAGGAGGAGGAGGAAGAGGAAGAGGAGGATGGGGGAAGATGGCTGCCTGAACAAAATACCCCATACAAGCCCAAGCCACACATTGTATGGGAGTTTTTTTCACTCCCAGAGGGCAAGAAAAAAGTGAATGCGGCCAAGGTATCTTGCCTAATCTGCAATGAAGAACTCTCAAGGGGCAACCCAAACAAAAAATATTCATTTGGTAACTATACCATGATTCGTCATATGACCATAAAGCACCCTAACAACTATTCTCGTGCAGAGCTCAGGGAACTGGCCAGTAACCTCCCCCATTCTTCAAGGACCACCTCCCAAAGAAACAAACCCACTTCATCGGGACCAGAAACATCAGAGGTGATGCCTTGTATTCAGCCAAGATTTGCTGATTTTAAAATCACTTGTACTGCATGTGGCAAGCTTATCGCCTATGGTGAACAGAGCCTAAAGCTCATCGTCCTTGCAGGTGACAATCACAAGTGCCCCAAAAAGAAGTAATTTTTGGTTTTTTTTTGTTTTTTTGCTCCAGTTGAGCCAGTTTCAATTCCCTTTTTTTTGTTTCTCCCCCTAAAAAAATACAAAAAAAATATAAAACTTTTGAAAAGCCAAAAAAAGTACAAAATGTTCAAAAAACACAAAAAAATATAAAACAACAAAAAGAAGAAAAAAAAGTTCTTTTTAGAACTACCTCCAATTTCTAAAAAAAGGCTTCCTTTTTAAAAAACTCTGTCATTCTTTTTTCCTCATAGTACGCTCCCCGGTACGCGCACCGGGGAGCGCACCGAGCGCTCCCCCCGCGCAAAACGAAAAAAATATATATATTTTAAATGCCCCCACATCAAACCTAGGGGGTCAAACGGGGTCTATCCCTGACGCCTTATGGTCATTTCCCCCTTTGTTTTAGCCACCTCTTGTGTCTCGATTTGACCGAGACACAAGATGGCGGCCGCTCCGGACTGTTTCGAATGTTTACAGACACCCGAGAGCCAATCAGCTTTCCGTGCGCACCTCACGTGGCACGCCCGGGGCGCTCCCCGGTGCGCGTACCGGGGCGCGGCTATAGATATATATATTTTTTTTAACCTAAATTACTCAAATTCCACTGGAGCACATATCTTGAGACAAGCTCAAGGGCAAGGGAGCAGAGGCTTCCGAAACGCGTAACAGCAATAAAGCAACACTGTGTACCACTTGATTTCTGAGCGTGCGTTTTGACTTGGATATTTTGGAAAAAAAAAATATATATATATATATATATATATATATATATATATATATTCACTGGAAAAACCATAGGTTAGAGACCATATATAGTTAGCTGGACATTTTATTGACATAAAACCAATGAAATTCCATATATAGTTAGTTGCACTAACTATATATCGCGCACCCGCAATCCACTGCTGATGATGTCACATATTACATCATTCATGACATGGTCAGTGACATCACTGATGACATCACTGATGACATCTCAAATGACATCACTGATGACATCTCAAATGACATCACTGATGACATCATCTAGTGTCTGTGTGTTTTTGTAAAGTTAAAATATGTTTTACATATTGAAGAATGAGTGGATGTATGGAAGACTGAGTGTTTGTGTGGCTGGCTGGGAGGTGTGTGACTCTGTGCATATCAATGTGTACTTGTATCAGTGATTGTATAAGAGAGTAAGTATGTGTTAGTATATGTGTGAAAAGTATGGTGTTCTGTGTTTAATTGTATAGATGAGGAAATCGAAGTGTGATTGATTCTTCACAGGACTGACTAGGTGTATGAGTGCATATGATAGTGTTGTAATAATGAGTGACTGTATGTATGAGTGATTGTATGGGTGAATGAGTGAATGTGTGTGTAGACGTAGGAATCAGTGAGTGCGTATGTAGTAACTGGTATTGGTGTGTCATGATGTCATCAGTGATGTCATTTGAGATGTCATCAGTGATGTCATCTGAGATGTCATCAGTGATGTCACTGAAGTATGGTGTTCTGTGTTTAACTGTATAGATGAGGAAATGGAAGTGTGATTGATTCTTTACAGGACTGACTAGGTGTGTGAGTAACTCCATGGATGAGTGGCAGTGTGTGAGTGTCTGCATAGGTGTATGAGTGCATATGATAGTGTTGTAATAATGAGTGACTGTATGTATGAGTGATTGTATGGGTGAATTTGTGAATGTGTGTGTAGACGTAGGAATCAGTGAGTGCGTATGTAGTAACTGGTATTGGTGTGTCATGATGTCATCAGTGATGTCATTTGAGATGTCATCAGTGATGTCATCAGTGATGTCATTTGAGATGTCATCAGTGATGTCATCAGTGATGTCACTGACCATGTCATGAATGATGTAATATGTGACATCATCAGCAGTGGATTGCGGGTGCGCGATATATAGTTAGTGCAACTAACTATATATGGAATTTCATTGGTTTTATGTCAATAAAATGTCCAGCTAACTATATATGGTCTCTAACCTATGGTTTTTTCAGTGAATTTTCAAGGTTTTGTAAATGCAAATTCCTAACTATATATGGTCTATAACCTATGGTTTTTTCAGTGAATTTCATTGGTTTTTTAAAAGCTAATATCTATAGCTGTAAAATATATTCTTTATTACGTGACGTATCACGTAGCCACGTGAGACGCCTCATGACGCGTCGCATAACCGTGACGTATCGGCTCTGCAGCGCAAACAAAACCCGTAACGTAAGCGTGCCGGAGCACGCTTACAGATATATATATTTTTTTTAACCTTAATTAGACAAAATCCACACGTGCACATATCTTGAGGCCTTGCAAAGGCACATCAAACAAACAGTCCCTACAATTTTGCCAAGTTTGCTGGAAATCTATTCCCTTAATTTTTTTTTTACTGTTTCTCTTGGTTTTCCCCTTGTTACGCTTACCGGGACGCTACCCGGTACGCGAACCGGACGCTCCAAAAACACAAGATGGCGGACTCCCGTTACGCTGCCGGTTAGCTGCCCGGTTCGCGTACCGGGAAGCGCCTCTACCGCGAAAAATCGCGGGGGACTTTAATATCCCCCTCATCAATCCTAGGGGGTCAGGAGGGGTTTACCTTGCCCCCTTTCCTTAATTTCCCCCTTCTTTTTTCCCCACATCTTGTCTCTCGAACCTACCGAGAGACAAGATGGCGGCCGCTCCGGACTGTTTACAATGTTGACAGCTACGCTGCCGGTTAGCTGCCCGGTTAGCTGCCCGGTGAGCTGCCCGGTGAGCTGCCCGGTTCGCGTACCGGGACGCACCTCCACAGCGTAAAATCGCAAAAAAAATTTTTTTTTTATATTTTGCCCCGCGGGGCACTTTAATATTCCCCTCATCAATCCTAGGGGGTCAGGAGTGGTCTACCTTGCCCCCTTTCCTTCATTTCCCCCTTCGTTTTTCACCACATCTTGTCTCTCGATCGTACCGAGAGACAAGATGGCGGCCGCTCCGGACTGTTTAGAATGTTGACAGACACCGGAGAGCCAATCAGCTTCGCTTCGCGAAGTTCCGTTACGCGTCAGGTACGCGAACCGGGGCGCTAACCGGAGCGCTGTCACAGATATATATTTTTTTTAAACGTTAATTTCTCAAAATCCACTGGAGCACATATATTGAGACATAGCAGAGGCACGTCGGGCAAACCATATCTACAATTTTGCCAAGTTTCATGTAAATCTATTCAGCCGTTCGAGCTAAAAGTGAGTCCAACCGCCCTATGGAAAAATGAATGGGAAAAACGCGTTTTGGGACCCCCCTTTTTTCTTGGCCCCCCTTGACAAAACCCCCCCAAATTTTCAGGGGCTGCTCAGAAACAAAATGTGCCATTTTCCTGAAAATTTCAGCCAATTCCGTCCACAAACGCCACAGTTATTAGACATAGAATTTTCAGAAATCCCATAGAGAAAAAATCCTAACTATATATACCCACTGGCTATCGCCAGTAGGTAATATACATATATAAACATATATAATCTGCATATCTATATAAATGCATGCATACATATACATATATGCATACATATGCATGTTATTTACATGAAAGTTTTAAAAACACTAATAAAAGCAAAGCTAAAAAGCCACCTCATTACAAACAGAATGGCTTTAACTTAAACGAGGGCGAGATCTATTGCATTTTCACTGCTTGTTTACTTTGGTTCTATCAAGAAGGCATTCAGATGTGTCACACATTTGCCATAAATTCTGAATGTTAGCACTCTAGTTGCTCATTAGATCACTGTAGTAAAGCTAGTGCTCACCAGGGAAGTCTGCTGCTAATCATGGTTTGCAGCCATTTTCCCGCATTTTTTATCCTGCAGACTTTCAGTCCGCATACCATTATCCCGCAAGGTCATTGACCTCGCATACCATTATCCCGCATTTTTTCAAAACGCATGTGCATTTATCGCGCATGCCTTTACAAAGAATTACGTTTTAAAGGCATGTATGGTAAATGCATTTGCGTTGTGAAAACCACGATGACGAGAGAGGTAAGTGGGTTTGTGTTAATTTTTTCGTGGGTTAGTGATTGTGTAGTGTAGTGTAGTGTTGTGTAGTGTAGTGTTGTGTTAGTATAGTGTAGAGTTGTGGTGGTTGTTTAGTGTAGGGTCATGCTGGGGGTAGTGTTTTAGGGTTTAGGGTTGTGTTGTAGTGTTTGCGTAGTGTAGGGTCATGCTGGGGGTAGTGTTTTAGGGTAGTGTTGTAGTGTTTGCGTAGTGTAGGGTCATGCTGGGGGTAGTGTTTTAGGGTTTAGGGTTGTGTTGTAGTGTTTGCGTAGTGTAGGGTCATGCTGGGGCTAGTGTTTTAGGGTTTAGGGTAGTGTTGTAGTGTTTGCGTAGTGTAGGGTCATGCTGGGCGTAGTGTTTTAGGGTTTAGGATAGTGTTGTAGTGTTTGCGTAGTGTAGGGTCATGCTGGGGTTAGTGTTTTAGGGTTTTGGGTAGTGTTGTAGTGTTTGCGTAGTGTAGGGTGATGCTGGGGTGTAGTATTTTAGGGTTTAGGGTAGTGTTGTAGTGTTTGCGTAGTGTAGGGTCATGCTGGGGGTAGTGTTTTAGGGTTTTGGGTAGTGTTGTAGTGTTTGCATAGTGTAGGGTCATGCTGGGGGTAGTGTTTTAGGGTTTTGGGTAGTGTTGTAGTGTTTGCGTAGTGTAGGGTCATGCTGGGGTGTAGTGTTTTAGGGTTTTGGGTAGTGTTGTAGTGTTTGTGTAGTGTAGGGTCATGCTGGGGGTAGTATTTTAGGGTTTTGGGTAGTGTTGTAGTGTTTGCGTAGTGTAGGGTCATGCTGGGGGTAGTGTTTTAGGGTTTTGGGTAGTGTTGTAGTGTTTGCGTAGTGTAGGGTCATGCTGGGGGGTAGTGTTTTAGGGTTTTGGGTAGTGTTGTAGTGTTTGCGTAGTGTAGGGTCATGCTGGGGGTAGTGTTTTAGGGTTTAGGGTAGTGTTGTAGTGTTTGCGTAGTGTAGGGTCATGCTGGGAGTAGTGTTTTAGGGTTTAGGGTAGTGTTGTAGTGTTTGCGTAGTGTAGGGTCATGCTGGGGGTAGTGTTTTAGGGTTTAGGGTAGTGTTGTAGTGTTTGCGTAATGTAGGGTCATGCTGGGGGTAGTGTTTTAGGGTTTAGGGTAGTGTTGTCGTGTTTGCGTAGTGTAGGGTCATGCTGGGGTGTAGTGTTTTAGGGTTTTGGGTAGTGTTGTAGTGTTTGCGTAGTGTAGGGTCATGCTGGGGGTAGTGTTTTAGGGTTTAGGGTAGTGTTGTAGTGTTTGCGTAGTGTAGGGTCATGCTGGGGTGTAGTGTTTTAGGGTTTTGGGTAGTGTTGTAGTGTTTGCGTAGTGTAGGGTCATGCTGGGGGTAGTGTTTTAGGGTTTAGGGTAGTGTTGTAGTGCTTGCGTAGTGTAGGGTCATGCCGGGGGTAGTGTTTTAGGGTTTAGGGTTGTGTTGTAGTGTTTGCGTAGTGTAGGGTCATGCTGGGGGTAGTGTTTTAGGGTTTAGGGTTGTGTTGTAGTGTTTGCGTAGTGTAGGGTCATGCTGGGGGTAGTGTTTTAGGGTTTAGGGTAGTGTTGTAGTGTTTGCGTAGTGTAGGGTCATGCTGGGGTGTAGTGTTCTAGGGTTTTGGGTAGTGTTGTAGTGTTTGCGTAGTGTAGGGTCATGCTGGGGGTAGTGTTTTAGGGTTTAGGGTAGTGTTGTACTGTTTGTGTAGTGTAGGGTCATGCTGGGGGTAGTGTTTTAGGGTTTAGGGTAGTTTAGTTGTTTAGTGTATGCTAAAGGCATATTCGTTCTAAAAGTTTTCGTTATTTTAATTTGCGGCCTAATAGTACATGCAGGATTTTTTTTGCGGACTGATGGTATGCGGGATTTCGTCATATATTCGCTAATCATACTTTCTATGGCAAAATGAACCCCCTCATTTTGTTCCTTTTTAAATTATATGTTTTAAGAGTTACCACTTTATTCCAATCAAGATGGCTTCAGGTGTGCCATACCTTTGTAATAAGTAGGACTGTTAGCACTCTAGTTGTTCTTTAGAACACTCTGGGACATTCTGTCATTGGGCTATAGTTGGGCTACATCTGGCTGATATTTGGGCTACATTTGTTTTTTTTTGTCTCTGGTGGCCATCTTTGGGCAACATTGGGCTACATTGGGCTACATTGGGCTACATTTGGGCTCCAACATATATATAGCCCAATGTAGCCCAATATATATTTTTCAAAGTTAATTTTCGTAAAAACCACTGGAGCCTATATCTTGAGACATAGCAAAGGCACATCAGTCCCTACAATTTTGCCAAGTTTGGTGTAAATCCATTCAGCCGTTCAGGCTAAAAGTGAGGCCAACCGCCCTATGGAAAATTGCATGGGAAAAACATGTTTTGGGACCCCCCTTTTTTCTCAGCCCCCCCTTGACGAAACCCCCCCAAATTTTCAGGGGCTGCTCAGAAACAAAATGTTCCATTTTCCTGAAAATTTCAGCCAATTCTGTCCTCAAACGCCAAAGTTATTCGACATAGAATTTTCAAAAATCCCATAGGAAAAAAATCCTAACTATATATACCTACTGGCTATCGCCAGTAGGTAATATATATATATATATATATATATATACCTACTGGCGTTCGCCAGTAGGTATATATAGTTAGGACCCAGTTACCATAGGAAATCCGCAACATTCTATTGGGAATAACTTTGGCGTCAATTGAGGAATTTGCGTGTAATTTTCCAAAATTTAGGCCAGCTCCGCTCGGCTCCTTCCCTGAAAGTGTCGGGGGGATTCGTCAAGAGGGGGATTCGAGGAAAAAGGGGGGTCCCAAAACGTGTTTTCCCCATGTTAATTTCAATAGGACGTTCAGATGCTGCTACAGCCCGAACCGCTGAATGGAATTACACCAAACTTGGCAAAATGGTAGGGACTGGTACGCAGAAGTGCCTTTTGTTTAAATGGTGTAAATCCCTCCAGTAGTTCCTGAGAAAATCAAAAAAGAAAAAATATATATAGCTATAGCAGCTTACTGTAAGCTTACTGTAAGCTTACCTTTCCGAGCACGAGCTGAATGCTAATTGGCTGTCAACTGTCTGTCAACACTCCAAACCAGAAAGTGTTGGCAGCCATCTTGTGCCTCGGTAGACTGAGGCACAGGAAAGCAGAAAAACAAACGTGTAGAACTCAAAAAGGGGGCAGGGTAGAAGCATCCTGACCCCCTAGGGCTGCTCAGGGGGTCCCACAAGGACCCCCCAGGCCCCAAGTTTATATATTTTTTTAAATCATGGGGTACGCACACCGTACGTGTACCGTACAGAGTACAGTAAGTTTACCGTACGCTTACCACGTGATTTAAAAAAAAATAATAATTTTGGGGGCCTGGGGGTCCATGTGGGACCCCCTGAGCAGGTCTAGGGGGTCAGGGTGCTTCTACCCTGCCCCCTTTGCGTGTTTTGCACCTTTGTTTCACTGCTTTCTTGTGCCTTCGTTCTTACAAGGCACAAGATGACTGCCAACTCTTCCTGGTTTGGAGTGTTGACAGACAGTGGCAGCCAATCAGCATGCCTTCCTGAGAAAGCTGCATGCTCATTGGCTGTCAACACTTCTAACCAGAAAGTATTGGCATCCATCTTGTGCTAGTGTTGACAGACAGTGGCAGCCAATCAGCATGCATTCCCGAGAAAGCTGCATGCACATTGGCTGTCAACACTTCTCACCAGGAAGTGATGACATCCATCTTGTGCTCGATAGACAAAGGCGAAAGAAAGCAAAAAAACAAACGTGAAGAACACAAAAAGGGGGCAGGGTAGATACACCCTGACACCCTACGCCTGCCCAGGTGGTCCCACAAGGACAAAAAAGGACAATTTTTTTTTTTTTAAACCTGGTGTGTTTTTTAAAAAATTACCCCACGGGGGGACCAAATCGCGGGGGCATAGTGATAAAGAAGTGTGGGGGGTCCACAATCCCCCCACACTTCCCTGGGGACTGTTGCCCCCGGGGCAAAGCAACGCAGCCCCTTGGCGCATACTGGAGGCTCCTGGTGGGCTAGTTGGCCCCCAGGGACCCCCAATATGCAAGTGGAATTAGTTCCTACTCTGCAAACACGCCAGGAGTTGCGCTGCAGAGAAGTATAAAAAAGAGTGTGGCCTCATTACACCTCTCTGCAATGCAGCCCCCTGGCGCATACTGCAGGTTCCAGGTGGGCTAGTTGGCCCCCAGGGACCCCCAGTATGCAAGGGGAATTAGTTCCCCCTCTGCAAACACGCCCGGGGGCTGCGTTGCAGAGAGGTGTAATAAGGCAGCTCCCTGGCTTATACTGGAGGCTCCTGGTGGGCTAGTTGCCCCCCAGGGACCCCCAGTATGCAAGGGGAATTCGTTCCTCCTCTGCAAACGCGCCAGGGGTTGCGCTGCAGAGTGTTGTAAAAAGGGGGCGTGCCCTCTGAACATCTGCCTGCAACAATGTAGTAAATCAGTATAAAAAAACAAATTAATACATTTAAAAATTGTCATTTAAAAAAACTTCGAAATTCAATGAAAAAACCATAGGTTTCAGGCCTTATATAGTTAGGAATTAGAATTTAAAAACCTTGCAAATTCACTGAAATAACCATAGGTTTCAGGCCTTATATAGTTAGGAATTAGCTTTTAAAAAACCTTTGAAATTCACTCAAAAAACTATAAGTTTTAGGGGTGTTATGGTTAGCTGGACATTTCACTCATAAAAAACCATTGAAATTGCTCCTATATAGTTAGATGTACTAACTATATTTCGCGCACCCGCAATCCACTGCTGATGATGTCACATATTACATCATTCATGACATGGTCAGTGACATCACTGATGACATCTCAAATGACATCAATGATGACATCACTGATGACATCATCCATGTGACAATCACATACACCTTTTCATACACTAGTAAAATCTTTCATCACTCTTTGTAAAATACAGAGTATCATATTTGAATCCATTGACACAGCAATACAAGTATTTAAAAACCCACTCATTGATTCCTAGATGGATACACAAATGTAATCACTTACCTGCAGATTCACTCATTCATGCTGTCAATGAAAAATAGAACACTATAAAAAAATCTTATACACCTATATCGACATTGTACACCAGCACACAACCTATTCACATATGAAGTTATCCTACTCACCTATGCAAACAATGGATCATACTTACATACTTACTTAGCTACACACTTATACAAACACCACTTCATCTATTCATTTAGATAGTAAGTCATATTTAGTATGTTATAAAATCATTTTCACAAGTATACAGTTATCCATACAGTTACTCACACAATCATTGAGTCTTATGTATACTTATTTATATACAACAACTGACACATACACTGCCTTTTATTTTTCTAGTTTGTTGGACATGTACCATTGAGAAATATATTTGCTCATCACCACACCCATAAAGATATTCACTCACCCAAACAACTGTTAGACCATGTAGTTTTAACTTCATATATCTACTGAATCAACTATTCAAACATCTTTGGGCAGTCACACACCCTCCACCGAACCACACACACATTCACTCTCCCACACAAATACTCAATTAACTAATCAATAACTAATATAGACTTTCACATAGCTAGTAACCAACTGGAGAACCAGTTTACACAACAACTGACAAAGTGATACAGATATTCACACAGTGTAGTCACTATCCACTATATTTAGTGAGACACTATACATTTTTAAAGTCCTCCATCCAAATATTAATTTTTATATATCCACTCATACTTCAATGCAAATTGCTATATATATAATGCATATTTAAATAACAAAGCAAACCACATTCACTGATGACATTTGAGATGTCATCAGTGATGTCACTGACCATGTCATGAATGATGTAATATGTGACATCATCAGCAGTGGATTGCGGGTGCGCGAAATATAGTTAGTACAACTAACTATATAGGAGCAATTTCAATGGTTTTGTATGAGTTAAATGTCCAGCTAACTATAACACCCCTAAAACTTATAGTATTTTGAGTGAATTTCAAAGGTTTTTTAAAAGCTAATTCCTAACTATATAAAGCCTGAAACCTATGGTTTTTTCAGTGAATATATATATATCTATATATATGCATATATATACATACATATAATTGTATTAAAAAACACTAAAATATATATAAAAAATATTTTATTTATATATATATATATAGATATATTCACTAAAAGAAAAAACAGGTTTCAGGGACGTTATAGTTAGAAATTAGCATTAAAAAAACCTTAGATATTCACTGAAAAAAACACAGGTTACAGTAAATTTATAGTTAGTCTGACATTTCACTTGTACAAAACCAGATAAATTCAGCTGGTATAGTTAGCTTAGCTAACTATTCCTCACGCCCCGCAATGCACTGCTGATGACGTTACATATCACATCACTCATGACATGGTCAGTGGCATCACTGATGACATCTCAAATGAAATCAGTCATTGTTGATCTGGGAATGCACCAAAACTCATGGATGGATGCATGAGAATGCCCATGCTCCGCCCATGGAGAGCCTTCTTAATACAAGGTAGCAGAAAGCAGTGCTTTGCTTTGTATTAAAGAAACTACTCGACGTGGGTTTTTCATGGCTTAGTAAATAACAGAAGTGATTTTGCATCACAAATGCTTTATAAAAGGGATGCAACTCTGTTTCGACATCTTAGTAAATCTACCCTATTATCTGTGGCCTGTACAGACACTGAATACACCAAGTGAAAAACAGGAAACTTGCAACTTTTGCAATACAATATTTTGGTCAATATAACCCCTAAGATCCAAAACAAAAGAGTTATAAAAGTAGCAGTTTATTCAAGTATATTCATGGCATAGTGTGCAGGCATGCATCACAGTTCAATTCCTCCAGCAAAAAATATAAAATAAACAATAAGCCAGAAAAATAAACCTAAGTGTTGTCCCTTCAACCATCATCCCATCATAAAGAAATACCGTGCAAATGTACCACAACTTGCATGAGGTTTCATAACAAAGCACTGAATGAACAATCAAAAAAGAATGTTTTAAAACCTGTGTGATTCTTTACTTCCAATATCCAAGTTCAAAACATACAGACATCAACAAACACCATGGAGGAGTCTGGATGACGGAATGAGGAAGTTGGCACCACAGACTCTGCAAGTTTAGTGACTCCTATCAATCGTCCTTTTGTGAAAATACAAATTGGAAACGTTGCGCTCTGTTTTAAAAATCCAGAATATCCAGACTCATCAACTCACAGCTCTGTTATCTAAACTACTTAAAGTGCTGCTCTTGGTGGTATCTAGAGTTCCTTAATGATCTTCTATTACAATACCCATAATCATTCCTGCTTTACCAATTATGCTACTGAAATTTACATCCCTTAAGAGTTCTGGTCTTGATAAACCATAAAGTCAATTTGAGCTCAGCTATAAGTAACATTTACAGTCTCCCATGGTTCTTCTTTTCATAGTACAAATTCATGTTAAACTTTATTGTTAAAAAAACCTGGGGTATGGCAGAATCATCTTTTAATAATACACAGCCATTGAGGGAATATGGGCTAGTTCAACCTGTTGTGAGAGACAGAGACTACTGGTAATTGAAACCTTTGCATCCCATGAAACATAACATATGAAGATATGGACAAAGCCAGAAACAGTCATGGTCTTCACTTTCCTCCCCCTCTGCACTTTCCTCCCCCTTTGAGTTTGGAACAGGTAGCAAAGTGGCAGGGTTTAACACAGAACAGTGCTTCAGAGTAACATTATCAGCAGCCAAAATCACCTGCTCGTATTTTGTCAGTCTGTTATTCGTCAAATGTTGTCTTTTTGTTCTTGTCAACAGAATTTCCACTGAGTGTGGATCATATACTGTCAACGGGTGACCCATCATGATGCTCTCACATTGTTCAATACTGACACCTGTTGCAGTAACAGTTATGAGACATCCGGGCAATGCAGACTCTACCGGATCTAATGTAGCAGAGAAGTATGTCACTGATCTACTAGCATTTCCATCTAACTGTGTAAGTACAGAGAGCGCACAACCTTCTCATTCATGACAGAATAGAGAACACACTTTTTTGTGATCAGGCATTCCTTAAGCTTGAGCACAACAAAGACTGTCTTTCAGCTCCAGGAAGGCGAGTAAGCAATTGTTATCCAATGGCACTGGATCTGACAAGTTTTTGTGTGTCAACATCTGCAAAGGCTTAGCCATCAGAGAGAAGTTGGTAATCCACTGTGAAAGCAGCCCACAATGCCTTGAAACCTCCTGATCTCTTTCTGAGTGCGTGGCGGATTCATCTGATTCATCATGATTTGTTCTGGCCACAAGAACTTGGACCTACCCCAAAACCGTGCCCTAGTGTTAAAAGCCTCGGCATGAAAATCGATCAGGAACTTTCAATGGCCAACCAAGTGTCCGCTGTGGTTGGTTCCTGTACTAACCTGATCAGGCAACTACGTAAGCTCGTCCCTCTACTCTCAAGGAATATGCTTCGAACCATTGTTTCAGCCACAATAGTGTCTAGAATCGACTACGGTAACGCGTTATACCTAGGCCTCCCAAAAAACTCTACTAACCGTCTTCAGGTCATCTTGAATGACGCAGCTCGTCTGATATTTGGAGTCCCGAGGCGGACCCACGCCTCCCCCTTGCTTTATAGGCTACATTGGCTTCCTATAATACAAAGAGTCGAATTCAAGAGTTTGTGTATCTGCCACAAAGCAATCCATGGACAGGCGCCAGCCTATATAAAAGATAGGCTTAAAATATATGAACCTAAGCGCGCCTTCCGATCTTCCGGCTCCTTTCTGCTATCCTGCCCACGCTTTAAACTGGCAACAAAAGGAGGCAGATCCTTCTCAGTTCAGGCCCCTAACATCTGGAACAAGCTACCGGAGGCGCTCCGTAGAGAATCCAACCTTCTCCGCTTTAGGAAATCCCTGAAGACTTTACTCTTCAAAGACGCGTTTACATCCCAGTAGTTAGGTTGCCATCTCTAGACATTGCTATACTTTCATCTTGTTTCTTGTTGCTGTACCCGGTCAGAAGCGCTTTGAGACCTGTCGGTGAGTTGGCGCGATACAAAACCCAGTTACAAATTACAAATTACAAATCTGCTTGATCACCAATATGTTTTCTGGTGACACCTTTCTCTTGCCTTTCTCAATTTGTGTCACAAGAAATGTACTTCATGCAGGCAGTATTACAGCTTTCCAGGGACGATTTATGTACATTTACAGCCAGGTGGCTCAACAGTGCAATGGTGTAATCTCTGCAAGCTTTCCTCCTATTTGATGCGATCAGAATAACATCAATATACTGAAACAGAGTTGCGCAGTAAGACTAAGGGCTCAAGATTCTTCTTCAAGATCTGGGGAAAGATAGATGGGTAGGGGGTGTGGCTTGCAGCTGAGAGGAATGGCTGCAGCCTGAATGAGCTCCTTCCCTTCCGCGGAGCTATCACGACCTTCAGCCGTCTAAAGTGTGGAGCTGTAGAGGCTGGGGCTAAACATCTGAACCACCATGTAGCGTGTGGCCTCTGGGGCCCCTCAGGTGTGGCTCCCGCCTGCTGTGGCCGCCCGAGATAGAAGACATTTGGGAGAAAACATGGCGGTCTAGTGCCGCGCTAGCTGCAGGATGCTGGTTCCCGGATCTGCCTGACCTCCCTCCAGCCGAGATCTGAGTCCTGCAGCGGGTGGTGGTGGTGAATTGCGGGGGACCCGCATTGGTGGACCCGCGATGCATCAGCCCTTACAGTGAGGGCGAGTGTGCAGCGCAGGCGGCTGCCCCAAAATTGAGGCCCCGGCTTCGCAGCCTCTGTGGCATGGAAGACTGCACGGCCCTCATTGGCAGCGGAGGCGGACCGGCGGAATGCCTGGACGGCGTCACAGGGAGCGGCACAGCTGCAGAGGGTAGATACTGCCAGCTGCCCTGCATACAGTGCTCTGTGCACCGGAAGCTGAGGCAAAAATCGGAGGGGCGCGATGGCGCTCTGAAGACCGGCTGTGAGGCTGTTCAGCCGGCGCTCTGCCTGGAATGTATGGTGGGTCCTCGGCAGTGATTGGAGGCAGTGCAGATTGAACTCCCCGCAGAGAAGCTGTGTCGGGTTGAAGTTGGGGGGCCCGGGGGCTGTGAGGGTGGACATGTGGTGGAGGTGCAGCCCTTTCCATATGCTGTGAGAAGTGCCAAGGTGTCAGCCTGAAGGTGAGGAGCAATATGTCGGCGGAAATCCTGTGCAGTGGGGAAAGAGCCTGGTAGTGCTCAATATAGACTTTGATGGATGTGTGGACAGCTGCTGCTGGGCACCTGCTCAGACTGACACTCTTTCACCTATTTGTTTGCTGTAGAAAGTGGGGGGTGCCCAAGAGTGTGGACCCCTGGACTGCCCTGTAGCCCTTGGTGACCCCTCTCTGTGCTACTAAGAAGATATGGTGGGTGTTGGACCTCCTTGTTGGGCCCTGCTTGGACTAACGGACACTGTTGCATGCTGCAAGGGGAGCTGTTTGGGTCCTGTGACTCGGAGAAGTGCCGACGCAGACTTGGATAGGGAGGAGGCTGGCCTCTTATTCTTGTGGGCGGCTGCTGCGAGTAACAGGCCTTTTTGGTGAGTCGGACCCCGGAATACAGTGTCTCCTAATACCGCAGACCGGCTGGAACTGATCGGGTCATCAGGACTTGGAAGGCTGGGTGCCTTTTACACTTGTCTGTGGATCTGGGCTGCTGCAATCATGGCAACAGCAACAGGGGGGAAAGGCTCTAGAACTAACGACCAGAAATAACTGGCGAAATTTGCTTGGGCCAAAGTGGGGGAAAAAGGCGACTCACCAAGATCGGAGAAGGAGGGATCGGCGAACGCTCAGGCGACGGTACCGGAGCTGACTGTACATAATGTTATGGCAGCGATTGGTGGGGTACGTACTTGAGTGGACTCAGTCGCTGTTGAGGTCTCGCTACTAAGAGCAGATTTTAAGAAAATGGACGAAAAGGTTAAAGAACTGAAAATAGTGACAAGTGCCCTGCAAGCGGACACATCGGAACTCCAAAGCCAGATGCTGGACAGGAAGCAAAAGCAAAAGCAGGCAAGGATGTCACAACAGCTCAATGATTATGAAGGGCGGTGCCGCCGCTACAACATTCAAATTCTTGGGGTTCCGAAACAGACGGAGGGGCCAGCTTCAGACCTGTATGTGGAAGAATTAATTAAGAAACACCTCAAGCCCAAGACACTGTCCAGCTATTTTTGTATAGAAAGAGCTCACAGGGTGCCGGGTGGCCGACCATAGCCGGGTGCGCCCCCAAGGCCCCTAATTGCCAGAGTGTTCAACTACCGAGATAGGGACATAATCCTGCAGACTTCGAGGTCCGGCCCGCCCTTGAAGGTAGATAATTATGTGGTGGCGTTCTTTCCAGATTTCACGGCCAAGGTTCAAGCGCAAAGAAGAAGCTTTCAAGCGGTGAAAAAAGAGCTGAGAGGTGAAATACGCAATGTTCTTCCCGGCGCAACTGCGGGTGGAATCGGATGGAAAGTCATGGTTCTTCGACTCACCAGAGGCGGTCTGGGACTGGATGGAAGGCTGGAGCATGGTGGAGAAATGCAGGAGAGACCACCCTGATAAGACTGGCCAACAAAGGGGAATCAGGCGGGAGGAGGCAAACACTGACCCTATAGCGGAGACAAATGGACTGGAGGAGCATGACTGAAGGCTTCGATGTTGGTCTACAGAGATTTGAACTGACAGTACACGCAAGTAGGGGATCTTGATGGGGGGAGGAGGCCGGCTCATTGCCATGAGACTGTCTTTGCACGCACTCAGGGTTTATGTTATGGTACCATTTGCTGACTCTATTGATGTGATATGATGTTGCTTAGTTGTTGTAAGTGAAGGATGGCTGTGATTTGCGATGACTGTAAAGTGTATCTGCGGGAGTGGGGACCGGTTCCCTCTGCATTTCTAGCATTTCAGGGGGGGTGAGAGGCACTCTGCCATGTTTGGGGGTGGGTAGTTCTAAATTCACAGGCAGGGAGGCAGGAAGGGGGGTGGAGGGGAAAGTACGGGGTGGAGGGGGGCGTGTTGTGGTTAGTTGCGGTTTTAAAAGCAATGGTGTGCTCTTATACTGTGGACAAGATTGCTCTCTTCTTGTGCGTTTTGGTGAAGGGTTTCACAGTGAATGTAATGCATTGCATTGTTTTATTTTCCATGTTTTTATTTTATGTGACAGACTAAAAAGTGATACTGATGCCTTTCTTTGCAAGTTGCGGGTAGAAATGTTTGCTATAATTTCGACCTGTTGGATTATGACGTTGGCCGTGCTGGGGAATGGGGGTTGAACGGGATTCAGTGCTCTCTGTCCTTTCATGGAATGTTAATGGCTTAGGCGATAAAATAAAAAGAGGCATCGTCCAGCAATACCTGAAGAGGTAGTCCCCAATTCTGGTTCTCCTGCAGGAAACTCACTTGGTTGGTAATAAATGTAAGGCCCTGAATAGACGGGGTTATAGAAACACCCCATTGATCATAATACATGGGCGGATCCAGTTGGGCGATTTGCGGTGGCCGAGGCCCAGTGGGAAGGGAGGGCTTTGACATAGTTTCTATTTATTTTCTGCCAGCGCTGGGTAAAGAAGCCTTAGTAGAGCTCGGTAGAATACAGACTAATCTCCCTGATGGTACTTTACTAATGGGAGGGGATTACAACATGACGATGGATGACATGATTGACAGGTTTCTGCAGAGACAGGGGGCAAGGCCAAATGAGCTTATGGCGGAATTTACTGCTGGGTTGGGCCTGTCAGATGTGGGGCGCGAGCTGCAGGGCGCAGGGACTGATTTTACCTATTTTTCTAGTGTGCATGGCAGTCTCTCCCGAATTGATTACTTTTTGACATACGCTGCCTCAATGGCAAATTTCAGGCAGCCCAGGATGTACCCCCGAGGTTTATCAGATCACTCCCCAGTGGGAGTAGATTTTACGCACGGGGACATGCAGCAGCCTGGCACCATTGTCATTAACCCATGGTTGCTTAAAATTCCGGATATCAGGGAGGAGCTTGGGGTGCAAATTGGGTACTTCCTGGAGGAGAACGTAGGGTCAGTAGCATCGGCGCAGACGATGTGGGAGGCGTATAAAGTGGTTCTTAAAGGATATGCCCTGTCATTAAAAGTGAAATATGTCGCAAAACGGCATGAGATACTGGTACGGCTGGAGGACGCCCTCAGGGAACTCGACTGGGAAAGAAAACAAGGGAGCCCTACTCACTTGGAGCCTGGGTGAAGATTTAGAGAAAAACAATGGCGATGATTGGTGTGGATGTCAAAAAAAGGAGGCTGTATATACACAATGCAAATGTTATAGTCATTTATGAAAATTTATATATCAATAGTTTACACAAAATTTCTGTAGCATTATCAACACATATGCAACCCGCTGGGGGTCGCGTAACTAGTTAGCATGGAGGAGTCTTGTTTGTTATCGGAATTAACCAGACAATCGCTCCACCAACTAAGAACGACCATGCACTAGTTACACGACCCGCAGCGGATTGCATATGTGTTGATAATGCTACAGAAATTTTGTGTAAACTATTGATATAGAAATTTTCATAAATGACTATAACATTTGCATTGTGTATATACAGCCTCCTTCTTTTGACATCCACAACAATCACCCTCATCGCCATTTTGCGCTCTCTTTATCATAAATAGCTCAGGGAACTTGAGGCGGCGCATGCGCTTCAGCCTTCGGAGGAGGCACTGCACTGCCTGACGCTGAAAAAGGAGGAATATAAACTCAAGGCTCGGGAGCACATGCTGGGCAAACAGGCAGCTACCCACCATAGGCTATATGAGCTTGGAAATAGGGCAGTAAATACTCTTGCGTGGTGGAGAGGAAGGAGTAAGGTGCGAGGTGGGTGCCCCGATTGACGCTGCCGAGTGGTGAGGTTCTTTACCACCCTGGCAAAATAGCGGCGGCATTTGCAGACTACTTTGAAACAGTGTACTCACCCTCAATGGCTTATACAGCGGAGTATTCACGTCAGTTGCTGGCAGAAAGTGACGTACCGACTATTTCAGAAGTAGATAGAGAGCTACTTGACACGGATCTATCGGATGAGGAGATTCGAAGGGCTATCGGCCAAATTAAGTCTGGGAAGGCGATAGGGCCCAACGGTACCCCAGTAAAGTTTCTGAAGGCAGTGGCCTCCCAAATGGTCCCGCATCTGCGGGGAATGTATCAGGAAAGTTGGGAGAAGGGGCTCTACCACTGGACCAACGGTTGGCAAGTATTGAGGTAATTCACAAGGCCAGCAAGCCGGTGGACGAGTGTAGTTCTTACAGGCTGCTCTCCATGATTAATGTTGAAGCAAAGGTTTTAGCGAAGGTCCTCGCCACACGACTGGGAACAGTGATCTCCTCCCTTGTGCACCGGGATAAATCCGGCTTCATGCCGGGGAGAAACACGACTCTTAATATTCGCCGGCTTCATAATGTGTTGGCACGTCGGCAACACCTAGGGGAGGATGCAGTCATATTGTCACTAGATGCCTCTATGGCGTTTGATTCGATCAAATGGCCCTACCTATACACCGATATCATGGGGCAGGTCAGAGTAAACAACTGTACGTCCAGGCCATTCACCTCACGGAAGACAAGGCTGCCCTCTGTCGCCGCTGCTGTTTTCTCTCATGTTAGAGCCCTTAGCAGCATGGGCTCGGCGTGACGCATTTTCAAAGGGTATGCGATGGACACATGAGGGCAAAGATAAAATATCACTTTATGCAGACGATATATTGCTATATATAACTTACCCAGATAGATCCATACATACGGTCCTTCATATTTTTACAAACTTCAGGAAGTATTCCGGCTACGCTATTAATTGGGGCAAATCAGTGCTATATGTGCTCCACGGACAGATTCCCTGCCTCCCAAGAGATTGTGCATTTGTGGTCTAAGAAGACGGTTTTAAATACTTGGGAACCTTCGGCACGCTGGACCCAGCTTTCTTTTTCAGCCGCAATTTGGCATCTCCACTAGCAAGGCTACTGGCTGTTGTTAAGCATTGGAGGTCACTGCCACTGTCGCCGGTGAGCCGAGCTGCTCTTTTTAAGATGTTGGCCCTTCCACGATTTTTGTATATTCTCAAAAACTGCCCTCATAGGGTTCCAGATACTTACTTTGTTGCAGTAGAAGGGGAGTTACGTACATTACCCTGGGAAGGTAAGGCCCAGAGAATTGCACTTCAGAAATTAATGAAAGGATGGTATGATGGGGGCATCCTGCTGCCTGATATACAACTTTATTATTGGGCCTCGCAATTGGTGACTGTAAATAGATGGAGATATACCCCGCCGGATGACCCTGCGTGTGCCCTGATAGATACCAGATGGACCGATCCGGCTATCTTGGGGCTCTTTATTCCCAAACCAGGAAACACCATTATATAGGACCCACTCAGCATACGATACAGATCTGGAGGTTAGCTAATTCCCGTTTGGGTTGGACACGCGTGCTTACTAAAGCAACACCATTGTGGTGCTCGCAGAAGCTCGGTATGCTTTGCCACCACCCGGGATTCGATAGGTGGGATATGATTGGTATTTCAACAGTCCAGGAGTTGATCAAAAAGGGTAAGATTCCCCGGTTTGAGGAGCTGTAGGGTACTTACCAGCTGGTGCCGGGTATGATATTTTAATATCTTCAAATCCGTCATGCTCTACAGAAGGCGCTCCCCAGTTATGAGGACATACCTAAATCGTCCCCGCTTGAAGATCGACTTCTGTATGGGCAGTTGCACTCCAAGACGATCTACTTGACTTATAGGAAACTCAGTAATAACATGCCTGATTCCTTCGGGAAGCTTAGGGAGCGGTGGGAAGGGGACCTTGGGCCAACTGATGAGGATTGGAGACAGGCACTGATGTCATCTAGAGAGGCTGCCATCACACTTAGATTTCGACTAATTCAACTTCGTATTTTACATCGCTCATATTTGACTGGGATAACGTTAGTGAAAATCGGGTCTCGACCAGACGACTTGTGTATGAAGGACTGCCAGCAGTCGGCCACCTTTTATCATATGATATGGGACTGCCCGCTGATACGAAGACAATGGGACAGAACCACGGCCCATATGCAATCTGCAATAGGGAAACCGCTCACGTTGACGCCCAGCCTGGGCTTGCTCAATATATGGGAAGCCACAGACCTTACTGAGACAGAGCAGCAGTTCGTGCCGCTAGGCTTCACTTTGCTTAAGAGGGAAATAGCGAGGGGCTGGGGCGGAGTGATGCCACCTGTAGTGGCGGTCTGGCAGAAAGAGCTAGACAAATGTATGATAGCTGAGAAAGAAGTGTATATAGCTAGGGGGTGCCTGAAAAAGTGGGACAGGAAATGGTCCCGGTGAAATTCGTATTGGGGGAGATTTGTGTATCGCCTGTGGTAGAATTGGAATTACGAAGGCAAAGGGATGATGAAAACAGTGTCTTGGATGTCAGTTATTTTGACCTCGGTCCTAAGCACGATGCTAAATGTAACTTGCAAATGTAAAATATAAGAAATGGTTGTATGATCTGTCTTGTACTTTTCAATAAAAATATTTTTTAGAAAAAGATAGATGGGCTTTCAGCATACCCTTATGGGATACAACACCATGTTAAGAAACAATTTTCCAGCTGGAAAACAAATAAAAATCAACTCTTTTCATGCAGTGGGATTGAAAAAAAAGTTTAGCCAAGGCCAATGACCGTGATCCACTCAGCTTCACATGGAATTTCGAACAGTATCACAGATGGATTCGGTACCCCAGGACAGCAAGGAACTACTATGTTATTAAACTTTTGGAGGTCTTGAACAATGCAATATTTATTGCTAGGCCACTGTAAGCCCACAATAGTAGATTTGCATGGACACCCCATAATCTCTTTCAGAATTCCCTGTTCGATCATGGAGTTAATCACAGGGGAGATACCTGCCACAGTTTCATGTATCAAATTATATTGTGGGGTTCTCAGGAATATAGCGTTTGGCTTGACCTGTATGCGGATGGGCTCAACTCCTTTAATGAGTCCAATCTCTCCCCCTGTGAAATTCCACACTATCATTGAGACTGTATCCCTAAGGTCTAAAGGCATATTCTCCACTGTCAGCAGAGGAAACATTGATACATATGGATTCGGATTCGCTAATTTGAAAACAATGTCCTCATCATTTGTGTTCAGTTCAATAACAAGTCACGGCCCAACAGAAACACAGGACTGGGGTCACACACCTCACAGGCATCTCCTCAGTATGCAGATTTGAAATTCTTTTGTTCTCAACTGCTACAACTTGGATCAATCTTTCAAAGAGGGGTAGGTTTGGGGTTTCTGCTGTTCTCACAGTAGAGCGGCTAGCACCAAGTGTCAATCAATAATTCAATTGGGTGACCATTCGCATCAATATAGGGTCCTCTCTGGTCTACCTCTAAGACGTCGCCAAGTGTACAGTCTTCCTCCCCTCTCAAGCACTGTAATAAGGATGAATCTAGGCCAAACTTATCAAGAGATTCCATCAGAGGCATTTGGTGCTACGTTTGATTTCCCTATGATATTATTGAAGGTTGTGGTACTCGCATTATGTGACCCTGAGCCCCCATCCCTGTTTTGTGATCTTGGCTTTGCCAGTCTGTATTTGTGCCAAATCAGTCTTTCACTGACAAAATTCCCCTCCTTGCTCTTAAATTGCAGGGTTGAGTCGACATTCATGCTTCCAATGCCCCACATTATTACAAAAATTACCAATTGTGGACTTCTTCAATGTAGCCACATCTATTACTGTCTTTGGATCTATGGGGACTCTCTACCTCTTCCTTGTTGGGGCGTGCCTCCAGCAGCCTGCATCTGTAGTCCAGTGGGGTGATTTATTTGTGAACGAGAAACATTTCCGGCATTTGTGCCAACATCATCTTCTCTTTTATTCTATTATGTCTCGAGTCAACCTTGTCAAAACAATACCTGGCATAACACAGGATTTCATTGATAGTCTTGTTCTGCTGGCAAATGCAATGCTGCTGTATCATGATGCTAATCTCTGGCCTCAATCCTGTTATGAGCTTGCGCACGAGCTGCCCTATATCTTTGGAGTCAAGGGTGTCTAATCCACTATACTGCTTGAAGGCCTGTAACACCCTTTCTTAGTAAGCATGAATAGATTCTTTGAGCTTTTGAGTCGTTCGATCAATTTTGACCCAGTCAATATCTTGTGGGGCTATTTTGGATTGTAACAATGTAATCACCTGATCATATTTTTTCATTACTATCAGAGACGGACCATGGGTCACTGGATGCCTCTCTGGTTCCTTCTTAGGCTATCTTATGGCTATCTTGCATGCAGACCACAAGTCACCAGGTACCACAATTTCAAAAAATGAATTCAAATCAATCCACAACATCTTTGAAATCTTCATAAATTGGTCAACCTGTTTATACAACTCAGCAGGCTTTTCCATCAACTTTGGAAACAACCTCCACTCCAAGGCACATGCATGTAACCCCCCACTAGGCACTTACTGTAGCGGATATGACTCTACTCCTGCTTTTGTTTCACCTGAGAATGCGGCTTTCTGATAACCTTCTTTGCACTTTTCTTCTTTGACCACCCCTTTTTTCCAATTTGTCTAACATACACCACTCTCTCATTCCTAATACCAGTTCCTGAATGTATGTTTTCAATCAAGGTACTCTCTTGTCTTCTTTCTCAAGGTCACTATAAACAAGTCTGTGATTCCCTTGCAACATCTTTGTTCAAGTCAGATCTACATCACATTTCTGAGCTAATTAATGAGCTTCTCATGTGCTTGTCTTGGTCTCCTAGTAACATATTTTACCATAAACAATAATTCATCAGGTTTGTATACCTCTATCCAGTCACTGGCTAGAATTCTACTGATTCTCTCATCTAACTCAGCTCTCATCTTTAGCACATCCACCAATTTAAACTTGACCATAGATTATTTTGGTACCCTGACTTACTTGTGAATTCTGATTCTCCTTAATATTATTGTGATCTCTAAGCCATGACTCTGAATCTGAGACATCTAAAGTGTGCTGAGTGTCAGAGGTTCCCAGTGTCACCCATCTCTCGAGGTGTGCTGCTTTGATCCCTAGTGAGTGTTCTCCACACTGTCAGGTCACAATCAGCGCTTCTCACAGGTAGGGGTCTCATAGTGTGAGAGCTATCCTGAACTAAAGAAGAGCTTGCTGTCGCTACATACAAAATACTTGAGTTCATAAGAGTCAGTGGAACAAAACCCCCACTAACATTCGCTGGTCGGCCCTGCAGTGTCACTTCAGTACCCATGAGTTGTTGTTGATTTTCATTCCCTGTTGAATTCTGGTGTTACAACTGGAATGATAGGCCAAATTGTGACCAGTACAGTAGGAGCTTCTGGTAGTCTCGAAACAGCAGTAAGGTTACACTAATCTGAACATCCTCTTGTACCCGCACCCCTATTCTTTTCTTTCTATTCACCCCTTGTGTGTATTGGATGGCTGGGAGCCTTCCAATGCCACAGTGCTCGTGTGCGTCAAATCGCTTCCGTCAGTCTGTGCACATGCTACTGAAAATCCCTCTGGTGAAGGCACCAGAAGGATTTCCTTTCACCTCCAACAGCCACTGGAGCTCAGGAAGAGCTACCGAGCTCCTGAGGCTGTTTCCTTGGTTTATCTGAAATGACGATCAGCGCACATGTAGCGCCGACGTTATTTCAGAGAAACCTAAACTTAATTGAGCCGATAGGCTCATTTCAGTTTCACTTTCTAAATGCTTGTGGGGCGGTCTCAGCTCCCTGGGCATGTAGAAAGACAGGAGGGATACTATTGGAAACGAAAGAAGCTTCCCTTTCCAATTGTACCCCTCCCTAGTGTATCCCTGCTAAGTGGGGGCGCACAATCTGTTCCGTTCGCGTAATTTGCGGATTTTGGGCAATTTCACAGTCCTTGAATCCCGCTAATTTTCCAAGAAATCCGCAATTCGCAAGCCGGCGAATTTTTTTGCTTGGTCACGCTGAAAAATACAATATCGCGCGCGTGGCGTTGAATTACCTTGATTCTGAGTTCGCCAAGTTGTTTTTCATCTCGTCTTGCGTGTGCTGCGCCATTTTGGAGCTTGCTGCGTGATTGCGCGAGAGTTTTTCGACCACGATTACGTCATCGCGGCCCGCCATCTTGCACAGCGAGAGTTTGACAACGCAAGTACGTTATAAGGGCCCGCGATCACGCATCGCAGGAGTAAACAATTGCTAACATGTCGATGCAGCGCGCAGTTGACTTCCGGCGGGAGATTTGAACAGCTCGCTTTCCCGAAATAGCAAAAATTGCAATTCTGCACAAGCAATCCACCGCAGGCAGCATAAACCTTCTGAAAATGATGATTTTGATCAGAATAACTCCTCAGATTGACATTTGGCTGCACTTTTTTGTGCAAGAAGTCCATTTTTGGGGGGTGGGAGGAAGGAAGTGGCCCAGAGTCTCCAACTACCTGTCCCTGTCCAGCAGGCTCCTCACAGTGCTTTGTCCATGTCCTGGTCACTTTTGATTTGGATCTGGAGCTGGAAGGATTACTTTTTGTGGCGGCTGCTGGATATTTGTATTTGAGGACTTTTTGGACTTTGGAGTTTGGATCACGTTTGGATTTGAGATTTTACAAGTAAGTTGGTGTTGTTTGTTTGGGGCATTGCAGTTGCTGCAACTACAATTTTAAAACTTTTTCACAACTTTAAAAAAATATATTGTTGGTAGCCACAGTATCCAGTAGGCCCAGGGTTAGTCATGGGTGCATGATACAACTGTTTCTGTGAGTTTTTTTTAACTTAAATCTCATTTATGTCATGGAATTTTAGCTCACTGTTATGTGTGGCTTTTTTATTTTTATTTTGGGGTGCCTGTAAAGCCTCACTAGCCAGTAGGTCCAGGGGTAGTGAGTGGGGCATGTACCAAGCCTTTCTGTGGGGTGTCTTGAATTTAAACATCATTGAGGGAATGGATGGCATTGGATTGTGGTGATTTTTGTGTGTTTTTCGGCTTTGTGGGTGCTGTTGGGGCCTGACCATGTGGGTAGGAGCCATTTTGAGGCCTGGTCCAGGCAGGGCCTGGCCATGTGGCTGGGGGACAAGGGGCCATTTTGAAGCCAGGCAGTGTGCTTTGTGCCATAGGCCTGCACCCAGCCTGCCCCGCTTTCACCCATTATGCCCAGGGGTAGTGAGTGGTGCATGGACCAAGGCTTTGTGTGGGGTCTCTCGAATTTAAACATCATTGAGGGCATGGATGGCATTGGATTGTGGTGATTTTTGTGTGTTTTCTGACTTTGTGGGTGCTGTTGGGGCCTAACCATGTGGGTGGGGGCCATTTTGAGGCTTGGTCCAGGCAGGGCCTGGCCATGTGGCTGGGGGACAAGGGGCCATTTTGAAGCCAGGCAGTGTGCTTTGTGACATAGGCCTGCACCCAGTCTGCCCTGCTTTCATCCATTATGCCCAGGGGTAGTGAGTGGTGCATGGACCAAGGCTTTGTGTGGGGCCTCTTGAATTTAAGCATCATTGAGGGCATGGATGGCATAGGATTGTGGCTTCCTTTGCTTTTAGGTGCACAAGAGAATCACCAGTGCCAGGTAGAAGTCCTGCAGCGGTGTGTGCAGCACAATATCACATGACGTCACGTGTGGCCTCAGACAACTCTGCAACTCGTGCACCTGCGGCCTGCTGTTCTGAGATCTGAAGAAGATGGGCCCAAAGAAAGGTGGCCGTAGCTCCTCTACAAAGAAAGTTGCCAGTACCACTGCTAGTAAAAAGGAGCAGAAGAAGCAAGTGGTGCCACTTACCAAGGAGACTGGTGAGCCCACAGACACTTTTTTCGTGAAAAAAAAACAATGCCTGCAGCAGCGGGGTCCGCCGGGGACCAAGCTGGGAGCAGCACCTCCACTTCATTAGGCTCAGTGCCACCACGCAAGGTTAGGTCCAAACCCATGAGTGCTGCAGAGGCAGCCACTGTCATTGCTCAATCACCATCGACCAGTGATGTTGGCTCATCACAAGAAAGTAGCACCCAATCAACGCAGAGTGTAACTCAGCTGACGAGTGTTCAACAACCACAGCCTCAACAACAACCACAGGTGCAACTAGTACAAGCGCAAGTACATGCGCAAGGAGAGGCGCAAGTAGATGCGCAAGGAGAGGCACAAGTACATGCGCAAGGAGAGGCGCAAGAACATGCGCAAGGAGAGGCGCAAGGAGAGGCGCAAGGAGAGGCGCAAGTAGAGTGCACAACAGAGTCAAATTCAGCCACGCCCATCCTCCACTTCATCTTGCATTGAAACTGAAAGTAGCACCTCCACCAATAGCAGACATTTTCAGTCCCCAGTTTGGGGTTTCTTTAGTGTTCGCAAAAAGGTGGAAAACATGGTTGTTTGTTCGATTTGTAAAAGTGTAGTTAGTCGGGGCAAGCTTGGTACCAACTATGGTACCGGAGGTCAGAGAGGTCATCTCCAAAAACACCACACTATCATTTGGGAGGCGTACCTAAGGAAGATCCAGGGAGCCAAACGTACAACAAATCCAAATGTATCCATTCATATTGCATCTGATGATGATTGTGCAGGGGGGAAGTGAAGAAGTGACAGACATTTTTTCTGGTACACCCAGTACCCCTGGCAGCAGCACTGCAGTGGTTGAGCCCACACCCTCTACCTCTGCAACATGTATGAGGCACACTAGGAGTCTGGGAGAGACACCAATGCGAAATAGTACATCAATGAGCCTTATTGGTTTCAAGTCTGCATCATCATCATCATCACGTAAAACGGTCCAGCCCACCATTAGAAGCATGTTTTGGTCGGAGGCGCCATTTGAACGCAACCACCCAACGGCACGTCTGTATAACGCAAAGCTGGCTAAAATGCTAGCGATGGACCTTCCCCCTTTTTCTTTCGTGGAAGGGGTGGGTTTTCTAGAATTTGTGGCAACAGTCTGCCCTAAATGGAAGGTTCCTAGCCGGTCCTATTTTGCCAGAGTTGCTGTTCCAGCACTACATCAAGATGTGCTGGAGGTGATTGGCGCAGCTATTCAGAAGAGTGCTGTTAACACTATCCACCTGACAACAAACATGTGGACCAGTTGCCAAGCCCTTGATTACATGTGCATCACTGCACACTGGGTCTCTTTTGCAGGGGTTAAAGACAAATTAAAAGCAGGTGTTGACACGGACACAGTTTTTCAAGCTACTCGGAAACATGCTACAGTAGCCATGTTTGCCATGGAGAAATCTCATACTGCACCTAACCTTTTGGAGGAGTTTGATAGGAAGGTCTATGAATGGCTGCATCCAAAAAATCGCATGATTGGTTATGTTTCCACGGATAATGGCAGTAATATAGTTAAGGCCATGCAGCAAGGTGACTATTTCAGAGTGCCGTGTTTGGCGCACAGTATTAACATTGTTGTGCAAGATTTCTTGAAAAAAGAAACCACAGTCAGCAAGTTACTGACCACCTGCCGAAGAATCTGCACACATTTCAGCCATTCTTTTAAGGCCCGGAAGAAGCTGAGGAGCATGCAACATGAACGTAGACTGCCAGTCAAAGGACTCATCCAGGAGGTGGCAACACGTTGGAACTCAACCTTTTACTTGCTTGAGCGTCTGTCTGAGCAGTGGGGGTTAATCAATGAGTATGTCTATGAACTGGGTTCTAGTATGAAAGACATGAGGCTAGAGTTGGAGGATTGGAAGCTAGTTGCAAGCCTGACAGACATGCTTCGTCCTTTTGAGGTCTTCACGCGTGAAGTCAGCAGGGAGGACTGTTCTTTGGGCAAAGCTATCCCATTGTTGCGCATGCTAGAGCACCAACTGAAGGCGATGTCTTAAACGTTCAGAGGTGATGCTGAAAAGCAAGACGCATACCAGTTGACGGAGAGGTTATTAAGACGCCTAGTTGACAATGAAAGGCTTAAAAAAATACATACAGAACAACATTAGATTTGTGCCACTATTCTGGATCCACGGTACAAAAAGGCCATGGCCAGCAAAGCATTCATTCCTTTTAATGAAGCAGATGTTTAAAAGTACAAATATTGGCTAGCTCTGTCAGTACTCGGTTAAAAAAAGAGCTGCAGAAAATTGAAGGAGCCGGGAGAAGTACTACTGAATCAGCAGGCCATCCGGCGTCAAGTTCCACTTATGAATCTGTGGCCGAAGGGAGTCACTTTCCCTCACAGCCGTTAACGACACCAGCAACCGTATCATCATCCTCACTTGCACCAGGCCCAGCCATAATATTGTCGGAAGCGGATAGCCTAACTCATCAAGGGTTTGCTTGTTCCAGTGATGCAAAGGCCACAGATGGTACGCAAAGTGGAGCAACCCTGGAGAACCTTGAGTCGATGGTGCAGACCTATCTGGATGACCCAACAGAGGTCTTTGTTAATCAGAACCCATTGCTGTATTGGTATCGGAAAAGGCCTCTATGGCGACTGATCACCAACCTGGCTCTAAATTATTTGTCTTGCCCACTCGCAAGTGTGTCTTCTGAATGTGTTTTCAGTGCTGCTGGTACCATTGTAACTTCAAAAAGGACCTGCCTCTCGCCCAAAAATGTGGAGAGGTTAACACTGATCAAGATGAATCAGCACTTCATACCACCAGATTACAAAATACGTGAATGCACGCAGGAAGAAGAGGACACCGACTTAGGTGACGGAAGTTCTTCTCTGTTAGCTGACCTACTCCCGTCTCAATTCATAGAGTTTGAGGACGAGCTCTACTTTCCTGACACCAAGGCCTGAAAATATCTTCCTTTTTTTCGTCCTTATTCACTTTTATTCCTGTGTGTCTTTCTTTGTTTTGCTACTTTTACCACAACAAAACTCTAATCACCTAATCACAACAAGTCCATCAGCAGCACTGTCTTCATCTTATTTCCTTATTGATTTGAAGGTGCCACAGTCTGCATTCCTGAGGTTCAAAAGTTCACAACTCAATCATGCTCCTCTATCCCCCTCCTCCAGACTGCCCCTATCCATTTCCCTCAAGGCAGATGGCTGGATTACGCAGAATAAAGAAACTTTGTCTTCGTAGACTAGTGCCCTCAAGTGGGACTTGAATTACGGACTACATGCTTGCTGATTGCTGACAGTTACTTCTGAAATTGACAGGAGAGGCTGCCCTGTGGGCCCTCACTTTCAGAAGAAGATGTGGACCAAAAGTGGAACAGGTAAGGAATAATGAGAAGTAGTGTAGTATAGTTCCAATTTTCCCTATAGGCCCTGCGCATTGGAATAACATAAACAGCAGTGTAGGCGTAGGACTAAGGTCTTCTAGGTCTCTACTGACTATGTTAAACTTAATTTAGGTTTGCGCCAGCTAGCTCAGAGGTCACTGGAAACTTTCTTGACTGAATAGGAAGTGATCAGCTTCCCTGGCTCAGACAAGAAGGGATTCAGCTTCCGACAACAGCATAAACATGACAACTTTGCTCTTCAGAATAAGAGTCAATCTCTAGAGTCGTGTGAAACAATAGACAGCTATTTCACTCAGTCAGTTGTGCAGATTTATTTTCACAAGGGTGCAGAGAATAGAGAGACGGGCGTTTTCAATAAAAGATATTATTTATTGAGCAGTCTTCTTTCTCATGCAAGAGAAATGAATTGCCACAATTCCAAGACTTGTTATAATGTAAAGTGCGTACAGTAAAAGGAGTATCACGAAGTAATACTGTAAAAGCATTGATATGGTTTCTTAGCCATAAGATAGTTAAGATGAATAAAATATATACAATATATATACATTCATATATACATTAGCTAAAGAGCTCAACTGGTGCTTCTAACTATGCCTACCCCGGTGTACCTGACCTAAGCCTAATACATGGGAGGGAGTAAGTAAGTAGCAGTTTAAGTTAAGTTGGTTTTGCCAAGAGTCTGACTCAAGAATTCTCTCTAAGGTTATAGTCAGCACCGTACCTCTGGAATAGAATGTAGGAGGTCTGGTATCTCCTTCTCAGGACCCGATATCCCAGTCACCCACAAGGGTAGGCTGGAAACGCCGGAGCTGGATTTTCTCGGCAGGAGAAAATACAGCGTCTTTCTCAGCGCGTCAAAGAGGAGAAGAGGCAGCTTCCGTGGGCTTCTCGCGTCTGCTGGGCTCTCTGCAAGGGGACAGCTGCTCTTCTCCAGTATTCACCACCACCGTGTGTTTGCTTAAGGCAACGTTGGTATATTTATACCTGAAAGGTGCAGAGTTTGACGTAAGTTTTGGACATAAGACGTCAATAAAGATGTCACTAAGAACTGGTCGTTCTTACAGTGCTCGCAGGAGTTCTATTACAAATCAAAACAAAGCAAGTGGGGCTTTCCCAGGTTGCTGGTGGTTTGGTGTGTCGTAAGAACTCGGTGTGCTCTCTAGGAATCTAAGGAAGTGGCTTCTGCTGTGTCATGGACTGCAGAGGCGATTTACTGAAAATATGGCTCTGATTATTATGCCATTATAGGGATATGTATTGATTATAGCCGTATAGGGGCATAAGATCATAATATTGATCGAGTTCCTAGATAAAACACATCACCCACTCCACGGTTTTATGTCCATCAATTACTAAAAACGTAAGCAATAAAGATGCATGTGTATTCCAACCCACCTCAAAAAACATTTTTTTGCATTTGAAATGGTGTATACGAAATACATGAAAATGATAATAGGTACTGTACGCTATCAAGCAGTAATAATCATTCAGAAAACTAGCATATATATATATCAACTGAACGATTTGCGAAAAATTACACATGAAATGTCTCTTAATACAGAAAAGAAGGGCGAGACTATTTCATCACATAGAAATACAGTTGCTGTAAAATGTGCTAGAGGCTGAGGTCATATTTCGTCTCTAGATGAACTAAAAATAGAAGCTCTGTTCTTTATGAATAGTTCTACTTTAAGCAAAGTACTTGTGCCAGAAAAAAGGTAAATATTTTGGAATTTGGAAAAAATAATTTCATGATCAAGGGGGAAAAAAAAAAGTTCCAAACGTTTTTCAGTAGCTCTTGTTTATCAAAGCTGAAGGCCAAATTCAGAGTTCATGGGAACGCTGTGTGCCGGATTGTTTTCCAAAAGTTATTGTTTCTGTTCAGGGGAGAACATCATTTCAGACAGACTCGCAAAAAATTGGTCTACATATTCAGGTGACAGTTCGACCAAGTTTGATAATGCTGTAATCTGGCAGTTGTGAGAATGATTGCTATCATCGATGTCAGGATCAGCAATGCTCACAGAGGGTCGTACCTGGGTGATGTTGCTTTCATCTCTTGCTTCACTGCCACCACCTAATCGTAGCACAGGAGTCTCAACGAATGCCGTCATCAGGATTGGTAACCGCTGGGGACAACACGATGCATGAGCCGTTACAGGACTTAGCAAAGTATCGATATCCATTGGTACTGCTGATTGTAGTGCAAGACAGGTGTCTAACACGCATTCCTCTCCGCATAGCATACATTGAAGCACAGGTAAGATGCAGGTCTGCCATATAGGTCTGAATGAAAGAAACCAGGTCATATTCAGATCTCTTAGCCGGGCTAATCCAAGGACTTTAGTTATGAGGTCCCGATAGCGCATTGCTAGGAGCATTTCTTCCATTATTGCCGGAGTCATGTCTGCGTTTTGGCTTGCCATATCGGAGCAGAAGGGTCAAAAATAAAATCCCTACAACGAGTCCCAAAAGTAGTGGTAGGCCGCCAAAGACCGAATGGACAAAATTGGGAATGATGCCCAGGACTGCTTCGAAGGGTGTTAACAGTCCCGAAAAAATTGTCTTAAATACATTCGAGATACCAACGGCATCTGACATATTTAGGATTTGGCTTAACATTTCTATGAAATGCACGGGGCAATTTGTTGATAAAAGTGTATGTATCTCTGCCGTTGTCCATGCAACTTGGAGATCATACGTCTCTTTTGATGACATGATGGGCACTGTTGTCTGTAAAAGCACAGACTTCATTCTGCTTAAAGTATCAATTCGTATAGAAGAGATATTCAAAGGAGGCCAAATCGGAGCCTCTGAGTCTCCAGGGCCATTTGGATACAATGCTTGCATACAGCAAGTGACCATGGAACTCACGCTTAAGAGATATTCTTTCCCTGGCACCAGGCCACAACAGCTGTGGTCCGTTATTAGAATGTAACTCCCGTTATAAAGTTGTCTAAAGAAAGGCTCTATCTGTGTTGCAGGTGTGACGTGCTGGTGGCATGAAAGGTTGTTTGAAGTCCCTTCACAGGCCCCATGTAAATTAATACCCTGGCACAAAAGTATACCGCTTAGTGAATGTTTGCAATTTTCACCACTAAGAAATACATTTTTGTCCTTGTCACTATAACATGTGTGCGTATAAGGTAATTTCCATGATGACTTAATGTAACTTTTACCCAACTTTTCATATTGGTCATTTTTAACCCCTGTATTTTGTTCAGGAATCTATCTTGACAGTTATTTGTGTCTGTTGACCAGATTTACCACTTTTTCCACTCAGGATGTGTTCTGTTTTGGTGTAAAATTTGGGATACGTCTATCTCAATATCTGTGGTTGCATTATCAGGTATTGGCTTTGGAATACACGGTTTGTTAAGGTCTTTAATCTTGGCTAGGCCAAGACAGGTTGTTTGTTGAATTGTGTCATTGAAAAACATTATTTGTTCTGGGATCATGCAAGCTCGAAATAATGCTTCTAGGCCTTGTACCTGCCAATCTTTTGTACCCCAGATGGTTTTTGTTTCAATGTTATTTTTCCAGAAGTCAAAACCAAATGTAATCATTTTTTCATAAAAAGCTTCTGAATATATCAATTTAGTGTTTGTCAGCATGGTTTTTGTCCCTGTTTTATCTAACAGCTTGTAATAAAATGTTTCAGCATCACTTATGTTAAACCCTGAGAAGTATTGGAATTTCTCATAGAATGTTTTTGAACTGCTTTTAGGCGGTGTAGCACAATGTTCCCATTGGTTATATTTAAAAACATTTCTAGGTTGAGCAGATTTATGCAAATAATGGTCTGCGTAATGGGTAAAACAATACATCTGTTCATAATTCGATGAACCTTGCAAGTAATCATGATCTGTACATTTTGCTGACAAAACTAAATCCGACATCATTATATTATTCATGCTTTCAAAGTCCCAATCATCAGAGAATGTACTTTATTTTACAAAGTCAACTCAATGAAACCTTTAATTGGTGTGGATATTTCAACAGCTCGACCGGGCCATATATTTCATGATCCGTTTTGTCCCAAACTACCCCACCGGGTATTGGAATGGCAGTGACATTCACTGATGATAATTCTCTTTTCTCGATGTGAGATGACTTGTGTGGCTTCAGAACTAAGTTGATGTTCTGACTTTCTGTGTCCATTGTACTGTAATAAATCTTCCTAAAATCAGAATTAGGGTTAGACAAAGAAGGAGTATAAGTATGCTTAGTACAATCCAAAAATTCAATTAGTGTGGCATCCAGATACGCCTCTTTGAGTTGATGACAGAGTTCTGTTGCTTTGTCTTTAAAAAGTTTTTTGTTTTTGGCATTTCTTCTGGTTCACTTGGATCTTCAGAAAAGTTATTGAAATGATAAAGTAGCCAGATGCAGTTCTGTCAATTGTTGGGATTGTTTTTCCAATTTGTCTTTCATCAGGACATTCAGATGCTACATCGTTGTAGATCGGTGTTTCTTGACGAACTGTTTCAATTTGAGTTTCAACAGGCACAAGTTCCATGGCATTGTTGCATAGTCCATTTTTATTCACTGTAGGTTTATCAAATGTGATTAGTCTTTCAGTTTGAACCTCTTGGATTGTAGCAAATTTGGGTATTCTTCTTTTTCTTGGGAGTCCACTTGGCCTACTATTTATTATTGGCCACATGATTGTGGTTTCACCAGGTCGATGGATACAACTCGGTTCTCCTTTTTACCAGCAAGGGGCGGTAGTACAACTGATCTTTTTCCGTTGATGGCTAAGACCGGTACTGCTTTTCTGTAAGAAGGTCCAAATTCCTTCTTCAACGCGATCTTTTCTCTGACCAGATCCCCAATCTTTGGAATCCAGACAGGTCTTGCTGGGACAGGTGGTGTGTCTTCAGTGGTTGTGTGCTGTTGCTTTAACTTTACGTTGCTCAGGGCTTTTCTTGTTTCATTTAAGTCCTGTAAAACAGCCAAACGATCTTTGATATCAAAGAATTTTTTCTTATCTTCTACCACTGAAGCGCGACTATCTAGATCCTGAACATACATTCTAGTTCCGAACAATAGTTCGTACGGGCTGTAACCTTTTAGAGAATTTCTTGGCAAGTTATAAGGACTACATTGGACACTTGTTAAATGCTGGACCCACCAATCACCCGAACCTAATACCTTTGCCGTTATAGATTGCTTTATGTCTTGGTTTTTTCTTTCCACTACCCCGTTTCCCTCAGGATGGAAGGGACAAGAGAACCGCAACCCAATGCCCATGCTGGTCATGGCCTCCTTTTAAGCTCAAGAGCTAAAAGCAAGACCCTGGTCAGAATGAAGCATGGCAATTGCGTATGTGCCGATAAAGACTCGCAAATCTTTTATAACAGTTCTGGCGTCAGCCGAGCGCTGGGGCCACATTCTTAAGTGAATATAGTCTTAAAAAGAAATTAATAGGACGCTGGATTTCATGGCCATGGCATTTCTCCGGTTGATTCACTGCTGCGATCTCTGCTGCAGTCTTTACAGCTCTTTACAAATTTGTAATGTTGCAGGCTCATTCCTGGCCACCAGTACTGTGATTGTAATTCTTTCAGAGATTCCTTCATCTGTTTGTGCCTAGGACCCAATCCCATGTGTGCGTCTGCTATTAGAAAGATTCTCCGATTCGTGTTTGGAATTACCCTATCCCCCACTCCAGGGATTCGAGCAAAAGGAACGGAGTTTGCGTCAATTATGTATGTATAATTGAGTGGATAGTTCACGGGTAGTGCTGCACAGTTGTCTTTTAAAGACGTTTTTACCGCCAGCAGCGTTTCCCCGTGTATGTATTTTTCTGAACGCTTTTTTGTGGCTACGGAAGCCGGTTTACTTGCTTCCGCTGTGGCTGTATTAGCCAATGAATTTCCTGCAACGTGAACGCCATCACGTTGATGACTCTGTGCGTATGTCACGTGAGTCTTTTGTAGTTCTTTCTCTAAAAGAACTATTTGTTCCCAAAGCATTTTATGCTTGATTGTAGCACCTGTGTCATCTTTGTAACCGTTTCGAACCCATTTCTGCAAATCGTTATTGTAAGATTTGACGCAGAAATGCGAATCGCACACTATTAGTGTCGGGAATTCACGATCCGCATTTTCCAGCGCCATTTTTAAAGATCTGATTTTAGCTCGCTGAGCCGAACACTTTCTCAATGATTCAGTTTTTGTTACTTTTGGCCTGAATTTACCACAAAGCCAGCGACCTTTAACAATCGCTCAGGCTGCATTGTAGGATTTATCATCTACATTGTAGTGTTGTACAAATCTGTCTGTATAGATTATACAAGAGTACTGTTGGAGAGGCAGAATATTGAATGGCAGAGGATTTTCTTCTTCATGTCTCAAATCATTCAGTTTTTTCATGTCCGGGACAAAATAGTATGTCACGTCTTCTGCTGCAAGATAATTTTCCCACTGTATCCATTTAGGATCTAATGCCAATGTTTTCAGATTGACTGGGCTGAATAGCGATTCAAAGGCTGATTCTGCTGTAAAAACAGTTATCCTTTTGCCTTAGGCTAGGGCTCTTTCTCTTGCTACAGCCGTCTGAACTGCCTTGATAGTATTTTCTGTAAGACGGAATGTTTTTTCTGCTTGTGTATACAAGTGTGATTTGTATGCTATTGGTACCGTTTCTCCCTCATTAGAGGTCAGATACGTGAATCCGCATCTTCCTGGGATGTCTCGGATTACAAGAAAACGTGTATTGTCACGTGTGTCTAAATTTGTTTTAGCTAACATGTCTGTTTGCAGTGATCTCAAAATTTCCGTGTGTTTTTGAGTCCAGTTGATTGGTTTAAAATCAGGTTTTATTAATTCGTAGAGAGGTTTAACCCTCTCTGCATAGTTTAGAATGTAAGTTCTTTTGAAATTCTAGAATCGATTGTAAGTTTTTCAGCGTTTTTGGTGCTTGGAGCATAGCGCACTCCTCTAAGAAGTTGTCTGCTAGGCTTTTGCCTTCACTTGATAATTCGTATCCTAAAAATAGGACAGTTAGATGGGCAATTCGTGACTTTTTAAAGTTGAATTTGTAACCCTCTGCTGCAAACCCAAGTATTATGGTGTTTACTCTTTTCAAGTGAGTATCCAAGTCGTCGTCTGTGAGATAGATGTCATCGACATAAGATAATGCCTCATCATCATACATTTGTAGTAACTCTGTTACTCTGGCTGAGAATAATCCTGGGCTGTTCTTGAATCCCTGTGGGAGTCGACAGAAATTTTTCTGTGTACCCATTATTGAGAAAGCTGTCAAATACCTGCTTTCGGGTGCAATGTTTTGACAAAAGAATCCATTAGAAATGTCTAATGTTGTTTTGTATTTTTTGCGAACTATGTTATTCATTAGTGCTGCACTGTGTGAGTTTTGTACCGCAAATGTTTTGCAACACGAGTTAAGGTGTCTGTAGTCCAAGACTAGACAATACAAATTGTCTGGTTTGGAGACAGGAAACAAAGGATTGTTCATTTGAGAGGTGCATGTTTCAATCACCCCTTGGTATTCAAGTTGATCTAAAATCTCCCTGACCTGTTTTTTAGCTTCTTGCTTAATTGGGTACTGCCTTTGTGCAGTTGGTTGACATTTTAACTGGATTTTGTGAGGAGGAGAGTCCTCATCCCATCCTACATGATTCTTATAAAGTGCAGGTGCTTGAGCTACTGCCCATTTTCTTGCATATATGTATTTAGTATGTATTGGAATATGATTTGAGAAGGCAGGCATAATCATTTATTCACCATGCGAGCACTCCCTGACAAACTCTGGTGGCCAGTCTTTTTCTGCTAACAGGATGTCATAGCCTTTTGAGAGGTTATCCCAAAACAGACCCCTTATTTTCCTAGTCTTACCTCCCTCTATACGCAGTGTTATTTCATATATCTCTTGAGGTTCGCTTACGCTGGTATCTGCATATTCCACTTGAATGTATTCATTCGTGTCCACTGTCTCCAGATGATTCATCAGGATCTTGCGAGCTATGCTGATTTCTGCTGCACTGTCTAGCATTGTCTGTGCCCACTCTCCGTTTTTCAGCTGTGTCCTCAGTATTCTCGGCATGTTCGATCACTCTAATACTGGCTACCTTCTTTCTTGGAAATTGTAATTTTTTACTTTGAGCAGATTCCTTGTCTTTGGACTTGGTGTGCTCTTCCCTTGGTTCTGATCGTCCTCTTCTTTCCGATTTCTGCTAAAAAGATCGAGAGGGACGTGTATCAACACTTTGATATCTATCAGGTTTTCTCAAATTATCCCTATTTCTAAGGTTGGATCTTTTCTCAGAGGGCTCCCTTTGGGGAGACGGGTGTTCTCGGTTCGGAGTTCTTTCCCTCCGCCGAGGAGACCTTCCTCTGGACTGGAAAACTTTTTCCTTGGGAGTGGATTGTTTATTTCCATCCCAGTTTTTCTTTTGAGTATTTTGATTATTTTTAATAAATAATTTTTCAGGATTTTCAAGTAGTTGGGGTTTCACTGGTTTCCCACCCAAACTATCTCTACCTAGTTCCTCATAGCATTTTTCTATGATTCTGGCAAGTTCAATTGGTTGATCTGTTATATCTGTTTCTTTCAATTTCTGGCGATCGCCACAGATGCTGCTTCTCCTTTTATGTTGGCTAGTAATATAGCCGAGACCTGCTTAAAGTCTTTCAGTAATTTCATACCAAGAGTTAAAGCAGGTTCCGGACCGTATTCATTCTGAATTTGTTTTAGCACATCAGGAATTACCGCCATAGACGGAACACTATGTGTTTTTGTGTAAATGGAAGCAAAGACCGTACCCCAAGTGTCACAGTCCTCCACATGTGGTGCGACCCCCATTGAAAGGCAGATAGTCAGAATTCTGTGTTTCTCAATAGGGGTAGTATTCGGGAATACTGCCTCTATTTGAGTTATTTTCTGTGCTAGCCAGAATGGAATTTGTTCCCGTTTTGCAGGTGTTTTCCCAAGACATGATTGTATATTCTGTGGTGTAATTTTATTTGTGTTCCCCTGATGAGAGGTCAGCTGTGGAATATTAACAGCTGTTTGGACTGTTGCAGTCCGCATTACATATTGGACTAACTGTCTATGTATTTTAATTAATATTTTTAGCTGTGCTAAAAGCTCTTCTCTCAACATTTTATCAATGTCTGGATGTGGTGTGTAGCTGGCTAGAACCGGCCACGTTGCTCCTGGTCTACCTAGTGGACCGAGCCTGGTAATGTGATCATTATGTTTTAGGGCGCCTTTAAACCAGAGCAGGTGCTCTTGGTATTTTTTTAATTTTTTTTTAAAAACCTTTATTGCACCTTTAAGTTTACACAGCTGTAGGCCTACAACCCGTGGGGCTGGCCGCCATCACAATCTTGCAGTCACAATGCAGTAATATAAAACTGGAGTCCGAATGTTACTCTTTTACAATCCTTATTACTACATAAAATTAAAAGGTAGTGTATAATCATTATTCTGCTGATCAGTACAGGTTTTTGGTTTTCTGTTTTTTACAAAAACAACAACAAAACAAAAGAAGCCTGAGGAATCACAATGCGGTCATTCATTTTTGGTCATTGGTCACATTCTGAAATTACACGGATCTGGCAGTCTGCGAATTAAATATCGTGAGACGGACTCGAGACACTAAGTAGCTGGGAAGTGATAGTAAATTGAGACTATTGGTTGGGCAGAGTGACATTGCTCGCAAAACAGGACACTCCCTATTTTCATATTTATAATTATTAATTTGTGCAACGTCATCGTCCTGATGATGGTCCCACGGATCGTCTAGACCAACGAGGGACCGAAACGTCGACATTTAACACCGTTTTGCGCATTCATCTGATTTATGAGTTGATGTACTAGATGAAATAATCTGATGAACTGTCATCTGTAATGGTGATCTAATTATCCATTATCTCAGCAAAAGGTGTTTGACATTGCTGCTAATGAGAATCTGAATTATCAGCTTTGTGATGGTTGCCAAAGATTGTGTATCGAATCAAAAAAATTTTATGAAAATAAAAATAAATATATAATGTTTTGATACATTGGGGTATTTGATTTATTTCAGGTACCTTCTCCTACTTGTCTAGTGATGTTCACGATTGTGACGCAATTTTCAAAACTACAAGATAGTTAAAATAATTCCTTTAGGGACATTTGTATTGTGTTATTGAAAACCTCCCTGGCCACTACATCCTCCCCTCTCAATCGCCCGCAAGGGAGCCTGGTACGAGGTGCGGGACCCTTCCCCTTGCTCTTCCCGGCTCCCTTTGCCATGGTCCTGGACAGCTGAAAAAAAAAATAGGGAAAAAGTAAAGAAAAGAAAAGAGTAAAAAAAAGTAGCTTTAATGTAACCAAAAGTAGAAAAAAACACAAAATATAGATGTAGAAAAATAGAGGGATAGATAATGAGTAAAAAAGATCCAAAAAAAGTGCAAAGAAACAAAGGATTGCAAAGATTAGGGTAGGATTGAAAAAGCATGCCCAGAACCATAGCAATGACTGAAAAACAAGATGGCCGCGCCCATTGAGGACCGCGTGGGCAAGTTTGCGCGATATTTCCCCCGTGAGCACGCAAAAAATGCACGCGACCACGTAATCGCGCTCCGCGCACAACACGAGCATTCAACTAGCACCCGGAAATGGAAATACGCAACGCGAACAAGATGGCCTCGTCCAAGTACAACCGCATGGGTAACTTAGCGGTCGATGCGCTGCAAGCGTCCCACAAACACGCAAAAAGCCCCGCGAACACGCTAAAAAAAATATAGCAAATTCGCACGAATTAGCGGATTTTGCGGATCGCGAATTCGCGTACCGTGAATTTGCACATTTTGCACATACTTACCTGAAATACAAGTGAAAGGGTGGTTAGACCACTAAATGCACAGTGCATAAGAGTTTACAGCAGTCCATGTCATAAGGCCTGGCATGAGTACATAGATACTGACTGAATTATTAGAGTACTACAAGGAGATACACTGAGTGAATTAACAATTGGTTGAGTTTTACTTTAGTGAATGGATTAGTACATGGTACTGAAAGAGTCACTATGGGATTGCAAGAGCAGTCACAGGGTGTTTGCTGGAGTGTATGGATACTGACTGGGGAATTCTAGGCCTGAAACACAAGTGAAAAGGTGGTTAGACCACTGCATGCACAGTGCATAGCAGTTTAAAGCATGCTTTTAAAAAGCAGCAACATGCAGCCTACTTTTCAGACTAGAATGTTGTCAAACAGCTAATAATTTATTTTCTTTTTTCAAAACTGCATTTAGAAAAATCTCACTTCTCAAATTGCCATTTCATATACAGACACCTTCTGAGTACATCCAGACCTCCTTCAAGTTGCTTAGAGTCTGGATTGTGGGACATAGCTATATTTTCTGGAGCCAAAGGTATGCAGAAAATAGAGGCATGGACAAAGACCTAGCTTTGCAAAATGTAGACATTAAATGGATTTGGACAGAGAGGGTTAAAGTGGCACCAATTGATGCCATTGGTTAAATCCTTTTTGCATCTCCAACACCCTGACCTCATAATGGTGCACTGTGGTGGCAATGACCTAGAAACTTTGACTGGGGTAGGTCTGGAAATGCTTATGAAGGACACCTTTACAGAATTGATGTCACTTTTCCCCCAAACTGCCTTTGTCTATTCTAACATATGTCAAAGGCAGAAACGGAACTGGTCCAATCAATTTTTTCCACAGATTGAGAAAGCTAGAAAACATGTCAATAAATCTGTTTCTGCTTTACTCCGAGATTATAGGATAGGGTCCATTTACCACAACAACCTGCGTTTCAATATGGATGGCATCTATAGGAGAGATGGTGTACATTTTACATATGAGGATAACAGGTTCTTCCTCATCAACTTTAGACTCTGCATAGGTGCTTACTTGTAGATATCAAAATCTCTAAATAAATACAAGGGCTCTTTTTAGAGCCACCCAAGATCTAAACACATGAGCTTGATATATATATCTCAAAAATATATATATTTTTTTGCTTGAAGTCGCGCACCCAACGCGTCAGAGTCATGCACCCAACGCATAGAAGTTGTGCACCAAACGCGCTGGAGTCGCGCACCCTACACGTTAGGAGTCGTGCATCCAACACGTGCACACCAGGGGGCGGCACTGAGCGCCGCGCTAGATGCGCAACTCCTAATTTTATGGTAAAAAAAATAGCCCCTATCACTAATTTCTATTACCCCCGGGGGCCCCAACCCCTGGGGCTTATATAAAATGTTGGGGACTGTGAGGGAAGCCCCAAAGCCCCCACGGTCCCAGCCGGCTCCCCGCGTACTTCGGGAGCCGGCATTGCTTTTTCACATGGTGAGCTGCTAACATGCTGCAGCTCCCCCTGTGGAAAAGCAATTTGGTTTGAATTTTGAAAGAGAGAGCAGGTTTCCCTGCTCTCTCTTTTAAAATCCATACCAAGTTTTCTATGGGAGGGCGGGTGCCACAAGACTCCCTCCCTCTCATAGCAAACAGCAGTGTCCAGGGGGTGGGCAACCCGGGGCTCTGCAGGAGCCAGCCCTGGGGGGTGGTGGTCCCCAGGGCCCATAAGGGCTCCAGGAGGGGGCCACTCGGCCCCATCCCACAATACACAAAGTCCCAGGGGTGGCAGTCCCTGGGGCTTGGGGGGCCGTTAAGCCCCCATCCACATATTTTGCTGGGGGCCCACAACCATTTATTTTGTAGCCCTGGGGGTGTCAGTCCCTTGGGGGCCCTTCTGGGCCACCCATAAAATTTAATAATTTTGCCCCCGGGATTTGGCCACCTGGGGGCTAATTATTAAAGAAGCTCCGTTTTATTTTTATTTTTTACAGCAGAATCCGCACACCCTACGCACACTTTGCAGTTTAAAAAAATAAATAAATAAATTGGGGGCCCTGAGAGTCCTTGTGGAACCCCCTATGCAGGTCTAGAGGGTCAGGGTATTTCTACCCTGCCCCTTTATACATTTTGCACACTTGTTCCACTGACTTTTTCAGCCTTGCATTTACTGAGGCACAAAATGGCTGACAAAACTTCCTGGTTTCAAATGTTGACAACCACTTGACAGCCAATTAGCATTCAGTGCGTGATCGGGACGGTGCACTTAGGGTGTGCTCAGGATGCATGGATCCACCGCGGCCATAGATATATATGTACTTTTAATTGTTATTTTCTCAGTAACTACTGATCAGATTTACACCACTTAAGCAAAAGGCACTAGTCTGAACTAAGGACTACCTCTTGCCAAATTTGGTGTAATTCCGTTCAGCAGTTCGGGTTGTAGAGGCGATGAACGTTTCCGATGCAAAATTGCATGGGGAAAACACGTTTTGGGACCCCACTTTTTTCTCAGCCCCCCGCTTCACGAATCACCCCGAAACTTTCAGGATAGGAGCGGACCGGACCTGACTATTAGTTTTGAAAATTTCGCGAGGATTCGTCAACCGGCGCCAACGTTATTCCAAATAGAATGTTGCAGATTTCCTATGGAAAATAAGTCCCAACTATACCTACCTACTGGCGACAGCCAGTAGGTAATACATATATGCATGTACATATATATATATATATATATATATTCACTGAAAAAACCATAGGTTATATACCATATATAGTTAGGAATTAGCATTTACAAAACCTTAATTTACTCGCACAAAACCATAGAAATTCGCATATATAGTTAGTTGCAATAACTATATATCGCGCACCCGCAATCCACTGCTGATGATGTCACATATTACATCATTCATGACATGGTCAGTGACATCACTGATGACATCACTGATGACATCTTATTTGACATTATAGATCACATCCCTGATGACATCATTCATGTGATAATACGATGAACCTCTTCAGACTCTAATATAACCTTAGATACACTCAGTGTAAACAGACACTCACAGACTGTCACTCATCCATGGAGTTACTCACACACCTAGTCAATCATGCAAAGAATCAATCACACCTCCATTTCCTCAACTATACAGTTATACACACCTTACTTATTCAAACATATACTAACACATATTTACTCTCTTATACAATCCCTGATACAAGTTTATAATGATACCTACAGCCACTCACACATTCACTGGCTCTTATGCACAGTTATTTATATATGTCAACTCTCACATGTACTGTGTTTTACATATGTACTTACTTTGACATGTAGCACTGAGATATCCATTCACTCACAAATACACTCATGCACACAGTCAACCGCCCATACAGCTGTTTCCACATGCACGTTTGAACCCATACAGCTAGTGAATCATCTGCTCACACATCTATGCACAGAGTCATACACCTCCCAGCCACCCACACACACACTCAGTCTCCCATACAAATACTTGGGCAACCAATCAATAACCCATATAGTTACTCATATAGCTACTGATCAACACATGCAGCAGTTTACAGAACAACAGACATAATGATGCACAAATTAAGACAGTTTAGTCACTAACCCATGCACTCAGTGAGACACATTCAATCACTCACTCATACAGTCAGTCATGCACCTACTAAATCCTTCATCCATACACTTATACATCCACTCATTCTTCAATATGTAAGACATATTTTAACTTTACAGAAACATACAAACACTGAATGATGTCATCAGTGATGGCATCAGTGATGTCACTGACCATGTCATGAATGATGTAATATGTGACATCATCAGCAGTGGATTGCGGGTGCGCGATATATAGTTATTGCAACTAACTATATATGCGAATTTCTATGGTTTTGTGCGAGTAAATTAAGGTTTTGTAAATGCTAATTCCTAACTATATATGGTCTATAACCTATGGTTTTTTCAGTGAATTTCAATGGTTTTTTAATAGCAAATATGAAAAGCTGTAAAATGTGAAGTACGTGGTAGGTAAAAACATTTTCGTATTTATGCACGCTGATGTGCTTTGAACGCTGCCCCCCCCCCCCTCCTCTTTTCTTTTAGGAGTATTCTCTCTTTGCAGATAGTGAAGGATAGGTAACGTAAGCCTTTGCCCTCATTGTAACCCGTCGTGCCTGCTTCCCTCTACATTTGATTGATTGTTATCCAAGCATTTACTGTTTTAGAATTGGGTGCTCTCATGCTGACGCCAGCTTCAATCTGAAACATCCAGAAACACTGTAGACTACCAATTCAATCAGTTCCGGTGAAGCCACAACGTGACCCAGTAGAGAAGAACTTGCCCTCCCCTCTTTGACTGATTGTTCTTGTTGCCTGTCCCTTCTCTTGTCATTTAACAGAACTTTTTGGACTGCTGAAAGGGGTTGTATTCCGACCGCTGGTTGGTGGAGACATTTTAACTATATTCTGGACCTGCGTTGTCGCGTAATGCGTCATATGACGCGCCGCGTTAGCGCACCCAGAAGTGCCCCGGTGCGCAAGGCGCAGCCTCCCGGAAACGATCCAGAGCGCGTTGCGCAGCGCGTAACGTAACCATAACAGGTCATGTGACTTGTTAATAAAACTTTTCATTGGTTCATTTTACTTTTGTTATTCTAATGATGAAAGGCTTGGTTATATGACCTAAAAATAACGCTTTTCATTGCTTTCGAACATTTTTTTTTTCCCAAATGATGAAAGCCCCACCTTTTTTTTTCTCACTCTGACTTGTAAAGCAAAGGACCCTGATGCATTTACAGTTTACCACTAACAATGTTCCAGGCTAATGTATTTTCCCGGGAAATTTACAACTGTCCTGCAAGTAAAATATTCCTATTTCGAGAAAAAGGGCGTTTCTTCGTCCCATGAGGGAGCCGTTGAGCAAAAGAGGCTCGGCCTGCTGTCTTAGTCGCTGATAGGCATGAATATCGGATTCTTATCGATCACTTTATGTTGCAGGAGTAGAAAACACAACAGCCCTTGACCATTTATCTTTACTGCGTTCCTGCGTATTATACCTTTTAACCGTCATGTAATCGGACTACTTTATTTCACTTGCCTTTTACTGATTCGAAAACAGTGGCTATTATTCAAAACTTTACCAATGTAAGTACTACTACCATGTTTTGTTTTAAAAACCTTTATTGTGAAAATGTCAGTATACAAATACGGGCCTATAACCACGTGGGCCGGCCACGGAGCAAACTGAAATCGTATATGATGAGAGGACATTTACACTGTAAAAGAACGTAACGGGCGGGCCATTAGGTTGCAAGAACTAAGGTGTCTACCATTTACGGAATCGGTGGACGTACATTTTATAATTAAAGTACGACAGGGCCAGTTACAATAAAATTATCTAGATATACATTTGCGGGCAAGTACCATGGGTGACGTTAATTTGAACTTTCAATAGTACAGTAATCAATAACACATCAGAACTTACTATCAATAGCTATATATCATCAGCTAGCGACAGCAACAAACACATTGTAATGGAGATTAGAGAGGCTACGGATGGGTGAATAAATTATCAAAAGAAATGGCGACTCCCCCGTTTAGCAGATTAGCTAAATCTTTGCGTAATTTGGGCATAAAAGTTATATTATTGGAAGTAGATGGTTATAGTTCTGGTTAATTTCCATTCAGAGTGTCCTACACAGCACCACTCTATGTAAACACTACTTTATGTAAAACCTGGGACATAGCACTCATTGGAATGTTTGTGATCTTTCCTGTTAAGTTGCATCATAAGTTATTTTAACCATTCCATATAAAGTCATGCATAAAAATGAATACACAGACACAAATAACATGTGTATCCAAAAACAAAATACAGATTTCGGCCTTATTTATTGCCTCTAGTTTTCAAAGGCAAATTTCTGTGGAAAACATGCACATTAAGGGTTGCCTTTCCTTAAACCTTTGTTTTTAAAAAACAATTGGAAGAAACAAAAAGTCTTCCCTTCCATAAATAACCCAATACTTTTATTTTGTTATGGCAAGGGAACGAAATAGAGAATAAACTATAGTTGGTCACCATGGGGTTTAAAGAAGGGATGGTTCTTCACCAGATTAGATATTTACCCAGACCCTCATTCTCCAATGTGATGAACTAGGCTAAAATTCTTCTGGTGCCTGCACCCTGTCACAGAATATCACCCCAAAACATGGAAGCGCCCAAACACCAGATTGAGTTGAACCCAACAGTAAGCCTTAATTCTTGAGGGCCTCAGAATTTCTTTTGCTTTGCTCATGGAAATTGTGGGATATAGGAGAGATAAGGTGTCACCATTAAGAAAGGGTAGTATTTAAATTTGCATATCAATTATGTTTAACCTTTTAGACATATGATATGCTAGCTTGAACTTATGCTTTACATTTGAAGCCGAATTCAACAGCTTAAGTAAGTAGGTTTTCGTAGTTGTAACTTTAAAGGGTGATCTAGCAAGCTGTGAAGATTTTCTAAAACAGTGGAGCGTATTTAGTTTTTTAATGTACATGTTTATGAAACGATTACACAAATGAAACATTTGTGAGTTTTAAATTTCCGGAGAAGTATAATTCACCAATAGTTTTCTCTGTAGATGTTTTTCCATTAACAATCCCAGTTCCATCACCCGCCCAGGATATCACTACTGTTCCCCATGTCATAAAACCTTAGGATGTTCAATAACCCGTTTGCGCTGCCTTCTCCCCCCCCCCCCCCCGGGCACCCCACGCAGTCTTTCGGCGCAGCATTGTAGGATGGCCACACCAGTGAAACTTGCTGGACACCACTTCGGTGCAATCCGGATCTTAGCGCGTTCGATTCACTGTACCGCAAGAGTGGGAGAAACTCAGCTGGACACGCCGTCTTTTGGCGCAGCATTGTAGGATGGCCACACCAGTGCGGCAACTTGCTGGACACCACCTCGGTGCCATCCGAATCTCGTCGCGTTGTGCTGCCTTCGGCGTACTGTAGCAGCAAGAGTGACTGCAACTCAGCTGGACACGCCGTCTTTCGGCGCAGCATTGTAGGATGGCCACACCAGTGCGGCAACTTGCTGGACACCACCTCGGTGCCATCCGGATCTCGTCGCGTTGTGCTGCCTTCGCCGTACTGTAGCAACAAAAGTAACAGCAACTCAGCTGGACACGCCGTCATTGTAAGTTCTTCTGAAGATTTAGAACCATTTCCCTTGCCTCTGATTCTGTCACTGCCACTTCATTGGTGGATGGAGCAACTCAGCTGGACACGCCGTCTTTCGGTGCAGCATTGTAGGATGGCCATACCAGTGCGGCAACTTGCTGGACACCACCTCGGTGCCATGCGAATCTCGGCGCATTGTGCTGCCTTCGGCCTACTGTAGCAGCAAGTGTGGGCGCAACTCTGCTGGACGGCATGCGAAACGCTAAAGGGCGCCCGACTGCAGATGAGGTGCCTCCACCTGGGGAAGCGGAAGAGGGCCGTTCGGGCCGCCTCCCCCCGGGCACCCCACGCCGTCTTTCGGCGCAGCATTGTAGGATGGCCACACCAGTGCAACTTGCTGGACACCACCTCGGTGCCATCCGGATCTCGGCCCGTTGTGCTGCCTTCGGGCTGTTCGCACATCGGTCCGCTACTGACGCCGCCTCATGGGCCAACGGATTTTGTACCCTTTTTATAGCCCAAAGCCGCATAACAGGTCATGTGACTTGTTTATAAAACTTTTCATTGGTTCATTTTACTTTTGGTTTCCTAATGATGGAAGGCTTGATCATATGACCTAAAAATAACACTTTTTATTGGATTAAAACATTTTTTTTTCCCAAACGATGAAAGACCCACCTTTTTTTTTCTCACTCGGCAATCAAAAAAGATTCCGTTAGATGGCAACAGAGGGGACAGGCAACAAGAACCATCACTCAAAAAAGGGGAGGGCAAGTTCTTCCCTACCGGCTCACGTTGGGGCTCCACCGGAACTCATCGAATTGATAGTCTACAGTGTTTCTGGATGTTTCAGACTGAAGCTGGCGTCAGCATGAGAGCACCACCATCTCGTAGCTCCGTCGTGGCCATTCCGCAAGCAATCATGGCAGCCGCTCCCCACCGGAAGCCTACGGGAGTCGGGGGCCCCCAAGACTTTTGTAGAATCTTCAAGGCTGAGGGGACGCTTTCGAGAATGGGGCCCAAGCCCTAGCAGACAAGCGTCCGAGTTCCAAGGTGTCCCAGGGCCATTTTAGTGGACCAGGCCCAAATCCGAAGAGCCGGCCGCCATTTTAAGAGTCCTGTGGCAGCCGCCTATCGCTGCACCGCAAGAGTGGGAGAAACTCAACTACATGGTGAGCGAGACGCTGTAGCCGCAAGAGCGGGCGGTAAACAGCTGAATGGCGGATGAGGCACAGTGTAGCAAAAGCGGGCGGAATGGCAACTGAAACGGTAAAGGGGCGCCCCACTACAGCAGTCGAGCCTCCACCCGGGGAGGCCCATTCACGCCGCCTCCCCCCCCCCCCCCCGGGGCGCCCCACGCCGTTTTTCGGAGCAGCATTGTAGGATACCAAAACCAGTGCGGCAACTTACTGGACATCACCTGGGTGCCGTCCAGATCTCAGCACGTACTGCTGCCTTGGGACTATTCGCACAACAGACCGCTACTGACGAGGCACAGTGCAGCAAAAGCGGGCGGAAAACCGCTGAATGGCAAGTGAAACACTAAAGGGGTGCCCCACTACAACAGACGAGCCTCCACCTGGGGAGGCCCGTTCACGCCGCCTCCCCAACCCCCGGGGCGCCCCACGCCGTTTTTCGGAGCAGCATTGTAGGATACCAAAACCAGTGCGGCACCCAGGTGACATCACCTGGGTGCCGTCCAGAACTCAGCACGTTGTGCTGCCTTGGGACTATTCGCACAACAGACCACTACTGAGCATTGGTGCTTCTGTTTTAATAAAAAAAAATTAAGGTGTTTACTGTTTTTGTTGCAATGTATATATTTATAAGTTATTAAAGTGTTATAATCCTACTACTTTGTTGGAGTGCTATATATTTTTAATGTGACACATAATTGTGAAGACTTTGATGTACAAAAAGGCATCCCTGGAATCTTCCGCTTCAGGCTCGGTCCCACACACCCTCACAGTGAGAATCTCCTCCCCAATCACAATACAGGATGGTTATCAGATAGTAGGAACGCGTGTGGTGTGACGGATCTCATCGGGTGGGGGCCTTGATCTACTGTAACTCCTTTGAAGAGGGGTGATTCTTTACAGTTGAGGCCATAAACTACATCCGCAGGGCTACGTGATAGCCTGGGACCGGCCTGGACAATCAGACACAAAGGAAGAGGAATGTCAGAGGGTGCGGTAGTGAATAGGGTGAAAGGGTGGTGTCGGGCGGGCACATGGTGTGATTCTCAGGGAAGAGCAGCGCAGATGGGGGGAGGTTTATGGCCCATGCATGAGAGAGAGAGCGGGGGTGACCAGTGCGTGGGGGAGATGCTTGCGAGGGTGGGGAGCCATGCTGAGGATCGGCGGCGTGCAGAGAATGGGTCTGGTCAAGGCATCTAAAATGGCTGCCGTGCACGACAAAAGTGTGGCATTGGAAAAAAAGCAAGATGGCGCAGACAATGTTTATCAATACGAATTAATTTATAACAATTATTTTTAACAATATATTTACTCGCAGTGACAAAATGGCGGTCAACACTTCCTGATTTCCTTCGAATCGAACGTTAACAGACGTCACGATCGGCGGCGTGCAGAGAGTGGGTCTGGTCAAGACATCTAAAATGGCTGCTGTGCACGACAAAAGTGTGGCATTGGAAAAAAAGCAAGATGGCGCAGACAATGTTTATCAATACGGATTAATTTATAACAATTATTTTTAACAATATATTTACTCGCAGTGTCAAAATGGCGGTCAACACTTCCTGATTTCCTTCGAATCGAACGTTAACAGACGTCACGCAGCCGCTGGAAGACAAGTATCAACATATATGAGCCTCCTCAGCCACCCTCAGAAAACATAGGGGGTCAGGATACGTCTCCCGTCTCCCGTACCTCCTTATACCCATTTCTCACATTGTTTTTCCTCCATCTTGTAATTTAATTAAATCGAAACACAAAATGGCGAATTCCCGTTTCGCTACCTGTTCGCGACCCGGTTCGCGAACCGGGAAGCGCTTCTACCGCGAAAAATCAAATTTTTTTTATTTGCCCCACGGGACCCTTTAATAACCCCAACATCATTCCTAGGGGGTCAAGAAGGGTCTACCTTGCCCCCTTTCATTAAATTCCCCCTTCGTTTTTCTCCTCCTTTTGTCTCTTGATCCTACCGAGAGACAAGATGGCGGCCGCTCCGGACTGTTTAGAATGTTGACAGACACCGGAGAGCCAATCAGCTTCGCAAAGCTCCGTTACGCGAAAAGTACGCGATCCGGAGCGCTACCCGGGACGCTGTCACAGATATATCTGTTTTTTAAAACTTTAATTTCTCAAAATCCACTGGAGCACATATATTGAGACCCAGCAAAGGCACATCAGGCTAACAGTCCCTACAATTTTGCCAAGTTTCGTACAAATCCATTCAGCCGTTCGAGCTAAAAGTGAGGCCAAACGCCCTATGGAAAACTCAATGTTAAAAACGCGTTTTGGGACCCCCCTTTTTTCTCGGCCCCCCCTTGAGGAAACCCCCCCAAATTTTCAGAGGCTGATCAGAAACAAAATGTGCCATTTTCCTGAAAATTTCAGCCGATTCCGTCCACAAACGCCAAAGTTATTAGACATAGAATTTTCAAAAGTTACATAGAGAAAAAATCCTAACTATATATACCAACTGGCGGGCGACCGCCAGTAGGTAATATATATATATATATATATATATATATATATATATATATATATATATATATATATATATATATATATATATATATATATTCTCTGAAAAAACCATAGGTTTTACACTAAGTACGGGCGGAAAATTCGTTCGCAAATTTGCGGATTTTCTGCGATTTCGCGATCCGTGAATCGCGCGAAATCGCTGCAAAATCTGTGAATTCGCGAGCGGGCCGAATTTTGCTCAGGATGCACTTACAGGGTTACAGCAAGTGCCCAAGTTGAAGCTAATTTCTTTGTAACCATTTACAAAATGGTTACAAAGAAATTAACTTCAACTTGGGCACATGCTATTCCCTGTAAGTGCTTCCTGAGCGGCGCCTCCTTGCCTACTTGCAACTATTCTCTGACTATTCTCTGACCCTGCTCTGACCCTCGAAGCAGGGTCAGAGAATAGTTACAAGTAGACAATGAGGCCCTTGCAGGAAGCACTTACAGATATAGATAAAGCAGGTGCCTGAGTTGAAGGTCAAATTCAGTAACTCCTTAATCAGCCCAAAAGAAATGTGCGTTTTGTCGAGGCTGGGCAGGTGTGTGTTCTCCCCATATCTACCGTCGAAAATTAGCTATGATGCTTGATGGAGGCCTTTGCATCCTTGACTTTCACGAGCTCTATCCCCGTGCAGTTCCTGTGACCACAAGCTTCTTTCTCCCCGGATCTGCTGCTCTGATCGGTGACTGTCCTTTTATACACACACAAGGCATGTGAACTCGCATAGAAGCCCGCCCGTTTGCCCACCACACACACACACTAGTGGTGTGCACCGTCTTCCCGCCCTTTAGCCACTATGATGGACAGCTCACTCGAGGGACCCCGGCGCCCTTCAGCGCGATGGCAAAGTTAATCAGCCCCAAAAAAATGTACATTTTGTCCAGGCTGGACAGGTGTGTGTTCTCCCCATATCTACAGTCGAAAATTAGCTATGATGCTTGATGGAGGCCTTTGCATCCTTGACTTTCACGAGCTCTATCCCCGTGCAGTTCCTGTGACCACAAGCTTCTTTCTTCCCGGATCTGCTGCTCTGATCGGTGCCTGTCCTTTTATACACACAAGAGGAATGTATTTTATTATTTAGCGGCTACACTACGATTTATTAGCCCTCTTATAATGGGAGATATATTAAATATACCCGTTTGTCAAACGCCAACGATATTCGAAATGATTATGGGTGAGAAAGTGAAAGGTAGTTTTCTTAAGGTTGTTGAGCCCAGTTACCATAAAAAAACAAAGTATAAGACGCTGAAGGCAGCTTTCGGAGCCTGGCAAAAAGTACGAAAGCATCCGGGCCTATCCAAATTACATTTTTATACCCCCTTAGCTTCGTCTGGTCTTTTGCCAGCTATTTTCTGTGATTTAATGATTTATAGGTGGGAGCAGAAAGGACTACGATATTTGGGTGATTTATTTTTTGACGGCCAAATTGCTTCAATCCAGGAACTAGAGAACAACTTTTCTTTGGCAAGAAATGATTTTTTTTAATTTCTTTAGCTCCAAAGTTTTTTACAGAGTTATTTATCTACCACTTCAGCTAGAATGATAAAAATTCCTTTATTAGAACTTTTGCAGAAAAAAGCCCGTATAGGTTCTCTTTACTTAAGTCTGATTCAAGAATGTGGTGACGATATGGAACAGTGCCAGTTGAAATGGGCTAATAAATTAGGTATCCCTGGTATTGATGTTTTGTTTTCTATTAAGTGTGCTTCAGACTGTGTGATTACAGGGATGATGAAATCTCAGCATTTTATGTTCATACATAACCTTTATTATACTCCAAGTAAGGTTGCTAAGTGGAGTACGACCCCTGGAACGAATTGCAGTCGTTGTGGGTTATATGCAGCTGATGACTTGCACATGTTTTTTTCTTGCCCCAAACTTAGGGTGTTTTTTTAACAAATTGAAAGCTTTCTTTCTGTCGTTCTTAAATGTGATATTACGGTAACCACGAAGATGGTGTTATTGGGTATTGAGCATACTCCCTCTAGATTAAAGCCAGTATCTTATTTCTTATTTATATGTATGGCGGTAGCCAGAGCCTGTATTACTAGGGAGTGGATTAATCCAGATCCTCCTTCATGTTTTACTTGGTGTGAAAAACTATTGTTTATGTATAATATCGAGTCCGCTATTTACAAGTTAAAAGGGATCAAAAGAAGAGCTTTGGGGGAGAAAATTTGGGCACCTATTGCTGACTGGATCTAATCATATTGCTTTAACTTTTCAGGTTTGTATGCCGTATGTATTTAAGTTGGATTTCTTTCTATTTATGTATTGCTGTATTTCCTTGCAAGAAAACAATTAAAAAAAAAGAAAAAAAAAGAAAATTAGCTATGATGCTGGATGGAGGCCTTTGCATCCTTGACTTTCACGAGCTCTATCCCCGTGCAGTTCCTGTGACCACGAGCTTCTTTCTCCCCGGATCTGCTGCTTTGATCGGTGCCTGTCCTTTTATACACACAAGAGGCATGTGAACTAGCATAAAAGGCTGACCGTTTGCCCCCCCCCATACACACTAGTGGTGTACACCGTCTTCCCGCCCTTTAGCCACTATGATGGACAGCTCACTCGAGGGACCCCGGCGCCCTTCAGCGCGATGGCAAAGTTTGAACAGAAATGGATGGTGGAACCTTCTTTACAAATGCACCTAACCAAAATGACCACAATAGTAATATTCCCTCTATATTTAAGAAAGGGATCTGTGTGCACACCGATAGTCACCCACCATCACAGTGATAGTTCCATACAGAACTTTAACGTAATTAAATTTGAAAGCACAGGTGCACCACATGTAGAAATTGTACAAATTAAGTCACAAGTTTGTCACAAAAGATACTGAGAATAATGTCCATTTATGTTTCAAAAAATGTTTTTCTTTATTGTTCCATTTGTAAGAAATGTCAACATGTGGTGCACCTGTGCTTTCAAATTTAATTGCGATGGCAAAGTTAATCAGCCCCAAAAAAATGTGCGTTTTGTCCAGGCTGGGCAGGTGTGTGTTCTCCCGATATCTACCGTTGAAAATTAGCTATGATGCTTGATGGAGGCCTTTGCATTCTTGACTTTCACGAGCTCTATCCCCATGCAGTTCCTGTGACCACGAGCTTCTTTCTCTCCGGATCTGCTGCTCTGATCGGTGCCTGTCCTTTTATACACACAAGAGGAATGTGAACTCGCATAGAAGCCCGCCCGTTTGCCCCCCCCCACACACACACACACTAGTGGTGTGCACCGTCTTCCCGCCCTTTAGCCACTATGATGGACAGCTCACTCGAGGGACCCCGGCGCCCTTCAGCGCGATGGCAAAGTTAATCAGCCCAAAAAAAATGTGTGCTTTGTCGAGGCTGGGCAGGTGTGTGTTCTCCCCATATCTACCGCCGAAAATTAGCTATGATGCGTGATGGAGGCCTTTGCATCCTTGACTTTCACGAGCTCTATCCCCGTGCAGTTCCTGTGACCACAAGCTTCTTTCTCCTCATCTGCTTCTCTGATCGGTGCCTGTCCTTTTATACACACAAAAGGCATGTGAACTTGCATTGAAGCCCCCCCCGTTTGCCCCCCCACACACACACTAGCGGTGGTGCAAAATTGGGAAAAAATCTGCGATTTCACTGGGAAATCCGCGAATTTGTGGATTTTTTTGTGATTTCGCTCGAATTCGCGAACCGCTGAACCATAGGTTTCACAAATGTTATAGCTGAACATTTCACTCACACAAAACCATTGAAATTCCCCCGTTATAGTTAGTTTAGCTAACTATAACTTGCGTGCCCGCAATGCACTGCTGATGACGTCACATATTACATCACTCATGACATGGTCAGTGACATCACTCATGACATCACTAATGACATCTCAGATGACATCACTGATGACATCACTGATGACATCATCCAGCGAATGTGTGTCTTTCTGAAAAATAAATATTTTTTATATATGTATATGTAAAGGTCAACGGAAGAATAAATGGGTAAATAAGTGTCTAAATGGATGTTTTTTTTTTGTAAAATTGATTGTATAACTGACTTATTAAGTGTATCTTAGTGAATACATGTATTAGCGAGTAATATTTAAATATTTAAATATCTATAGCAGTGTCTCACTTTGTGTATAAGTGGCTGCATGGGTTGGTGAGTAGCTACATGAGTGTGTATATAGGTTATTAGTTGTTTTTTTGAGTATCAGTACGAGTGTCTGTATGGTTCGGTGAGGGATATTACTTAGCGCATAGATGCATGAATGAGTGACTCACTGTTTATATGTGTTTTGAAGACTGCATGTTTGCAGGACTGTATGGGTGGATTAGTGTGTACGAGTGTGTTTCTTAGTGAATGACTGTCTCAATAGTGTCTTTATGAATAAGTACATATGTTTTAAACTAGTATATGTGAGTATTGATGTATATAAGTGCGGATATATGAGAGTGAGAGATTGGAAGAGTTCCTGTATAAATAAGTATGTGTTTCTATAAGTGATTGTTTAAGAGAGTAAGTATGTGTTCGTTTCTGTAGAAGTAAGTGTAGTGGTGTGTGTATAGCTGTATATGCAAGTAAATGGATGTTTGATAGTTTATTTGCATGTGTGAGCATGTGTGTGAGCAATTCTATGTAAGAGTGTAGGCGTGTAACAGGATGTATAGGTGTATGAGTACATATGACTGAGTACATGTATGAGTGACTTTATAGAACTGTTGGTGAATGAGTGGGTGTGTATGTAGATTTTGGAATTACTGAATAGATTGTTCTAACTGGTATTGGTATCTCCATTGTTTTGAAAATGTTAGTTTCTATTTTTCAATGTGAGTATCAAAGGTTATATTAGGGTGAGAGGAGGTCTGCCACTCTTTCACAAGGATGATGTCATCAGTGATGTCATTTGAGATGTCATGAGTGATGTCATGAGTGATGTCACTGACCATGGCATGAGTGATGTAATATGTGACGTCATCAACAGTGCATTGCGGGCGCGCGCTGAACTAACTATAACGGGGGAATTTCAATGGTTTTGTATGAGTGAAATGTCCAGCTAACTATAGCATGTGTGAAACCTATGGTTTTTTCAGTGAATTTCTAATGTTTTTTAAATGCTATTTCCTAACTATAACGTGGCTGAAACCTATGGTTTTTTAGTGAATTTCTGAGGTTTTTTAAATGCTAATTCCTAACCATAACGTGTGTAAAACCTACAGTTTTTTCAGGGAATTTCAAAGGTTTTGTAAATGATAGTTATTAACTGTAACAGTTATTACATTTCTTTCTTTTTATACTAATTTTCTTCATTTTTATACTAAATATTTATATATATATATTTTTATTTATATTTCATATTTTAATGTAAAATAATAACAAAACTAAATTCATTTTTTTTATTATTAATTAATTTGTTTTTCAATATATTAAAATTAAATTCTATATAATTCCTTTTCATTGTTTTTTTTTTTTGGTTAATCGCACCGTACGCATACGGTGAACGCACAGCCCTTTGTACAGTAAATCGTACTCAGCGCGTACGCGCGCATACGACAAGAATACGTTTTGACTTTACGCGGCGCATCGGCGCTTCCGCGTAACGTCATGCACGCTTGTACGGCGCCCCGTACGCGTACCCCACAAAAGTTTTATAATCTTTAAAACTATATATCTATGTATTTATTGTAAATTTTAAATGTAGACATTATCTAGGATAATCATAAAAATTGTTTTTTTTACTTTTAATAAGCGTATATTACTTTGAAAAGCAATTACGGAAATCGCTGCAGTACGTCGTATGTACTCACATCGTAAGTGCATCGTAAAAGCAGCGTAAGAGGTCCTTAAGTGCACCGTAAAAGTACGCACAGCCATGGGACTTTAAAAGAAGAGATTTCATTAGTTGATAACACTTCCTACTCCAACTGTTGAAAGATCCCTCCCATTTTGATCATTCAACTTGGACTTTCTCAGGAGCAGCATCTATTCTGGGGAGCTGAAGTCCTTCAGAAGCATTATCTTCAAAATGGCTGGTCTTCCTCAAAGTTCATCTGACCATTCCTCTGATGAAAATGAATTTGTGAGTGAGCTACCTCAGAAAAAGATGAAAAAAGCCTTTATCTGGAAGTTTCTACTTTTCCAGAGGGACAGAAGAAGGTGAATGCACCTAAGGTAACATGTAAAATCTGTGATGTTACACTGTCCAGAGGTGACCCATCATAGAAGTACTCATTCGGTACTGCAAGCATGGACCGCCACGTCAAAACCTTGCATCCCAACAACTATACAAGGGTGGCAACGCGAAGCTTGCAAGACAATCCTCCACCTGCAGTGGCTAGCACCTCAACTGCACCACCACCTCCTGCAAGCAGTTCACATGCCATCATTGTTCCTCAGTTTTGGGAGCTCACTTTTCATTGCAAATACTGCAAAGAATTGCTTTGCTATGGTGAGCAATCTGTTGCCCTGATTGTGAAGAGGCAAGAGGAGCACCGTTGCCCTAAACATTTTTTTTCTTTTTTACTTTTTTGTTCCTGTTCTACAGTTTTTATGTTTAAAAAGTTCAATTTTTTTGGTTACAAAAAAAAACCTTTTTGAAAAAATAGAAAAAAAAGACAAAACTAAAAAGACCAAAAAAACAGTTCTTTTCAGAACTACCTTCACTGGTCAAAGAAAGAACTATATTTCTATGTTACTGTCTAAATGTTTGTCAGAATGAATGTGTAGTTCATAAATGAATGAATGAATACATTAGTAGTATATGGTGAATGTGAAAGTGCAGAACTATAAGGAAGTGTTACAGCATATATCTATGAGGTGTTTACCTATAGTATACTGTAGAACGGCTGAAGCACTTGAATGTAACATATGCATATAAATATGTTACAAGTCCATGAGTCAATTTGCACTACTGGTGAAACTGCCTGGATGAGTTTGTATGTGTTAGGGGCGGATTTACAACCCCCTTGTGCCTGTTTTACAGGGCCGTTGCATCACTTTTGTGATGCAGCAGTGGTGCAAAACATGTGCCATGGTGTGTGGTATTTACAATGTGACGCATTTGGAAGGTGCGTCACATTGTAAACCCCTGCGCCAGTGGAGGGTTTCCTGCGCAGGTGGGGGGTGTTCTGGCGCAGTAACGCCTCCTAAAAGTGACTAAGTCAAATCTATAAGATTTCATTCAGTCACTTTTGGGCTTATACTGTGTTATACAGTGAATGTGTGTCTTTCTGAAAAATAAATATTTTTAAATGATCATTTTTAAATGTATTATTTATTATATTTCTTTCTTTTTATACAAATTTCTTACATTTTTATTATATATATTTATATTTATTTTATTTTATAAATTATATTTCATATTCTTAATGTAAATTAAGAACAAAACAAAATTATTATTATTTTTTTTTCAATATATTAAAATTAAATTCTATATAATTCCTTTTTCTTTTTTTTTTGGTAATTGCACAGCCTACGGTGATCGCACCATACTTTCTGCGGTAAATCGTCCTCTGTGCGTACCCCCGCACATGTTATGGATACGCTTTGATGTTGCACATCACTTCAACGCTTCCGTGTGACGTCATGTACGGCGCCCCGTACGTGCACCTCGCGAAAGTTTCTAATTGTTCAAAAACATATATTTATGTATTTAATGTATATATTAAGGGAAGACATTATGTAGGATAATAATGAAACAAGTTTTTTAAACTTTTAATAAGCGTATATTACTTTCAAAAGTAATTACGCAAATCGCAGCCGTACGTCGTCCGTAATCGCATCGTAAGAGCACCATAAGCGCAGCGTAAGAGCTCCGTAAGTACACTGTGAGCGTACGCAAAGCCATGTGACCATAAAAGGAGACTTTTGATTGGTTCATAATACTTCCTATTCCAACTGTTGAAGGACCCTTCCCATTTTAATAATTTTACTTTGACTTCCACAGGAGAATGATCTGTTCTATGGAGCTACAGTCAGAAGGAACCTGCACCATGGCTCAATTCTTAGAATCATCTTCTGAGCATTCATCAGAGGAAGGATTTGTTCCTGAGGAGCCTCAACCTAAAAGAAAAGAGGCTGTTATTTGGAAATGTTTTACCTTCCCTGAAGGTGAAAAAAAGTAAATGCTGCTAAAGTCACATGCAAAATATGTGACAATATTTTGTCCAGTTGCGACCCAAGAAAGTAATATTCATTTGGTACTGCAAGCATGGTACGCCATGTAAAAACTTCCAAATAGTTGGGCTAGAGCAATAACCCGAAGATTGGAGGAGGAGCAGGGCTCTGCTGCTCCAAGTACCTCAAATTCACCACCACCACCATCACCAATCACTATGATTGCAAATATCCAACCGGAATTTAGAGACCTTACAACTTGTTGTAGCTTTTGCAACAAACTTATAGCGTATGGAGAACAATCCATAGAACTGATTCTTCAGAAGAAGAGGAATACATTAGTAGTGTATGGTGAATGTGAAAGTGCAGAACTATAAGGAAGTGCTACAGCATATATTTCTAAGGTGTTTACCTATAGTATACTGTAGTGCCTCCGAAGCACTTGAATGTAACATATACATGTAAATATGTTACAAGTCTATACTTCAATTTGCACTACTGGTGAAACTGCCTGGATGAGTTTGCATGTGTTAGGGGTGGATTACCACCCCCTTGTACCTGTTTTACACAGCCGTTGCATCACTTTTGTAATGCAGCCGATGGTGCAAAACATGTGCCATGGTGTGTGGTATTTACAATGTGATGCATTTGGAAGGTGCTTGACCATTGTAAACCCCTGCGCCAGAAGGAGGCGTTCCTGCTCAGGTGGGGGGGTGTCCTGGCGCAGGAACGCCTCCTAAAAGTGACTAAGTGAAATCTATAAGATTTCATTCAGTCACTTTTGGGCTCATACTGCATCAAAACTCTGCACCTGAAAGAAGCAGGTGTAAGGATTGACACAGCATTATGAGCATAGAGCCCAAAGAGCATTGGTCGAGCTGCATTGCGCTTCCAAAACAAGTCAAGCAATGCGCCATCTTCACAGCAGAGATACATCACATATCTGTGCCATTTTTGCCTCATAGTGCACCACATTGTAAATACAGTGCATCCATGGTGGTGATGTCACAGTGCACAATAACTGGCATATCTCTGGGGGTGTACCACTTATTGTACAACTACTAATTACTGTTTTAATGTAGTGAATGCCTTACTACACACTGATCAATGAGTCACTAGAAAACTATACCAAGAGTACCAGAGTGTATGGTGGAAGTGTAAAGATAGAAACTGTGGAATTCAACATATAAAAGGCAAATGTGCAGGTGCATAGAACATTGTATGCACAGTCAATAGGGGTTTGTAGCACTCTATGCCCTAAGACCCACTTTGCACCATGAGTACTTGGCTACTGACATAGCCCTCATTTGTAAGATTTTGCCGTAGGAAAGTGCAGCAGCCCTTCCTGCTGTGCTTTTCTATTGCAAAAGAAAAAGGTAGTAATGCGCCATATCTATAAAATACTTCAGAAAAGGAAGTGGTCTGCTTAATTCAGACACTCTGTTCATCACCACCCCCTTTTCTGAATCGTTTTTGGCCACTATAGGTGTGGCAGGGTATACTCAGACATGAGTCCCTTGCTCACTGCTCCATCAGGATTCAAGCAAGCCGGGCCGACGACGGCTGAAATGCCAGAAACCGGTCCCCGGAAGCTTGTCTCCTTTCTGGTGAAGAATTGGCTTGGTAGTTTGGTCTGCCCTGTTCCCATGATGAACTGGGCCAGGGACAGACTGATTTGCATATAGCCAGGTTCTGAGCTGGGATGGGGCAGTGAGCTAAATAACGGTGATGGATCAAGCCCTGATCTTTGGACTGGGTAAGAGTGGTCTGCTTAATTCAGACACTCTGTTCATCACCCCCCCTTTTCTGAATCATATCTATAAAATACAGCGCATTCCTATCCTTTTCCCTTGCGCCGGCGCACAATGCTCTGCTTACACCAACGCAGGAACCTTTGCACAATGGTGCAAGGGTGCCTGCGTTGCAAGGATGATTATTTTTCTATAGGTAGGGAAACCTTTCTGTACAAAAATAATCACAAGAGACTTTTCTTTTTTCTACATGTGCTGCAGAGTGCAGCACACATAGAAAAAGGAAAAATTAAGAGAAATAAAACTATTTTTCCCCGATGCGCGTTCCTTACGCCTCCCCTGGGGAGTTGTAAGCTTTTGGCACTGCCTCAGATTTACGATTTCTCGTAAATGTGGGGCAGTGTCAAAAGGCCACGGGTGTAGCTGGGAACACCTCCAGCAACACCCATTGCACGCCCCTTTAACGAACAATGATTACACTTCGGTACTGACTGTATAATTACACTTCTGCAAAGAGACTGCATGACTGAATTTATAAGAGCTTCATTTTTACCACAGTGCATACATAAGGACATTCCGATGAATACCAGTACAATACTGAATCTGCAATGACAGAGTGTTTGCTGGAAGTGTAAGGAGAGAGACTGGGGAATTGAAGGTAAAAAACACAAGTTTGCCGGTACATAGAACAGTGCATGCATAGTCAAAAGGGGTTTGAAACAGTCCATGCCCTAAGGCCCACGTTACATGATAAGTACTTCGGTACTGGCTGAATCATTAGAATTCTGCAAGGAAACTGTCTGGTTGAATGTACAGCAGCTTCACTTTTAGAATAGTTTATAGATAAGCACATAGTGCTATATGGCTCAATACAATACTGAAACAGTAGAGTGAGAGTGATTGCTGAAAGTCTAATAATTCAGACTGGGGAATTCAATATAGAAAAGACTAGTTTCTAGGTACATGGAAGACTGCATGGATAGACTATACAGGTTTAAAGCAGTCCATGTCCTAAGGCCTACTTTTCTCCATGAATATTTGGGTACTGACTAGATAATTACAGTTCTGGAAGGACAGTGCCTGACTGAATTTTAAATATGTTCATTTTTAGCACAGTGCATACATAAGGACATTCTGTTGGATAGCTCTGTACAATACGGAATCAGTAATCACAGAGACTTTGATGGAAGTCAAAGGATATACACCTGGAAATAAAAACTATAAAACACAAGTTTGCTGGTGCATAGAAGAGTGCATACATAATCTATTAAGGTTTGAAGAAGTCCATGCCCTAAGACCCAGTTTGTACCATGAGGACTTGGATACTAGCTGAATGATTACAATTCTGCAAGAAGAGTCTCTTAAATCATTTTGAATTTTTAATCATAAATTTATTCTTGTAACATTTCATAATTTAATAGAGCTTCTAACACCATTTTGTCTGAAATTTCATTTTCTGGATGATCAATTTCAAAAGTCATATCATGAAACTCGATGTTGTCTAATGCTTCAACACAATCATCATCCAATGTTTCATCTAAAAAATCGCAGGTAATATCTCCAGCACCAATACTTTCATCTTCATTCTCCCGATGAAAGGTATATTTAGCTCCCCTATCAGAGTGTTACTAATTTCAAAACTATCTTCCAAATTGTTCTGTTCTTCTTCTATAGTGAATTTTTTTATGTTTGTCAGACTCCACGCTGCCTGATCCGGTTGATGCACATATGACTCCACCTCCCTATCTCACCAACACGCCCGTAATAACAACACAGCGTGTTCGAGTGATAAGGCGAGGGAAAAAACAGGAAACAAACAAGGAGGGGACGGAAGGGGGCTGCAGGGAAGGGATAGCTGGAAAGACAAGAAAACAATAATACAGGTTATTCGTATTCTCCTTGCATCCCTACACTCTCTCGACCTTACTGAGCATGTGTATCTATTCACCTTTATGAAAAGAAGAATTCTCCTCCTTCTCCCTGTATTCCTCAATGTTGATGTTCACCACACTAGTCCCTAGAGAACACAAACACTGTTAGGGTCCAGCCAATTCCTGATTCAACATATAATACTGGTCACTGTGATGAACCTACCCTGCCTTGCATTGACGAGTGTCCAAATTATAACCAAGTGAATATCCCCAAACCCTAAGTGAAAAATCGTTACACTCCTTTTCCTCAAATGTTTTTGTTTGCATATGTACAAGAATCTCCACACGGTACTTGAATGACACGGTAAGACGTAGCCTCAATACTACTGTCTTCCGCTCTCAATTTCAATCCCTGCTTTCCTGGTTGTCCAGCTCCAAATACGGAAAGGTGTAGGATCTCCCCCCACTACCTTCCGCTTTGGCACTTGCCTTAATAAGCACTAGTGTCTTTCTTCGTAACGGAAGTACGCAGAAAGATCAAACCGTCGTACTCCGTTCTCTAAGGGGCAATCAATCCTTAAATTCACTCCCACGATATAGCGCCTTACTTCTTAGGCTTCAGGGCCAGTCCGCCTGAGTCAGGATACAACACAGTCTTTGAACAACGGACGCGTTAGCTGCACGCGTTCTTGCTCTATTACTCACGGTACTGTAGCGCTGACTAATCCTCGGGGGATCGAAATATCCTGGAAACGCCGAGCCCACACTGCCTGTGAAAGGTCTTGGGCGCCGAACCTCGCGCTCCGAGGGAAACAAACAAATGCGCCGACCTCGCGCTAAACAGCTGTTCTTCGCGCTAAGCGCCAAACGAGTACTCCAAAATCCCAAGTCTCCTTAACCAGGATTAACCTGCAGTTCTCTACTCCAGTATCTCCCAAACCCGGGAGAAACACAAAATCACGAACAACGTGAAAAGGGCCGCCCTGTCTTTTATGGTGCCCCGCCCCCACACTAGAATTCTGGGAGATGTAGTTCATGTTTTAGGTGGCGCATCTCGGCAAGTCCTGACAGAATGCCCCCCTCCCTAGCGCCTTCTAGGGCCAGACTTAACAGGAAATCTTTGACGAACAGACAACTCCTTCCCATGAGTAGGTACCTTGGAACCGCCCACCCCTTGCCTGTACTCTACCCCAACCTTGTTTAAACATCCCTGTACCCCATTAATATCCCTTTGCCGCCTCCACTCCTTTTCCTGAACAACAGGCCGAAATTGGAGATCAAAAGGGATAACAACAGGCAAGTTATTGGTATCAATTCCGGAATTAGCAAGGAAGGGGAACATTCCAGGGGGACTACGCCACTCATTCTTACTAGACCTCTCAGCACTCCTCATGTGGTTAACCCTCCCAGTAGGAATGATAGACTGTTTGTCGCCCACTCCCTCCTTGTTTGGCAGCATTTGATGGATGAATGTGTCTGTATTCAGACTACTCAACCTATTGCGAACGGTGACCGCCTCTTTCTTTGCCAACGTGGCCACCTTGAACTGACATGCGACTACCGCTAAAGGTGATGACGCATAAGACACCAGATGTTCCTGACAATACCCAGACAAAAACTGAACTGTTCGGGTTTTCCAATCTATAGAAGGGTTGTGGTACGTAAACCACGGCATCCCCAATATGATCTCGTATTGGGGCGCTTCTATGATGTTCAACGTTATCTTTTCCACATGTCTCCCTTCTGACACATCTATTGACAATATTACCTCAGCTGTCTTCTCCACTACTAGACCTGATTTTATAGGCTGTCCATCTACAGCCAAAACCTCCTCTGGTATATCTCTAGGGACTCTGAGTATAGCTAAGCGAGACACTAACCCATTATCAATAAAATTGCCTGTGGCTCCTGTGTCCAGCATAACCCTAACCGGATGACTTTTTTGCTCATACTCTAAGGACATGTTAAGAACCAGGTGTGACTCCTTCGCGCCTATACCCGGTGAAGATAGGGACGTGAGTCTCCAATCAGGTATCACTTTCTCTATGGAGGAAGGTGCTAACAAGTTGTCTGTCTCCCTTCCCATATTGGAAACAGCTATTCTTTTGTTCTTGTTCCAACTAGAGGAGTTTTGGGGCTTAGAAGGGCATTCACGCACGTAATGCCCTTTCTTGCCACAGTACATACAAAGACCATGTACTCTTCTGCTTTCTTTCTCCTCATAGGACAGAGTGGATCTAACAGCTCCTAGTTCCATAGGTTCTGCCTCTTCTGCTGATGCCTCTAGAGCCATAGGAGGGGAACTCCCTATGCTATTGTAACCCCTGTCCCATTTTCTTCTATCCCCACTCAGCTCAGTTAGCCTACCATCTAACCTCAGGACCAAATTCACCATATCTACACAAGTAGTGGGTTGAGGATCTATGTAGGCCACCGCGTTCTTCAACTCATTTCTCAACCCCTGATAAAATAAGGACATTCTTTTTCCCTCGGGCCATTCCGTTTCTGCTATCAACCTGTTGAAGGTTGTTAAATAGGTAATCAAATCACTCCTTCCTTGTCTCAAAGATAGCAACTCTTTATCAGCACTGAAATTGGTGGCCCTTCTATCGAATACTTTTTCGAACTCTTCCCTAAACGCTGTCCAGTTTGATAACATGGCATCATCTCTCTTTACCAGCGGAACCGCCCAATTGGCTGCATCCCCCACCAGATATGATATAGCGAACGCCACCCGGGAGTGATTAGTAGGGAATGAAGCTGGTTTGCATGAGAAGTGAAGCATTATTTGGGTCATAAAGGCTTGCGTCTTATGGGGATCCCCCCCATAACGTTCAGGGGTGGCCAAGGGAATAGGGGGAGGAATCGTAACCTGGATCTGAGAAGAGCCAGATGAAAAAGGGTTCTTAGATAGTTGTTCAACCCTATCTTTAAGAGCCACTGCCTCAGCTTTGGAAGAAGCCAATTCCTGTTGAACCAAAACCAATGCCCTCAACACATCATCCAAGGTGGCCATATGTACACCGACCGAACCCGGCAGAATGCAATTCGTGGGTTCGTGATTCTGTCAGACTCCACGCTGCCTGATCCGGTTGATGCACATATGACTCCACCTCCCTATCTCACCAACACGCCCGTAATAACAACACAGCGTGTTCGAGTGATAAGGCGAGGGAAAAAACAGGAAACAAACAAGGAGGGGACGGAAGGGGGCTGCAGGGAAGGGATAGCTGGAAAGACAAGAAAACAATAATACAGGTTATTCGTATTCTCCTTGCATCCCTACACTCTCTCGACCTTACTGAGCATGTGTATCTATTCACCTTTATGAAAAGAAGAATTCTCCTCCTTCTCCCTGTATTCCTCAATGTTGATGTTCACCACACTAGTCCCTAGAGAACACAAACACTGTTAGGGTCCAGCCAATTCCTGATTCAACATATAATACTGGTCACTGTGATGAACCTACCCTGCCTTGCATTGACGAGTGTCCAAATTATAACCAAGTGAATATCCCCAAACCCTAAGTGAAAAATCGTTACACTCCTTTTCCTCAAATGTTTTTGTTTGCATATGTACAAGAATCTCCACACGGTACTTGAATGACACGGTAAGACGTAGCCTCAATACTACTGTCTTCCGCTCTCAATTTCAATCCCTGCTTTCCTGGTTGTCCAGCTCCAAATACGGAAAGGTGTAGGATCTCCCCCCCACTACCTTCCGCTTTGGCACTTGCCTTAATAAGCACTAGTGTCTTTCTTCGTAACGGAAGTACGCAGAAAGATCAAACCGTCGTACTCCGTTCTCTAAGGGGCAATCAATCCTTAAATTCACTCCCACGATATAGCGCCTTACTTCTTAGGCTTCAGGGCCAGTCCGCCTGAGTCAGGATACAACACAGTCTTTGAACAACGGACGCGTTAGCTGCACGCGTTCTTGCTCTATTACTCACGGTACTGTAGCGCTGACTAATCCTCGGGGGATCGAAATATCCTGGAAACGCCGAGCCCACACTGCCTGTGAAAGGTCTTGGGCGCCGAACCTCGCGCTCCGAGGGAAACAAACAAATGCGCCGACCTCGCGCTAAACAGCTGTTCTTCGCGCTAAGCGCCAAACGAGTACTCCAAAATCCCAAGTCTCCTTAACCAGGATTAACCTGCAGTTCTCTACTCCAGTATCTCCCAAACCCGGGAGAAACACAAAATCACGAACAACGTGAAAAGGGCCGCCCTGTCTTTTATGGTGCCCCGCCCCCACACTAGAATTCTGGGAGATGTAGTTCATGTTTTAGGTGGCGCATCTCGGCAAGTCCTGACAATGTTGTTGTTCCTTGTAGAAAAACATAAACACTTTATTTGATAATTTTTCCTAATACATAATACAGAAGCAGGTTTATCAACTATTTTGCCCTTCAAAAAATATTATGCAAAAACCATTCTCAACTACTTTATATGATTATATCAATAAAATTGCTTATATGATTTTTTTGTTATAAAATTTCCTTACATTTTCAAACCAGTCACTATTTATCAGTATAGAAAAAAACTAAGACTATTATAATAAAATACAGTACTAAAATAAGTACAAAATATCTATTCACCTTACCAGTTCCAAAGTAGTTGATGTGTTGTAGTAAAATGCAAAGAATACAGGTACACTCAGTATATACATTTTTTCATTTCTTCAAATGTGTTTAAAAGATACAAACCATCTTTACAAACTTATGCACACCAAGCACGTTCTCTTATTTCAGCTCTGTAGAAGTACATCCCATCGATCATTTTTAACAGTTAGTTATACTTACCTTCAAAATAATAAATTAAAAAAAGAATTATTATTATAAATTTAGCATCTGTAGATGACAAAAAAATACAGTTACAATTTATCTTTTACAACACAAAATCATTTGTAAAGCATTTAATTTGCCTTTTTTGCTGTTCTCAGAATATATTGAAATTCACTAGAAACAGTGAGTTCAATAGTACTCATCACATAACAGCGGGCAAAAAAAAGACAATCAAGAAGATTATCTTAAAAACCCAAACAACATTCTCAATAACAATCTAAAAAATAGAAATAAAACATATGTTAAATGTTTTTTTCTAAGACCAATTTCTTACCTAACTATGAGGTACGGCAAACAATCTTGAAATAACAAAACACCATCATTAATTTTCTTCAATTATAAATAACTAGCAGCCCGTCCAGACTTTGTCAGGGTATGAATTGCTGCCGGCCAGCAGTATATTGTTTTGTAGGATTTTGTTTAGATAGCATTTTCTTATCTGTGACAGGCCTGTGAAACGCTCCGATTCACAGTGCACTGCTGATGCACTTAAGAGTGCACGTTCAGTAGTGTGTGAACTCGAGTTTCCCTACTTTATTATTCCTTGCAATATTATATAGCGCAAACTCGACAACATGGCATGAGCACAATTTACATTACAGAAGAACACATTCATTTGTGGAAGGCATGGGGAGACACAGCGATTTGCCTAGAATTACAGGATGTTGAGCTGATGCCGAGATTCGAACGTAGCTCCCCAGCTCTAAAGTTCGCAATTCTAGAACTTGTGGCGGGAGGTGTGTCTAAAAGTGTATGTTCGTGCTGGCTATCAATGAGAGAGACCTGTGCATTTTTCAAATGGGTGGTGAAAAAATATGAGTATGTTGCTGGAGATGTGGGCCGCCGTGCCACCAATGTACTTACAGCGGGAGGGTAAACACCCATTATTCGAACTTTCTTTCCGCATACCATTATTTCGAAAGTACCATGACTCCGCAATGCCATTATAATGCATGGCATTACTTTTTATATGCTTTTACCACGCATACATTTACAACGAAATTCGTTGTAAATGCATGAATGGTAAAAGCATGTTTTTTTTAAATGTTTGGATAAGGTAAGTATGGGTATAGGGGTATATGTTTTGGGGTACTGAGGTATATGTTTTGGGGTGTTTGGGTATTTTAAGGGTTCAGATATAGTTTTGGGTTATGGGATACAGGGGTAGTTTTAGGGTTTAGGGATAGGTATGGGGTTTGAGGTACAGGGGTATTTTTAGGGTTCTGGGCTAGGTTTGGGTTTTGGGGTATAGGGGTATTTTTAGGGTTCAGGAGTAGGTTTGAGTTTTGGGGTACAGGGGTATTTTAAGGGTTCGGGGCTAGGTTTGGGTTTTGGGGTACAGGGGTATTTTTAGGGTTCGGGGCTAGGTTTGGGTTTTGGGGTACAGGGGTATTTTAGGGTTCAGGGGTAGGTTTGGGTTTTGGGGTACAGGGTTATTTTTAGGGTTCAGGGCTAGGTTTGGGTTTTGGGGTACAGGGGTATTTTTAGGGTTCAGGGGTAGGTTTGAGTTTTGGGGTACAGGGGTATTTTAAGGGTTCAGGTTTAGGTTTGGGTTTGGGGTACAGGTGTATTTTAGGGTTCAGGGGTAGGTTTGGCTTTTGAGGTACAGGGGTATTTATAGGGTTCAGGGGTAAGCTTGGGTTTTGAGGTACAGGGGTATTTATAGGGTTCAGGGCTAGGTTTGGGTTTTGGGGTACAGGGGTATTTTTAGGGTTTAGGGATAGGTTTGGGTTTTGGGGTACAGGGTATATTTATAGGGTTAAGATGGGTTAGTGTTTAAGGGTGTTGGGATATTTTAAGGAGTAAGGGTGGGTTATGATTATGGGGTGCAGGGGTATTTAAAGGATGCAGGGTGGGATTAGCACACGATATGAGACATGGCATGAAGGGCGGAACGTACCACACGCCCCCAGCATTTGTCACGCCCCCAGCACACGCCCACAGCACAACGCAGACACGCCCACAAGGGACTACTTTGCTGGCACGGTTCTTTTACCTTTTAAATGTATATGGTGTAAGGGTGGGCGTAAAATCCGTTTCACTGGCGAATTTGCGGATTTTCCGCGATTTCGCGATCCGCGAATCTCGCGAAATCGCGGTAAAATCCGCGAATCAGCGGGGACGAATTTTCAGCAAAGCAAGGGTTACAGCAGCAGGTGCAAAAGTTGAACCTAATTTCTTTGTAACCTTTTACAAAAGGGTTACAAACAAATTAACTTCAACTTGGACACCTGCTGCTAACTGCTTAATGGCGCCTCGTTGCCTACTTGCAACTATTCTTTGACCCTGCTCTGACCCTTGAAGCAGGGTCAGAGAATAGTTACAAGTAGGCAACGAGGCACCTGTCCAAGGAATTAAACCTCATCAGGAAGCACTTACAGATATAAAAAACAGGAAGAAGGGAGAGGATGGCAAATACACCCATTTTGAGTTGTCAGGAGGGGTTAAACTAAAAGAGACCTTTACAGCACAATTTTCATATGCATTTTGCTAAAAATAAAAAGCTGTATGTTCTGTAGGGGGAACTCAGGAATCTGGCCCTTCAGAGATCCGGCCTCTCTTTCTTTCTCTCGTTCTCTCTCTCCCTCTCTCTTTCCCTCTCTTTCTCTCTCTTTCTATCTATCTATCTATCTATCTATCTATCTATCTATCTATCTATCTCTCTCTCCCTCTCCCATAAACGACTGCATGGGTAACTTCGCTATGCAAGCGGCTCGCGAAGATGCAAAAAGCCTTGCGAACACGCAAAAAAACCCGCGAACACGCAAAAAACCCAGCGAACACGCAAAAAACAAAAATCCGCAAGTTCGCACAAATTCGCGAATTTTGCGGATCGCGAATTCGCAAATCCGCAAATTCGCGGATCGCGAATTCGCAAAATTCGCCCATGCTTAATATGGTGGGCGTCTGCATAGCCTATGTCCTTCTGCTGCAACTGCCCTTTCCAACGTTGTATTGGGTGTTGTGATTGGTGCTGTGGATCCTGAGATTACCCGCCTCAAAGGTTTGGACTCTCTCTTTATTATATTAGTATGGATTTCGGATGGAGATCAGGGATGACCTTTTAACAACTTTGAGAGATGCGCAGCAGGGCAGGATTCCAGACTCCTGGCGGTTAACAGTAGTAGAAGCACTTTATTTGATAACATTTCATCACAAAAGTATACAGTCTTATAGAGTTAAAAAAATAAAAACAAGAACCCACCAATCCTTGTGTACAAACATCAACACGTTAAAACCACAATGCTAAAAGAAATAAGATATACAATAAAAACAAATACATGACAGCCTAAAATCATCCTAACAAAAATCCATCAAACAATCAGGTTGATAAGTGGGTGGATTTTACCCTCCGCATACGTGTCTGCTAAGCACTACCCAAGAATTTGGCTACCCCACACACCATGGCAAGGGAAGACGTATCGGTGCTGAGAACCCGCAAGGCCATTATATGGCACCTGAGGCCCAGCCCCAAGCATAATGGTTTTAACCATATCTTCCTTGCGCCCCTGTAGGCCGGGCAAACAAAAAGGAAATGAGCCACAGACTCTTTGGGGGCTGCACACCCTGGACAAGATTTGGGTACACTGCCTGGGTAGTTCCACCCAGAGGTGAAATCATTCACCGGGAGGGTCCCAAACCTGAGTTTTAGGTAGAGTGATCTATCCTATGGTTTTTCATAAAATCTAGGAAAGGTTCAAGTTTCCTTGCCAATTTAAACTCAAGGAACCGCTCTGTAAGGGGACCCCCTGCACCTCTAGATGTGGCCTCCTCCTGAACCCAGTCCCATTAAAGTTTCTTAATCACTAGCTTAGAGGGGGGGTGTTTGGCTTGTCCATGATACACTCAGGCCCAATTTTAAAACCAGCTGCCTCAGATTGCTCAGCCACTTGATCTTATTCCCCGAGTTGAGCAAAAGAAGTTCATCTAGAACTGCTGCGTAGTTATGGAGCTCCTGGGTCCTTCTGAGTCGTACCCAGAAAAGTAACGGCCGCAAGCGAACTACATCTTTTAAAGAGCGCCTGCCCATGTCTTGCCGTAGTGGATTTAGCGGGGTAGAGACTGGAAGGGACACCAGGTCTCTCAAGAACCTATTTTCAGATGTAACTAGATCAGTTGTGTTCTCGAACCCCCACAGCTCGGATCCATATAGTGCCGATGGTAATGCTTGGCCTTCATACACAGCGAGAGCTGGTGCTACCGGTTTGCTCGTTGACTTCCGCTGTTCCCTCAAAATAGCCCCTGACACTCTTTTGTGATTTAAAAGCATTTTGGCCAAATGATCTTTCCAATTCATCCGACTATTAACCCTGACCCCCAAATAGTCGAATGAATCTACCAACTCCAAGTGGGCACCGTTAAGCGAAACATTGTTCCTGAATCTCTTAGAGGGTGAGATGGCCATAAGCTTTGTCGATCCAAGAGCTTTTGAAGGCCTATGGGGGTTTTAGAGATCAGCAGAGTGTTGTCCACTAAGAGCAGGGTAGGTGTTTTCTCCCCTGCCAGGGATGGGGCGTCGGCCGCTTCCTCCCTCAGGTGATCCACTACACCATTCACAAAGAGGGAGAACACGGTCGGTGCCATAACACATCCCTGGCGGACTCCACTCCTCACAGGCACCCTCTCTGTCTGTTGCCCCTGGGAGCCCCATCTGATCCTAGCATAATTCCCCTCATGAAGTTTCACAATAAAACCCAAGAGAGACCCCGGGAAACCCATCTTTTCTAGGATATCCAACAGCCTGGCACGAGGAACTAGATCAAAAGCTGTTTTGAGATCTATAAATGCAAGGTACAGGCTGCCCTTACCGATGGTCACGGCCTTCCAATAGATCGCAAACAATCAGAATACCTGATCCATCGTGCCTACTTTTTGTCTAAAACCCACTTGAAAATGGGAAAGAATATTCTCCTCTTCCATCCAGACACCCACCCTGGAGATGATGACCCTGCCGCCCACCTTCTGGATCACGTCTATTAGACTGATCGGTCTGTAGTTGGCAGGGTCATCTCTCGCCCCCTTCTTATACACGGTTACAACCTCTGCTCCCTTCCACGAATCCGGCACTGGGTAGCCCTTAGAGATCAAATTCATTATTAGGGCAATGAGTCTGGCCCAGACTACAGGTTCGTCCAGGAGGAGGTCCCCAGGTAACCCGTCAGGACCCGCCGCCTTTCCCGGGGTTAGATGTTTAATGGCCATTGTTACCTCGGTGGTCAAAAATGGTTCTACAAACACCGATGGCACTTGGCCCTCGCTGTCAGAGGCTGAGGTAGAGGGGCGTATTGCATCTGCTCCACCATACAAAGCAAGGAAGTGGGAATACCATTGTTGTGCTGTTATATGATTACTAATGGGAGCCATGCTCCACCGCCTAGCTTTATTAATCAAATCCCAGAACAGTGAAGAATTCTTCATATGGGCTGCAGATTTAAGGTCCTGCCAATGTTGTTCATCCCACTCACGTTTGGCTAACACTAATGACCTGGCATACTCCTTCCTAGCCGCTCTAACTAGTGAAGGATTGTTTTTAAGCAGGGCGGCTGATAGCTCCTTCCTTTTTTCCCTGCACTGGTCTGTGTACCAAGGGTTACTGGGTTTTGCCTGTTTGTGGCTCAGTTTACACTTATTGCCCTGAATGGAGAAATAGTGGCCCACTTTCTCTATTGCATTTTTATAGGCCAGCAAGAAAGGTGGGCCCTGGACACTGCCATTTGCTCATTCGAGTTCCTCTAGGTCTACAATTAGATCTGCTAAGTGAACCTTAATCCTATCAAGGTTCCCTTCCTGGGATTGAACCTTATCCCATTTCAGCCTACGATTGGAATTAAAGGGGACGACCTCCTTGGTTGTCCTCCAGGGGGCTTTATTCCCAATTCCCTTTAAAGTGCCCCACCATAACTTTGTACATAAGGGGTTGTGGTCACTGTCCTGAGAAGGTACTACCTCCATATCAATTAGATCTCGCCACAAGGTGACGTCAAGTAGGATATAATCTAATCTCGACGGGCCAATAGGCCTGTTAAAGGTGTTTGCCCCGTCGCGGTCTGAGCTTGTCCTGCCATTTAGCACTCTTAGGTTGTATTCCATGGTCATGGAATTAATCTGTATTGCCCTTGTAGACCATTTTCTAATTGGTGCTAATGACAGGGCCGGTATAGACCATCTGGAGTCCTCCTCCTCTATACCCAGGGGATCATCCCTACTTAGGGGTTCAAATGTACAGTTGAAATCCCCTCCCACTATGATTTTAGAGAGCGGGGGCATTTAGCTAGTACCTGCTCAAGGGTCGCTATTGTACTTCACATTTGCTCCCCTGGGGAGCTTCTTGCATAAACATTGAATAGGTCTATCCTAACCCTTATTGTGCCCTGCGAATGAAAGATGTAAAATATCATCGCTCACTGGTTCGTGGACAGTGATATCCCAATTCAGTGCAATCTTTATCCATATATGAAGGCCCCCCGCGGGTCTGGCCTTCCCGGAGCTTAGTGCGGGCGAGAAGAAGGTTGCATACCCTGATTTGTACACTGGGAGCAAACTCCAAGTCTCTTGGAAAATGCAGATATCGAACTTCTCGATAAACGCGTTCCACTCTGGTAAAACCAACTTTTTTTGTAGCCCAGCGTTCCAAGATAGCAAGTGTAGCACCCTGTGAATCGTAGAGGGCAAGTCTAGTGTAACTCCCTTATTTCCACCCTGCTCACAAAGAATTAGCTCAGTGGTGTTCACTATAAGACTTGTTTGCCTTGGGGGTGAACTACTGTCACCGTTGCTCCCCAAGGGATTTGTCGTTTTTGTCCCGCCGCTACCTGGGTTGGTCAAAGGATCCTGTCCCTCGTGGCGTCATTCAACCTGCTCCAGTACACTGAATCTATTCCTATGTGGGAAATGTGAGAGAAGGGGGGGCGGCAGATGGCTAACCTCCCACGGGGTTAATCCCTGGTGATCTTTTAATTGCGGGATGTTCTGTCCTTCCTCCTGTCAAATACCTCTATACTGTCTGGGATGGGTATTAGGATAAAAATATGAAAGATGTAGAGGGAAGATTTGGGTGTTTGCCCAGGATGGTGACCTACTGCAGATATAGTCTACCGCGCTTGTACTCCTAAAGTTGATCACTACACAATTCCCCGCGATGTTTTTAGCCTCAGACCCAATCCACCCAACCCTTCTTACACAGAGTATTTCCCCCGAAACATTGGGAGGAAGGGGCCTATTTACATTCAGCCATTGTATGCATTCGTTTTTTAGTTCGGAATGATCCTCACTTTTACCCTGGCTTAAGGGAGCAACCCCCGCTAAAACCACCACGAATGGTAAGGACTCAACTGGAAGGTTAAGGGTGAACAAAGCTGTTAAAGTCCCCTCTTCCGAATTTTTAGTATTAGAGCGGGGGTGGGGATTCGAGGACCCTAGCTTGTTTCCAATGGAAGCTTTTGTCACTTGGGGTTTCCCAGCAGCCGCTTTCCCTCCCCTATCGTGGGTGCAACAGAGATCAATGAAGGATTTGCTATTACCTTAGCCAATTCAGCTGTTTTGTTTACTCCTAGTTATGGGGGTTTGGGGTCACTAGGGTTAGGTGGTTTACCATTAATTGCTTTCCCCGATAGACCCACAGGCTGAGGTCTCATTTGACCTAGAGTGGTAATTGCAGAGGTCAATCGGTCAAGCTTAGACGTCAAGGGTTTGAGATAAGAACTGATAATCTGTTCAATGTGGGCTTCTAGATCAGATAAAAGATGTGTGGCCCACACAGGAGTACATAGATTACGCAGCGGGAGTCCCGCGGTGGCCTGGGTTCCAGCAGATGTAGTCGTTAATTTTGTAGCTGTTTTTTTATTTTTCCTTTTCTTACTTTTTAAGTTAAATGTAGGAGCCCTTCTAGCTATGGGATGTGGGGGGCGAGATAGGGACCACAGGCATATCAGTTACATCATGGGCTATTTGTGCACATGGTAGGTCTGAAAAGGAAATATCTTAGGAAAAAATGGGGGCGCCTGCCTTAAAGGATAAACCCTAGCAAGGAAAGAACTATTTTTTTGGAAAAGGGGAGAATTAGCACCGGGTTTTGTGCATATTTTAGCACATCCTATAGACGCCTGTATGTATACAATATAATTCAACTGACACTAATTCTTTCTGATTAAATTTTATTTTATTAAAAATATTTTTTCTTTTTTTCTTTTTTCTTATATCTTGTATACTTTTGTTTTATCTGTACAAATTATCAAATCTTAAATACATATCAAAATCCACAATTCATTAAATGGGCAAAACACTCCTATAGTTGGGACGCAATTGAAATATATTCTTATTTAGCCAGGGTATGTGTGCATGATCAGATCATATTCGAATCTATGATGATAAAAAGCTGTTGTATCCTCACTGCATAAAGAGTGCCATACAGCATCTGGATTTTTAAAATATCTGTCAGCTTTGCTTTCTTGTTCAAGCTGTTATTCACTTAGTTGATGGCCAATAATCCCGGGTTATTTCACATTCAAAATGTGTAGCTTTATTGATGTGGGCTTCATTTGGAATCTGATGGAATAGCGTCCCAATCGTTAGCTGCATGTCGGTGTCTCGTTCCAAAAAGGAACACATAAGCGAGGAACTAAAATCCGGTGGGATGACGGTGCCGGCCGTCAGGTCCCCCTCGGCTTGGGTGGAAGAAACCACAGGAGTGATAGATAGTCGCCGTTCCGTGCTCTCTATTGCAGAAGCAACAACCCAGTGGTCTTCTGGAGCATTTTGTCAATGGCCGTAAGACTAGGTAGGGTTTGCGCCTTAGTGGCCTGCAGCCTGGTGATACGGCATGAGTAGACAGATTCTGACATTTCCCTTTGGTTAAACACTGCTACACTATGTTACTGAGTCCCACTAGGCACTGTACATATCGCTTCAACCCCTAAATATTACAAGTAGCTTATGGCGATGTGTGATAGTGCTGCCACCATGTCCTATTGCGTTTATAAATTAATGTCCAAAATCGTAAAGCTCCCAGAGTACCTTTATATGACAACAGTTCCTATGGTGGTGGAGAGATATTAAGGGGGTGGCCCTCCCGTTCTTTGCCCGGGCTTTGCCCGGCTCGTCCCGCACGCGTTCCTGTGACGCGGGAGGTAAGCGGAATTTAAAGCGCCTCCGGGCGCGGTGATTGGCGAGGGCGGGCTCAGCCGCTGAGGAGTCTGGATGACGTGGTCCTCCTCACTGCGGCCGTGATGGTATGTGCGGCAGCGGGAGGACAAGGGCACAGCAGGGCAGCAGCGTCGGGTCGAGACCCTCCAGGAGCCAGCAGGAGCCACGAAGTGAAGAATCAAAATGCCCCAAAAAGAATTTCACACAGCCCGGTTAACTGGCGGTTAACAACAATCATTTTGCTGAAAAAAAAGGATAAGCCGGAGCTGGATCCTGCTTTATTCCGTCCAATTTCGCTTATCAACGCGGACAGTAAGCTCTTTTCGAAGATATTAGTGGCTAGATTGGCAAAAGTGATATCCCCTATAGTTTCTATTCAGCAACACGGATTTATTCCCGGAAGTGACACGGGGATCATGTCGGCCGTGTTATAGCTCTTCTGGACTGGGCCCAGGCCATGCGATCTCCCCTTGGCGCAATCCTGTTAGACGCCGAAAAGGCATTTGACAGGGTTGCGTGGGGATTCCTGTGGAGGGTTCTTTATTGGAAGGGGTTTTGTCATAGCTTTATTTTTGCTTTACAGTCACTTTATATTGCCCCTCAATCAATTCTGTCTATTTCCGTCTTACAATCAAGGCCGTTTGATATCAATAGGGGCATGGTTGTCCCTACTCGCCTCTTTTATTTGCCCTTTATATTGATTTATTTATTAATAAATTAGAGGTCTCTCTTAATATCTCTCCTGTTAGGGTAAACCTGGTCGAATTTAAAGTTCTGGCTTATGCAGATGATCTTATTGTTCTAACTAGTAATGTTTCATCAGCTTTTCCAGATATTAAGGAACAGGCTGAATGTTTTGGTCGTATTTCAGGGTACAAACTCAATGTCCAGAAAACTCAGGTCATTCAGTCATCTACCATGGGTCCTTCTGACGCGCCAATCGTCCAAACTACAACCTATCTGGGTATTAAAATCACGGCTGCGGTAGAGCAGACACCGGAGATGACAATCTTACCTATTATAGGGACTGTCAATTCTACTCTCCGCAGGCTGGACAACTTACACCTGTTGTTATTTGGCAAGAGGAATGTATTAAAAATGTTGATTCTGCCAAAATTCCTGTACATTTTTAGGACTATTCCGTTGGAATTCGCTCAGAGTAGTCTTAACAGTGCAGAAAGATGCTGCAATAGGTTTTTGTGGAGCTAACGCCTTCCTCGAAGGGCTGCTAAATGAATGTGTTTGCCATTGGAAAGGGGCGGGTGGGCAGTTCCCAGTCTTTTGTTGTATTACTGGGCTGCGTTCCTACAACATCTTGCCCAGCCTCTCTTTGGTCTGCAATCCCCACTCCCACCGTCACTTAGTCCCTCTATATTTGAGATTGGGTTAGGGGAGGAGGCTAAGGGGATTCTCTCTTCAGTCTTAGAGCCCAGCTACTACAAAAAGACTAAGTTCAAGGTGGTTAAAGCACTGTACTCAGTCTGGAGGAAGGTGCGACTGAAATGGTTGAGTCCCAATATTAATTTTTTTACACCTCTGGCTGCTGCTAGGTTGTTGCCCTCTATTTTTCAGGACTCAGTGACAATTAGGTGGAGATCCGATGGCATTTTTCTATTGGGGGATTTAGCCTATGAGGGTAATATGGCTTCTTTTGCCCTCCTGAAAGACAAGTTTGGTTTGGTAACGCATTAATTTTTCAAATATTTACAACTGCGTAGTTATATAGGTAATCTTCTTCAAACTTCTCCGACCGCACTTTTGAAAAATACACTCATGAATTTGATCTTGAGGAAGGACCGTATTGGGGCCCTTTATCAAAACCTTTTGTCGGGTCTCCCTGATGATCTTTCCTCTCAGAATTCGAAATTGGATCTTAAATTAGGAACAGTTGGTACAGACATTGTTCTGGCTTTGGAGCTCTCAAATTCAGCTTTAATATCAGGGAGCCTCCGCTCTCAAAGCTATATGGCATTATTCGACTTGTATTATACCCCCAATAAAATATCTAAATGGGGAGGTGGTAGGGTTCAGTGCTGCCCGAGGTGTGCCTCGCCGGCAGCTAACGACGTACATATGTTCTTTTCATGTGCCGATTTGGATGAATTTATTCAAGATGTACAATCATTCATCAATAATTCTCTAAAAATGTTGGTTGTACTCACAGCAGAGCTGGTAATAATGGGTTCTGAAAAGCAAAGTGTTAGATCAGTTTGTGAATCTGCTTTTCTTTCTATTGCAATGGCACTGTTGCGGTTATGCATAACCTCTGAGTGGATTAATCCGGTCCCTCCTAAGCATGGGCGAATTTTGCGGATCTCGCGTTCGCGAATTTTGCGGATTTGCGAACTCGCAATCCGCAAAATCCGCGAATTCCCGCGAATTTGCGGATTTTTTTTTTTGTGTTCGCCCGTGTTTCTGCCAGTTCGCGAGGGTTTTTACAATTTCGCAATTTGCGAACTTACCTGTCGGGTCGCAAGTTTTGCAAACTTGTTGTTTCTACGTGTCCAGCCTGTTTGGGACACTCTTCTTCATCACTGCCACTCTCTGTCACCACTGCCACTCTCTGACTACTCATGCCACCCTCTGGCCCACCCATGCCACCCTCTGTTTCATCACCACACCCTCTGGTTGTCCAGTGTACATTATTTTCGGCAAAGCAAAGCACACCTTCCCTGCCTCAAGTGACCTGAATTAATTTGGGGCTGATTAATGTGTCACAGAATATTTTTTTAGCTGGCACCTGCTTCCTTAGTGCGCCCTGATTAGTGATCTTTTGCACTTGCTAAGTGCTTTCATTGTTGCAAAATTAGTTACAACACCTGCCCTGCCCCAACTGACAATAATGAATTAGGGGCTGATTAATGGATTTTAACTTCCAGCCTGGCTCCTGCTTGTCTCCCTTAGCTGTAATTCAGGACCTTTGTGGCATATGTGTAACTATTCTGAGGTTCAGAGCAGGGTCACATAATAGTTGCAACTGGCAACTGAACTCTGGAGGGGCCCCTCAGGAAGCACTACAGGAAATGGCTACTAATGATGAGCCTGAACTTTTGAACCTGGCAAGTAGTTTCAGTTTTGCTAAGATCGTATTTCTGCAATTTAGCACTTATTCGCGGGGCGCGAAGTTGTACTGGGAAGCCGCGAACTCACGCGAACAGTGCGAGCAGTGCGAGCAAAATCCGCTGCTCGCGGATTTGCGGATTTTGCGGGAGATTCGCGAATCTCGCGGATTGCAGATTTCCCGAAAATCCGCAAAATCCGCGAGCGGAACGGATTTTCCGCCCATACCTAGTCTCTCCCACCTTTCCAAATTGGAGAGCAAAGATTTTAGCTATCCATAATTTGGAATCAGCCATGTTTCTGAGAAGCGGCAGGAGGAGACGTGAGAGGAGCTTAAAAATATGGGCACCATTTAGGCATTGGTTGAATAATTAGTTTTTTCTTCTGTATTTTTTGTTTTGCATTAAATCATTGTTTGATATTATGTTCATTAATCTATATGATATGATTTGTGACAGATGTATTATATTGCCATGATTTAGTTTTCCTTTGTGTAGCTCTTGTATGCTTTCAAGCTTTTAAATAAAAAATAATTTATAAAAGTTTCCAATTTTCTTCCATCAGCTCTACAACCTTGCATCATTAAAATTACATACTGTCCATATCTTTGTATAAATAATGTTGATGACATTTCTGATTTGGGGCGTGGCTTGGGCGCCGATAGGGATGGCAGCGTAAGCCTGTAGCTCCGCGCCCGATCCCACAATCCCACAATTTATCCTGTTTATTCCCCCTGAGAGCCGCTAACAGTGCAGGCATATCGCGCAAAGCACCGGGGGCAGCTGTTACGCTTACTTTCGGCGAGACGGAGGACCCAGCGGCATGCGGAGAGCCGGTTGAAGATCTGGGGGAGCTTGGAGCCGTGAACAAGATGGCGGCAGCCCCGAGCCGGGGAGAACGAGCGGAGAGGAGCGCTGTTGTGAGAGGATGAGGAGAGACCCGGGCGGAGGCTCGAAGGGTCCACAGAGCGGGGGCCAACCTACTGAGCGGAGGAACGGAAGAGAGACGGGTCCCCCGCCGCAGCGCCAAGAAAAAGTAAGAACGGCTATGAAGCTGGCACCTTAAGATGGCGGCTACCAAGCGGAGGATCCGGGCCCCGAGTACTGCCTGAGAAGATCACTGTTGCTGAGGAGTCGGTCGCTAGCTCCTACAGGGCTGGAGCGGAGTGGGTTGGGCGCCGCCTCCGTGGAAGCTCAGAGGAACGATCGCCTGACGCCACAGCTCCGGGACTGGCTCTCAGCCGAGACATCAGCGGGACGTTGCGGCCCTGCGGGGTGTAGCAGACCGTAGGAGGCGCAGGAAGCCGGGCTGAAGGTGGCAGGCTGCAGGACGGTGTGCGATCCCCGCCGATCCCGGTGAGTGCTGCGCTGCGGGCCTGCGCCCGATTTTGAGAATGTGGATGTGGGGCAGGTCTGCGGTGTAGTGCGGGCAGACTTTGAGGAGGAGCGGCTGTGGGACCTGCGGCAAGGAGGGACAGAGGCAACGCGGGAGCAGCGTTACAGAGCCGCGCTTGGCCAATCCATTAATATTAGCAGGCATTGATTTTGACCCGGCGCATACTGACAGTGCTGCTATTCCTTATCTGGGATACCTGCGCAAATTCATGAAGCGACGCCGCATTGGGCCCCTACGGAACGCCGATTACCCCCTGAAGGGTGCCAGTTGCATGTCGGAGAGGAGCATCTGCTGAGGGGGCATTCAGGCACCGCTAGCCCCTGCATGAGAGAAGCGGAGACGTGCCAAGGAGGTTAGGTTGCCCACCAGATCACGAGGCTTGCAAAGGTGGGCTGCCCCCTGAGACACGAGTACCGGGGGTCAGATCGGTACTATCTGGGTAGCTGAGTACCGAGACATTCAACAGCCGGTGCCCCTTAGCGGGGATATAGCGCTGTCGAGAAGTGACCAGTGTTGTTACATGAGGAAAGGCGACACTGAAGGAGCGGTGCCTGACACACATTTGCCCTGAGTGCCTGAAGAGAGATCGCCCTGCCGGAGATAAAGTGGCAAGAGCCGCTGAGCTTTGCGGGCGGATCAGGGAACTGGAGAGGTGCAGGCGGGCAGAGGGGAGGACCAGGCCGTTGCGGAGAGCTGGCTGGGGAGGTGCCGACCTGACGCTGGATAACAGGAGAGCAAATTACAAACACCCGTGGCAAAGGCGGTGGCTTTGGTGACCTGGATGGCCACGTACGGCTGTGAAATGAAGCCGAAATCTGGGCAAGAGCAGGCGAGGGGGCTGGAAGAGGATCGCAATGCCCAGAATGACCCTGAGGGAACGGCGCAAGAACAAAGACTGAATAAATGCCTTGATGGTATACTGGAAGACATAACGGCGACTAAGGAGTCCTTGCATCAGGAAATTGCACAGGTCGCAACAGGATTGGGTCTCCTGAGAGCGGACCATTCCAAGCTGGCGGACAGGGTGAAGGAAAATGAGCTAATGCTTCAGGATCTCAAGCCTGCGGTGGTGACAGCGGAACACAAGCTGAACGATGTGCTGGGTCGCTTGGCGATACTGGAAAAGAGGGCGGAGGACTCCGAAAGTCGCAATCGGAGAAACAACGTCCGAGTAGTGGGTCTGCCTGAAAAGACGGAGGGGGATGACATGGTCGCTTACATGGAGAACTGGTTCAAGACAGTTGTTGCTCGGAAGGCCTGTCCTCCTTCTTCTCCCTCGAAAGGGTGCATAGGGTTCCGGCCCAGCCACCCCTGCAGGGTCGCCCTCCCCGACTGGTGGTGGTCAAGGTTCTGCATTTTAAAGACAGGGATTTGCTGATACAGCGGGCACGCTCGGCAGGTCCTTTCCAGGTGGCAAACAGTGCAGTCATGATCTTTCCCGATTACACCCAGGAAGTTCAAAAATGCAGGGCCTCTTATTTATCTGTGAAAAAGGAACTCAGGGATGAAGGGATACAATATTCTCTGCTCTTCCCAGCCAAGTTACGAGTAATCCTGGATGGGTCGGCACACTTTTTCCAGACTCCTGAAGAAGCATGGACTTGGCTTGAATCGTATAGAGCTGGCACGGACCGCAGAGGTAGGGGGGACCACGGAAAGCCGAAGCCTGCCCAGGTGCGCAAATCGCAGTGCCTCCGCAAACGCAACAAAATCCAAAAGACGCTGCAGGACACCCAAATTGCTGCAGACAAAAGAGGGGCTCTGGCGGCGACAGCAGTGATAACAGGGTCACAAAAAGAAGGGCTGTCGGTGGGCTCGGAATCTGAAGATGAAGGGGGAAAATCAGGCACGGAACTCTCAGATGCGGACAGTGCCAAGGGTCCTTTGGTCACCCCCCAAACGCCGGATGGGATCTTCAGCGAATGACGCCTCCGGGAATGGACTACTGATGGCTGGCCCCTGGTGGAGCTGCTGAAACCAGTAAACTAAAGGACTGCAGGTACTGTGGCGTACTATTCCATGGGGTCTTGGACTCAGGGTGGTGGCGTGACCTGCCTCCTGTGGCCCCTGAACCACCCTCCTATTGCCCTTAAGGCTATCTGTAGTGGCGACTACAGAGTAGAATTGTGTGTATTGTAGTGGAAGTTTGGATGGGGGCTAATAATGTGTTATTGGGTCCTGTTCTGGGGGGGAGGGATGAGGTAGTTTCTTGGGGAGTTGTATTTGTGGGGCTGGGCTGCAATGGTGTGGGCGAACGAGACGCGCAGATGGGGCGGATGAGGGATGATTACAATGGGGACGTAACCTAATCTGAAATGTCTCACATGGAACGTCCGTGGCCTTCGAACCATGTCAAGGCGTTATAAGGTGCATGCGTATTTGGTGAGACGTGGGATTCAGATAGCGCTGCTGCAGGAGACACATCTCACCAAACAGGAGTGTAATGCCCTGTAGAAGCGATGGCGTGGCCAGGTGTTCGGCACGACCTATTCTGCGTTTGCCAGAGGGGTGTTGATCTGGGTGAGGGCGGGAGTCCCTTTCCAGGCCACGAACCATATTGTGGACGCTGACTGTAGGTTTGTGGCAGTGGCGGGGAGGTTGTTTGGCCGTGATGTGGTTCTATGCAGTGTTTATGCTCTGAATATAGACCAGGCCCGCTTCTTTGATGGACTCTCTGGTTCCTTGGCACACTTTCTGGTGGGACCGGTGATACTAGGGGGACTTTAATTCCATTACAGACGTATTGTTAGACAGATCGCACCCTCCATTGACTGACTCCCCGGTTCGCAGGCTTGCCAAGCAGAGGACGTACTGGCAGGACAGGTGGGACCTCCTTGATGTATGGTGGGGGCACCACCCCGACCTTAGGGACTACTCCTTTTTTCTGCAATACACGAATTGCATGTGCGAATAGTTACCATACTATGTAGTGGTTCGATAGCCGCCATGGTGACGCATACGGAATATTTAACTAGGACCATATCCGATCATAATCCTCAGTTGGCTTATGTTCAGTGGCAGCGAGTGAGGTCAGCGGTCCCCACGTGGAGGCTGAAGCCGGAAACATTGGAAGACAAGGTTTTCGGTGCTACCGTCCGCGAGGGTATCGAGCATTACTTTGGCGAGAATAGGGGAACGGCTACTACTAGATCAGTGGAATGGGATGCATTCAAGGTAGTTGTGAGGGGCCTATGTATTGGTAGGTTCTCGGGCGAACGGACAGCGGTCCTAGCTGATGTGGGAAAAGCGGAGGGTGCGTTGAGGGACCTAGAGCAGCAGCGACCGGAGCAACCGACACTACACACAAGGTTACAGGAAGCGAGAGAACTAGTTGCAGCAGAAACAGAAAGACTGCGGAGCTATGACTATAGGTTATACACTACTAAAGTCCATGCGGAAGGGGACAAGGTAGGAACGTTGTTGGCAAGACTAGCGAATCCAGAGCCCAAAGGGAGCCCAATTATGAGCATACAGGAGGTACCGGGAGAGATGGTCTACTCTCAAGTTGCAGTCCTATCACGCTTCTTGAGTTACTATACGACTCTGTATCAGAGTCACCTGGAAGCTGAGGCTTCTGACACAGAGGATTATCTGGCGGGTGTTCAACTTCCGGTGCTAGATGAGGACAGCGCTGAGGACTTGGGCCGCGACATAACGGTGCCTGAGATTAGAGGGGCTATCAAGCAGATGGCTAGGAACAAGACGCCGGGAGTTGACGGCCTGCCGATTGAATTTTATGCGAAATACATTGATGTTTTGGCGCCCAGGTTGCTGGAGGTCTATTCCGAAGCTTTGGAGATGGGGCACTTGCCTCAATCAATGAGAGAGGCTTTTGTCGTTCCGTTGTTGAAGCCCGGGAGGGAAGGTAGCGATGTGACCTCATATAGGCCGTTGTCCATGCTAACAGTGGACTATAAAATTCTGAGTCGCATTCTGGCCACCAGACTGTTGCCACACATGACCACGCTGATTCATGCCGATCAAGCCGGGTTCATTCCCACTAGAAACACCTCGACTAACATCCGCCGCCTTGTTCGTGTGCTAGGGAGCCACCTGGACCCGGATCAGATGCCGGCGGTGTTGTCCGTGGATGTCGAAAAAGCTTTCGACAGCCTGGAGTGGGAGTACCTTGATAGGGTAATGGATAAGCTCGGTTTAGGAGGACAATTCGGGCGTTGGACAAACGTTCTCTACTCTTTCGCGACAGCCAGGGTGAGACTGGGATCTGTGATATCCTCTGAATACCCGGTGCGCAGAGGGACGAGACAGGGATGCTCGCTTTCCCCTTTGTTGTTCACGCTGGCAATAGAACCCCTGGCGGCCCAAGCGCGGTCAGGCGGGGCGTATGGTGGGATTATGAATGGCGGGACCCCGCATTACATTTCGTTATATGCGGACGATCTGCTGATGTTCTTGGAGGACACAGTGACGGCGTTGGAGGGAGCAGTTACAATGCTGTCATGTTTTGGGAGACTATCAGGCCTTAGGGTCAACTGGGGTAAGACATGCATCTTTCCGTTGCGAGCGAATATGCCCCGTCCACTCCTGACCGTAGATGTCATTTGGGAACGTTCGTGCTTCACCTATTTCGGGGTCCGCATATATCATGAGGCTAACGACATGCTGGAGGGGAACATAGGGCGTTGTATAAGGGCCCTGAAGGAATGTATGACCTTCTAGGCGTCTCTCCCCCTCTCGGTGCAGGGCAGGGTGGCGCTGCTCAAGATGGTGGCTTTGCCCCGATTGCTCTATTATTTTCGCACGTTGCCGGTGTGGATCCCTCAACGGGTTTTTAAAGAATTGCTGACATTGACGACTGACTTCCTGTGGGGGCATGGGAGGCGCCGAGTAGCATTGAATACGATGATGAGACCTAAGGCTGAGGGGGGAATGGCGGTTCCTGATTTCGAATTATACTATTTGGCCGCGCAACTACAGATTCTTACACAGAATGTCGCAAGAGAATTCAGGGGCCCGGACCGAGACAGAGGGACAGGGATACAGAGACATATCCTATCCTATATTATCATGCAACAGAGGCTGGAGTTGCGGGATCTGACCGTGGAGGAGAAGACCTTGCGGCTATGCTGGCATAGAAGCTTGAAAAGAGCGGGGGTGACGCGCCCATATGCACCGGAGATCCCTCTGGGGATGCTGACGGCGTTGCCGTATGGCGGGGATTGGTCTCCGTTACTGGACTGGGAGGACTTGGGCCTTCATATGATGGGCGACCTATATGTTGATGATGAGTTAGTGCCCTTCAGAGTACTCCAGGACCAATTTGGCCTCCCTGATGGGAGATTCCTGTTACACGCAGCCGTGACGGCGGCGATACGGAAGCATTGGAAAGCTGGGTTATCGGAACCCTGCACAACCATGGCCTGCCAGTATGTTGTAATGACGGCAGGTACATTCAAGGCGGTCACCTGCCTCCAATCTAGAATGCTACATGAAGGTCTAGGGCCGCTCGCAGTCTTGAAACAAAAGTGGGAGGAAAGCATAGGGAAACCCATACCGGACGCGACTTTGGGCCATATCTTGAGGAGGATATGGAAGTGGTGCAGAAATGCCCGGCTTCAGCAGGTGCACTTCTTTGTAATACACAGGGCCTACTTGACCCCGGGGAAGATCGTGAGGCATTTCCAGGTGCAAGAGGCAGCATGCCCTAGATGCCTGACGCCTGATTTGGAATTGGACCACATACTGTGGGATTGCCCAAAACTGGGGTTGTATTGTTCAAAGGTGGGAGAGCTCCTTAACGCAGTCACTGATCAACAGGTGGAGTACGACATGGCGACGTGTCTGTTGCTCTGGTTCCCTCACACGGCCAAGACAAAAATCACAAGCAAATTCATTGACTTGTGCCTTATTTTGGCCCAGAGAGAAATTACTTGGCATTGGAAATCGAAAGAGGGTCCAGCTACTAGGCGATGGACGAAGAACGAATTGCAGAAATGGGCCCGGAGTGTAAGTGCGGTCAGACTCCGACAAGCTACTCGTACAGTGAATGAGAAGGGCTTGGAAATGGCGAGGGCCTGGGAGGCAATAGTGCAGGCCCTAAAGGACTATTTAGTTGAAGACGAGGACTAGGGGGCGGCCAGTATAGAAGGTTCCATGGGACGCGAAGATAAATATGTATGGATCCCTCAGGTTGCTACAGATTTGATTGTGTGCACATGGATATGGCCCACACCAGCAGCAGTTGAGGGGGGTGGGATAAGGGGAGGGACAGTTGGGGACAGGTACAGATAGCGGAGAGAACTTAGCTGACGCTGAACTCATGTTTGGGCCAGTGTGAGGAGTACCCATGGAACATGTTCCCAACAACGTGGTTAGATTCATTGAATGCAGAATGTCAGGAGACTCCAATGGGGGGCGTTCCGAAGGATGACTGAGTGCGATTGAGTTGCGTTTGTGTTGCTATTATTCGATATCTATTGGACTCTGTATTCAGTTGACTGTATTGGGGGGTTGGGAGTTATAGAAAAGCAGATACCAAATTGTATTGTTGACCAGATGCCTCTGCGCGATCTTTTCTTTGATATCTCTGACAGATTTGTAGCTAACGCCGCCCGGCCCCCGGGATGTGGGCTAAATGGCTGTGTGCAGTTTCATTGTTGATCGGTGACTTACGATGGTCAGAGATGTGAAGGTCGAAATAATTCATTGTTTGTTTATGAATCTGCAATAAAAACATATTTTAAAAAAAATGACATTTCTGATTTACATTGGCTACACTCCATGTTTTGACTTGCTCCTCTAACTAGATTGTTAAAGGACACTGAGTCACAGTCTGGTAAAGTCAAATATATGAATCTTTCAGTGTCTATGTTAGCGTTACATGTAAACAAACAATTTTGACAGTCATGTTGCCATTTATAAGAAAGGCCAAAAAGATTTTCAATATCTATACCTTAATCTCCCAGTACACCAAGCATAAGCATTAGAAACTCCTGACAGCTCCTTTTCAGCTAAATATTCAATTTCTTGTACAGATTTAAGTACTCGGTTTCATGTTGCAGCAAGACCTAGACTCACCCAAATGATTCTTCTAGATTTGGAGTATAGACTTGCAGATGATAAGCGATCCGAGCATTCATACGCTCCAATTTCTCGATGAGATAACATCTTCAAACTATAACTGCATAATTTCGTACTTAGACTCTTCTCGTGGGAAATCTCTTCCCACAATTCCTTCAATTCCGTCTTTTCAGATTTTGTTATGTACGATGTTACATATCGAGCAACAGCAATGGAATTGTCCGCAACATATTGAATCTCCATGTTAGCATTCTACATGGGCAAAATGACTGGGTTATAGTCATTTATGTATTTTGACTCTTCATTTCTTCTTAAGTTGTAGGTATTTTTAGGAGACTTTCTTGCGATAGTATGTCGCAAAGATGACATAAAACTGTTCACTCTTCCTTTCGTTATTACTGGACTTGGGAATCGAAAACGGCATTTGGTGTAGAATTTGTCCTTAGATTTGTACTTTCGACAACAGTATTTCCCACAACGATGGCTTTGGAATCGTGAGACTTGTTGTCTTAAGTCCTTATCCTGTGTGCTTTTTGGTATATCACATGTCGTGTATTCTTCAACAAAAGACAACACAATATCATCTGAGTCTGTTCCAAATTTGGGAGCATCTTTGATCCATATTAGCATGTGTATGTGAGGAGCACCTCTTGCTTTATACTCCTTTCTCCAAAAGAAGTCCACAACCTCTCCAAGAGGAGGATTTTTTTTATTGGTGATAAAAGACACCATAGCTTCAAATCTATGATTGAAATACCTGATACATTAACTGGATCCAAAGAGAACAATTCTCCAGGTGTCTTGTATTCAATATTCAGTATATTTGGATTTGCCTCTCGAAGAAATTGAAGTAAATCATCCCAAGCATTTTCAGCACAATTTAGAGTAACCATGTAGGAGTTCCTACGTTCCTTAGCATACATTTAAGTTCTCCATGACGATGGTACCAGTACTCATTAGTACCACGCTGACATGCCATGAGATTAATTAGCTGAGATTCCAAAACATTACCTTTCTGGTGTACTTTATCCATAAATTCCTTTGCCGAAACATTTTGCAGATGTACACCTGTTTTCAATATATGGTTTACTGCATATGAAAGTCCAGACAAAGCACTCTCAAAGAAAAGATGAAACACATGTGGAATACATTGTTGAAATCTTGGATCTTCTGCATACAATCTTAATGTCCGGTATTCAGATGCAGGAATCTGCACAGGTCGGTCATTATATCGTCCTCCTTTTCCTGTGGGAAACAAATGAGGGAAACAACGAGCTTCCAAGCTTTTTTCCCATACACTAATGGGACTTCCCTTTGCTTCTTTCATTTGGAATAACTCTATAGTATTTCCCATCACTTCTTTAGAATGAAGAGGATGAACACTGTAATGTTCGTAGATTTCTACAGTTCTGGGCACACCCACTTTTTCAATTTGTCCAGATGGCAAGCCACTATCTTCTTCTACAGTTATTTCTTCTTCACTCATTTACACATTTTTATAATATTGATTATTTTTTATCAGATACAACATTTCCTTTTTCACTTTCCTAACATCCACTAATTCCTGCCAGATTTTCTTACTCTTAGTAGGAACACCATTATCAAGAATAACTAAAGGTTCATCTTCTACATTTTCTACACCAACTGTTTCAATATTTTTCTTTGACTCTAGTGGCAAATACACAACTCCTCCCTTTAATCCTCTCTGTAAATCTGAAGGAGGCAATTTCCCTGTCTTAGGCTCCATACGAACAATAGCCTGAAAAGGATGCACACATTGAATAAGAATAGACTCATAAGTATTTAAATCCATCAGTTCAGAAGGAATATTTACCAACTCAAAATTAATATGCACAGCTCTAGCAGGCATTTTATTCTCGTCTAATTTGTTATAACAATATTTACAAATACTCTGTTCAGAACCCAAATCAAAACTATTCTCTACCAACAAATAAATTACAAATTCCATCCACTCCTTATTATTTTCCTTTTCACATTTTAAATACAGATCAACAGTCCTAGTCTGATTTTTATAATGAGTACGTCGACAACAAATACAAAAATAATTTGGTGTTTCACCTGAAATTACCTTGAACTTTGTAATTTCTTGCTCAAATTTTTCTGTACTACAATGTTGTACATTCTCTTCTACATTTCCTTCCAATAACTAATTAATTTCTGCACTGTCTTCTTCAGGACCAAAGTAAAGAACCTGAATTTCATCACAAACAGTCTTTACATCTGATACAGATCCATGCAAAAGAGCACTGTTCAACTTTTTTAACATTAGAGCTGGACTTTTTGCATAATACAACCTTCTGACTAATTTCCTCATTTCAGTATGATGTACTGCCAACTTCCTGAAATGGTGAAAAACACTCCTACATACTTTTTTAGAAAGAGAAGCCAAAAAATGACCTTGCAAACCAGTATTTTCTCTCACTCTGCAAGGGTCTAATCCTTGCAACATCTTAATCTTTTGTTTAACACTTTTCTTAGTATAGTTACATAAGAAATTGGTTAAAAAGTCAATAGATTCCTGCCATACACTACAAATACTACTGCAATTCCAAGTGTACACTGGAGCTTTAGGCCTTCTCCCTAATACTTCATCAACTAACATCTCTTCTACATTTCTATGAACAATTTTCTCTTTCTCAATAGGACAACCATTTTTAACCTCATAAGAACGACCTGTAGTGTCAAATGCATGCAAAAAGTCATTACTCTGAAAATAACTCTCCTCATTAAAAAAAGGCTCAGAACTTGAACTATGTTTCCATTCACCCAAAAAAACTTCAGAAAAATTACTTCTATTAATTACTCTTCTCCACTTACTTTTGCCATTCATTAAATGGATTGGCTTATCTAGTGATCAAATTCTATTGATTAAAAACAAACAGTTTCTTTTTTAATTCAAAAGATTTCTCAACTACATTTTCAATAAATTTCCTCTTCTTATAAAATGCTGTTTTCTGTTTACAATGCTTGACTAACTTAGTCAAGTTTGACAAAACTCTATTATAGAACATCTTCTTCCTTATTTCCTTGTATTGGTTTTTCTTCCTTTTACTATATAAACTTTTTTTCAGAACAAGTTTTTCCATGGTTATTCTCTTTTCATCATGATCAAAGCTTTATTTTGATATAAATATATCATAAAAGCATTTCACAAATTATGTAAAGAGAGTACAAAATATAAAACATGTTGGACAGGGGTACCATAGTAACAAAAAGTTAAGAACACAGCAAGGTGATACGACTTTCCCTTTTCCTTTCTCCATACCTCCCATACATAATTGTGCAATCAATAAATAACAATTCATCAAACCAAGAACACACAACACATGTTTTAAAAATAGATTAAACTATCTCAGCTTTGAAACATAATAAAAACAAGATTTAAAAAGGATCTTGCTCCAGAACATCTCTTTTTCCATCTGATCACCCATGCTCAACTGAGAAATTTGGCCACACTGCAGGACAGAGTGGTATTAGGCAGAGCGGGCTCCCCTGCGCTTGACAGCTAGCGCCACCCTTACCTGCCAGGAGCACCTTGTCCCTCGCCAGCAAACCCAGTGGGGTGGTGATTGAGTTACCGGCTGCCCTCCCTCCCTCCCTCCCGCTGCCGCCGAGGAACACCAGGTGGTCACTGCGCAAAGGGAGAACTACTACTCCTGGCATCCCCTGCGGGCGCTGACGCCCGTGACGCGCCTGGAGGCGCAGAAAAACACACGGGAGGTCCCGCGACGCGGGACGCGCGCGGGCTGTGCACGGGGCTAAGCCCGGGCAAAGGGCGGGCCCTCTACGGCCCTCATCGGTCTGAGGAGGACGGGGACGGGCCACCCCCTTTGTCTGTTTAGAGGTAAACTTCCGACTTGTACTTTTTTTAACTATGCCTAAGCCCAAAACAGGGGATATGTCCGACAAAATCCCGATTGATATATTTGTACATTCTCCATCTAGCTTGTCCTGGCTGGATGACTTAAATAGCCTGTGTAAGGCTAAGTACGTTCCAGCAGCACTTACCCCCACGTTAAAATGCAGCAGCTTATCACCATGTCCAAGGGAGCCGAAATCCTTTCCTGATACCCATAATATACCTCCCAGGGTTACACCTGCTAAAAGGAAGATCGATGGGGACAAAGACAACGGGAGTCTTTCTAAAACACAAAAACTTGATAAACCTTCTCTAAGCCCTATACCACCTTCAATTAATTCGTCCTTTATTTCGCCACCTGTTGCTAACCTGGACGACTTATCACCATCCTCCCATCAGGCTCTTCTGACTATGATCGAGCATCTGATCAAATCTTTAATACACCCCTTGATGGACAAAATTACTACCTTGGGGGATAAGCTGACGGGGTTGGAAAACGCTATTGAATCTCTCCTGAAATCCTCAACCCACGTTGCAACATCTCAATGCCCGCCGACAACCGCTCTTTCAAATCTACCTAACCTGATCACACCTTATAAAGCGGTGCCTACCCAATTGCCAACTCCTACCTCCTTGTTGCCTATCAATCCCAAAGCCCCCCCGAAATTGACAACAGCACGCCACATTCCATCTAAATATGTGAGCACCACCCATATACACTTACCTCCAGAAGCAGCGCCTTTTGTAATTGTTCTCTCAGGAGTCCCTGAACTAACAAAAGGTAAAGCTGAGAGACAACATGAACTTATGAACAAGGTCAAGTTCTGGCTATCTAAAAACAGACCTCTGCCCTACCATCTTGATGGCCGAATAATAAGTGTCCGGAGGGTGGGCTGGCTTGGACCCCTTAAAAAAGACATCTTGGGCGATTTAATCCTGATACGATTTAGGAGCAGATACATTGTGCCATACATGCAGACATGGCTATCTCAAAACGGCGATGGTCTTATTTCTACCTGGAATCTACATGACTTTTACCCTAATATGCTTTCGCCTAGCTCCCGGGGCACTGACAACAACCCAGTGGGTAGAGGAACCCATTTAAGTAATGGCAGTAGTTTTTCAGTGGCTTTTAATTGTCCCAAACCGTCGTACAACAGTTTTATGTATTGTAACTACTAAATCTTTCAGAACACTGTTACCTACAACGTTACCTAAAGGTTGTGTAAAGCATGCTTAATCTTTTAAATGTGCAATTTAAAGCCATTATGAGGTTTATTTTAAAATGCTTTTTAAAATGTATTGTATTATTTGTCTGTATGCTTTTATGATTTTAAACCTAAAATCGAATAAAGCCTTTTTTGATTTGATTTGATTTGATTTGAGTGGTATTAGTGTCTGTTTGTTATATTCTCAATGCTTCACGGTGATTCCTGGTTCCTAATTGACGACAAACAGGATTCAACCATTTTTCTCTTGGATTAGAATAAGCAATGCATGCGAACACAAGGTGCGGAATGCTTTCAACCACTCCATCGCAGTGTGGGCAAAATGAATGTGTCTGATAAGGGGGCTTCCAACTGTTAGTTTGTTCACGGACAGGAAGTATGCCCAAACTAAACTGGATGTAAAGAGCCCTGTCTCTGGTTACTATGGTTAGTTTATTGTACAGTTAATAAAAACTCACAATTTAAAACGTACATATGTATAAAAGAAATCCATATTTAAAACATAAAAAGGGCGGGTAGGCTCGCATATTAAGATCATAAGAGTCACAATTTGAATTTAGTGAAGGCCATGAGGATTTAGGGACACGAAGGTCTTATGGGTGTGGGAGACAGAGTTTCCGGGGAGGTTGGCATGGCTTTGGCTTGGTTAGTGCTTTGGGTAAGCCCTGTGATTGTTTTGTTAGTCTACTAGCCACTATGTCCAAAAAATGTGTTAATCTGCAGTTAAGCTGGATTTCTTCTGGATTAAACATAGCATCACAGCCTGCCTGCAGCTTGTTATGCCCTTCTGGTTCCATAGGACCCGAAATAAGGAACGCCTTATGTCCAAGAGGTTTGTGCAGATACAAATGATGTGTATGAGGTCCTCTTTCCCACATGAACAGAGTCTGCAGCAGTTTGCTGAGCTTTCCCTATTCCAAGATGCCAAGTGGGGTAGTATGGGTATGTTGCCGAGGTGCATGTTAAGAAACTTGTTTTTTGTTTTCTGTGTGAGGCCCGTTGTTAGGTACTCTTTTGGCTTAAGGGCGTCGTAGCTTTTCAACACTACCCAGCCATGGGCTCTCTTGGCCAAGGTGTCTTTGTTCTCAATAGATGAAATCATCTTAGTGACTTTCGAAAACACTTTTTTAAAGGTGCCAAGGTCAGTCGATGACTCCCAGAGATTTTTTTGTCCTAAGGTCTCCAGTGATTCCATTAAGTAATTCCTTGCAGGTGAGTTTTCTCTAATGGACAGTTCAGTCCAGAGTAGTTCGTTTAGGGATCCATGGTCGGCGTTTCTAATTTTTCGCCAGCTTTTTATATATGAGCCTCTTCTCTCGGTCTGTAGTCCGAATTTGAGACGGATTTGAGCGGGCGATGTGTAAGTGGGTAGATGAAATATTGCCCTGTATACTCGACTGATGGTTTTGTCTAGTGTTGTTGCATCTTTACCTTGCATGGATTCACTGCCATAAGTGAGCATGGGCTGTAAGCACGCTCTTATCACCTGCAGGAGGGGGCTCAGTGACCGGTCTGGGAGAGCTTTCTGCAATGGCTTTATCGACAGATGGAATGTCGTGCCCTTCCAACAGATGGCCCCTTGTTGGTGTTTGAAAGTGCCACTGCTGTCTATTAGTACGCCTAGGTATCTGTAGAAGTCTACCTGGTCTAGCCTCTGTCCGTCCAGGAACCATGCAAATTTCGGTTGTTTGTGGTAATTCGTTGTCATAACTTTTGTTTTGTTTAAGTTAATTGTTAGTGAGTTAGTTGTGGAAAATGCATTGGTGTTGTCCAGAAGATGTTGGAGGCCGATGGGGGACCGGCTAATGAGGACAAGGTCATCTGCACATAAAAGGTTTGAGAGTGTGGTGTTACCCAGCCGCGGGGCATGGGATTTGGCTTTCTTCAGTTAGCCGGGGAGATCTGCAAGGAAGAGGGTGAACAACATAGGGGCTAGGAAGCAACCTTGTTTCAGTCCTTTACTGGTGCTGATTTGTCTTGAAAGGTGCGTGCCGGATCCCAGTTTGATTCTGATCCAGGTGTTAGTGTGCAGAATTACCAGCTGCTGTAAGAGTGGGCCTGGAATTCCCCATATATCCAGCTTCTGCCAGAGTTTGTGCCGGTCTACGTGGTCAAATGCGGCGCTGTAGTCGATGAAGCACAAAAATAGTGAGCTCTTAGTGGCTTTTGCCGCATCTGCCAGAAGAGTTAGCGCCATGATGTTTGTTGTAGTACCCTGGCCGCTGCGGAATCCGGTTTGGGTTGCTGGGATGATGTGCTTTGCGGTTGCCCAAGATGTTAGGTCCTCCAGGATGAGGCCCGCATAATACTTTGCCTCAGTGTCGATTAGAGCTATGAGGCGATAGCTACTTGGGTTATTCCTAGTGCCCTTTTTATAAATTGGGCTTATTATAGAGCCTCTCCAGGATGTCGGTACTGTTGCTGATTCCCTTATTTTGTGGAAGACTGGTGCCAAGGTGTTGCTCCAAAAGACTGCGTCTTGTTTATATAATATCGTGGGATCCCGTTGGGGCCGGCCCCCTCGAGTTTACCTTTTGAAATGTGTGTTCTAATCCTGTCCACTATATCTAGGTGTCTTTTTTCCTCTCTCTTTGCGGTTGGGTCAAATCTTGTTGTTGATTCATCGTCTGGGGTTGAGATGTGGAGCAGGGGTGAATTCCTTGTGTGGGCTTGAATCACTTCGTTATTAAGTGTGCTGGTCTTGTCGGAGCTCTGATGCGGTCCGTCTGACCAGACTCCCCTTCTGGACTTGTGCACATCTGGATTGGCTGTGTTGAAGTGGGCTGATAGGTAGTTAGCCCAGTCAGATTCAGATATGTTGGAATTGATGCCTTTGTGACCTGGCTGCTTGAGGCTATGGATTAATTTCAAGAAACTATATCTGTTCTTCTGTTTCGAATTATGGACAATTTATATCCAGAGATCTTCGTTCAATTGCCTTTTCCTTTCTCAGGTCTTCTTTTTTAGCTGTGCCTTTAAGGTGCAGAGATTCATTTGGGAGACGTTGTTGTTTGGTTCTTTTCGAAGCTGCTTAATAAGAGTCTGGTTTATTTGTCGTTTTGTGGTTCTTATCTCCGGTGTTGTTGCTTTTCCGTGTGTGATCCGTAATGTGTTCCCTTTTTAGATTTTTAATTCTGTGGCATGTTTTGCTCTGAGTTCCGTTGCAAAGTCTTCCCAGGCGTCTAGTGGATTTGTGTTTGAGCTAGATATCCGGTGCATGATTGTTTTTGCGCTGGTTGATATTTCCTCAGTTTCAGTAATCTTACACGTTATTCGTCTATAGTTAGAGGTGTGCTCTGTGCCGATATATCTTCTTTCCGCTACTTAGTTCTCACAAGACATGCCTAGTTTAACTTCTAGTGGCAGGTGATCGCTTTCTCCTACCTTGAACGGGCTAATTTTCTCAAACAGTGGTAGTGTCACATGAATGTACTCGAGATGTGAGGAGGAGCTTGTGGAGAAGTATGTTGGTACTAGTGGGACATACCCTGCGAATCAACCGTTGAGTACCCTCAGGTTTAGCTGCTCGAGGTCTTTCAATAGCTGATTTTAGGTTTTTGTGTATTTGTTTAGAGAGGGAATGGATTGGTTTGGGATTTCCCACACGATGTCCGTTTCCTTTGTTATATCGTCTGTTGGTTTTTCTCCAAAGAGGTAGAGGTTGAAGTCTCCTGCCACGAGTATATTCTCCATGTCCCTATCCTCCATGAGTCTTGTCAGTTCTTTGACGAGTTCCCCTGACCCCGATTGTCTATGCTTCGGATGTATATATGTGTTTATGATATATAACTGTTGGGTAGCCTGATTGTTTATGGTTGTTATTGCTAATGCCTGTAGCACGTTTGGTGAAGTAATGCTTGCTCTTATTTCTTCCACCGTTCCAATAGTTGATATTGAGGTGAAGGTCGCCAGGCCGCCTGAGCTGTGGCTGTACAGGGAGCCTCTGTTTGCCGGATGGAATTGGGTTGTATAACCTTGTAATGGTATGTCGTTTGCTTCCCAGGTTTCCTGGAGTAGAATCAGATCAAATGATTTTAAATAAGTTCATATTTCGGGGTCCTCCAGTTTGACTGAGAGACAGTTGATATTCCAAGTGCATATTTTGATTTTGAGGGGGACAGCAGAGTTGGAGGTTAAGGCTGGTGCTCTTTGTCAGTTGGTATCACCTGCTAGTATGGTACGTGTTATTGTTGTTCTGCATGGTTCAAGATGGTAAGTTATAAGGTGTTGCAGATGTGGTGGATTTTTGTCCGGTCCTGGGGAGTAGCTAGAGTTCCTTTCAGTATTGATTTAGCTGTTTGAAGGCGTTCTTGTTTCCTTTCTTCAAGGAGCAGAGTAGTATAGGCTGGCCTTTTTCCTGCTTTGAGCTTAATTCCCCACTCAGAGAATCTGGGTGATTCCTCCAGAATTGAGTTTGCTACATCATTTGTTATCCATGTGCTCTTTGTTGTTTCGTTGCCGTGTGGATAAGGGGCTGGATGGAATTAAATTGTAAGCAAGTCTGTTGTATTAATGTTTTTTAGTTTTTCAATTGAATTAATTAGCTTTAAGACGTTGCCCCTATTTAGGGTGTCCACTCTTCCTTAGACTTAAATTCAGGAATGAAGAGGATTATATACAACTGTGTTTTCCCAGGAGACAGTGTATGCTGATGTGTATGTAGCTCTTTATGGTTGGCCCCGTTTAGGGGTTGAGTTTTGGTTGTTGTGGAGCCACAATTAGACCTTGCCCCCTGCGGTTGCTCCTTGGTCTGTCCACTAGCTGCTTTGGTGATGCTTAGATCCCAGGGGTTCCTCGTTGATTCCCCGATAATGGCCTCAGTGTTGTGGCAGGTACATTTTTTCGGGAAGTCGATGGTAGTAACCTCTGTGTTGGCTATGGCAGGTTCCTCTAGGGCCTGCTTTACGACTTCAGGGGCCGGTTGCGTTATTGCTACTTGTCGGTCGCTTTGTCCTTTATTAGCCAGTTCGGGTAGGTTGTTGGGTGATGGGTTGTTTGTTTGTCCGGGGGGCTTCTGCTCTGTCTGTTTGCTAGTGCTCTCTTTGGAGGATGTAAAGGTTCTTGTTTCTGCTGCAGTTAGTGTCTTTGCGTCTGATAAGTTTTTGTGTGTAGGAGAGGGATTTTGGTGTCCTGTGTAGTGCTTGGTGACTCCTAGCGGCTACTTGCCCCCCGTTGTGGTTGGTTGATGGTCCTCATCCGTGCTGTCCGCTTCTGCCGGCTTTCTGTTCCTACCCTTTCTTTTTTGTTTGTGGCGGGCACGCGCATTCTTTGGGCTCCCCAGTGGCTCAACCCTTTCTTTGGTTGAGGTATTCTGAGGAGACTCTTCTGATGAGGTTTTGGGGTTTGATGACTGGTGCCCGTGCGTGGTGACTTTTTGAGTGTCGTTGCAGATTCCTAGTGGCCTTTTGTTGGGGGGTTACTCTGCCTGGCTCTGTTGTAGGGAGCTTTGTGATGTTTGATGTTAAGTCCTCCAGGAGGTTGCCCAGCATCATGGGTAATGATGATAATTTATCAATGATTGGTGAGCAGACACAGTTTATTCTCTCAATTTGTGTTAGTTTAGCTAACTCTTGTCCTCTTTTTATGAGGCCATTGAGATCTGCGAGTTTTCTATCTATCCCCATGGTGGCCTCTGCTAGCCTATGCAGGACGGTCAGCTGTAGATCTAGTTTATCCGATTGGTACTGAAGTGCTGTTGATGACAGCTGAATTGTGTTGAGTAAGGGTGCCCAAAAGGTGTTAGTGGGATCTCTAGTCCCCTCAGTAGCCTGAAGGGAGCTCGCTTCACTGGTGCTCAATGTAGATTGCTTGCCATTGTATGATGCCACTAGGTTGTTCCATTCTTGTGATGCCAAGAAGGTCATGTCTCTATCTGAAGAGCATGAGTCCCCGTGTGCCATAGTTGGAGAGGAGTTAACGGGGTCAGTTTTTGTTTCCTGTGTGCCAGGAGCCTCAGTGTCACCTTGGATCTTTGATTCTACATGTAAGAGGGATTTATATACATGTGCATGTGGTGATACAATTTCTTGATAATTTTTGAGCTCCGCCTGCTGGCTGAATAGGGAGGGGTGGGATGGGGATGACTGTCCGCTTATAGTGTAGTTACTATGGTACCCCTGGAACCCTTCTGGCTCTGGATCGCGTTTACTCGATGTGCCCATTACGGGCGGTGGGCCGATTAACTTTGTTTCCTGGTCACCTCATCCCTTTTGGTGGAGTAGCTTGGCTGGGGTCGCCATCTGATGGCGCCGATCTTCTAGCATCTTGTGCCCGTTTTTCTCCAGCCCCTACTGTGCCTTTGGTGTGGTCCGAGTTCTGCGTTGGAGTCGGCAACATGTGTATTTCTGCAACTACGTGGTTTGGTATTTGGGGCAAGGAGCTGTTTGCGCCGGCAGGGTGCAATGGGGATTGTAGGCCTGTAATGGAATCATTAAGTGAGTAGATTGCATTTCCTGGGTTTTTTAAGAAAGTACATTTTGTGTAAATTTTAGGTTGGTAGTTGTTTTTTATTTTCATTGGCTGACCTGCTTAATTGATTAGTTTGTGAGTGTTTTTCCTTTTGTTGCTTCTAGGCATTTGTTTTTGCTCTATTGCATTAACTAGTTCAGGTTTTTGGGCTGGGATGTGACCTATGCCAGTTGGAAAGCCGTCGTTTGAGCAAGTTAAGGTGCCGTTGAGGTTGCTTTCCAGAAAGAGGGTATTACTGCTGACCTTATTGCTGTTGGATGTTTGATTATTTTGTCTGGTGTCGCTAGCCTCGTTTCTGTGTTGTGTCTTTTTTTCGTTTGGGTGGTTGCCTTATTAGAGGTCTTCTTTCTCTTCCCGATCTCATGATGGTCCTGCTAGGTTCCTCTCAATGTCTCTCCCTGTGTTTAGTACTCTTCTGTTTACCTAGCCCAGCAGTGCACCAATTCTGTGCTCTAGCACCAACTCTGTGCTCTAGCACCCCTCTTCAACCACCACTTCCCGCTTCCGCCTTGCCTAGTGCCAGTTACTGCCTCTGCTTGTCACTAGGGGGACAAGTCGTGGGTGGCGGCGGTTTTTGGGGGGACTTAAGGGATGGTTAGCAGTTGTTGGTAGAGGTGGTGAGGGGGTGAGTAGAGGCTTTCCTCTAGGCAGCAGAGCTCTCGGCTGGGCTGGGCAGGGCAAGGCGGAGATCCCCAAACACAGGCTCGCAGGTTAGCAGGGACGCAGGGACACACAAACGTCTGTTTGATTCACTCTGCTTGGTTCACCTCCCGCTCACCTCACCTGTGCGCCTACTGTGTGCTTCGGGGGCTGGGTGGCTGGGTGGCGGTCGAGATCGCAAGAGCCTCCGGGCTACTTCCTGCTCTTGGCCTCTCGACTCTACAGGGTGACTTTCGCTGATCCTACTGCTCTACGATGTTTTTTTATGTCCTTTTGCGGCTCCTTGCCACCGCCGGGCTCCTCCTGCTGCCGGCGTGTTCCCGCGGCTCCTGCCTCCCAGAGGTCTCTTTGTGGCTCTTGCCGCGGCCCTGCCCCTGCCGGTTTATTCTAGCCTATTCCTGCGGCTCCTGCCGCTGCGGGACTCTCTTTGCAGCTCCTGCGGCTTTGGGCCGCTGCAGGCAACTCCCGCAGCTCCTGCCGCTGCGGGAGATGAGATCTGCGAGTTTTCTATCTATCCCCATGGTGGCCTCTGCTAGCCTATGCAGGACGGTCAGCTGTAGATCTAGTTTATCCGATTGGTACTGAAGTGCTGTTGATGACAGCTGAATTGTGTTGAGTAAGGGTGCCCAAAAGGTGTTAGTGGGATCTCTAGTCCCCTCAGTGGCCTGAAGGGAGCTCGCTTCACTGGTGCTCAATGTAGATTGCTTGCCATTGTATGATGCCACTAGGTCGTTCCATTCTTTTGATGCCAAGAAGGTCATGTCCCTATCTGAAGAGCATGAGTCCCCGTGTGCCATAGTTGGAGAGGAGTTAACGGGGTCAGTTTTTGTTTCCTGTGTGCCAGGAGCCTCAGTGTCACCTTGGATCTTTCATTCTACATGTAAGAGGGCTTTATATACATGTGCATGTGGTGATACAATTTCTTGATAATGTTTGAGCTCTGCCTGCTGGCTGAATAGGGAGGGGCGGGATGGGTATGACTGGCCGCTTATAGTGTAGTTACTATGGTACCCCTGGAACCCTTCCGGCTCTGGATCGTGTTTACTCGATGTGCCCGTTACGGGCGGTGGGCCGATTAACTTTGTTTCCTGGTCGCCTCATCCCTTTTGGTGGAGTAGCTTGGCTGGGGTCGCCATCTGATGGCGCCGATCTTCTAGCATCTTGTGCCCGTTGTTCTCCTGCCCCTACTGTGCCTTTGGTGTGGTCCGAGTTCTGCGTTGGAGTCGGCAACATGTGTATTTCTGCAACTACGTGGTTTGGTATTTGGGGCAAGGAGCTGTTTGCGCCGGCAGGGTGCAATGGGGATTGTAGGCCTGTAATGGAATCATTAAGTGAGTAGATGGCATTTCCTGGGTTTTTTAATAAAGTAAATTTTGACCTGCATTCTTCTACAAAGCCACTCTCACATTCACTCACTCATGCATACAGTAACTTATATACCCCGTCACTCATGTATACTGCCTTTTACATACTCAGTTACTCACCCATACTGACACATGCACTCAATAAATGACATAGCCATACAGACACTAAATCACTCATACAACTTTTCACACATGTAACAGTACCCCATACAGCCACTGACTCACCCACTCACAAACAAAATGTATATAACCACATAAATATGAAATCTTATTTTTACAGAAACCCTTCTCTTAATTCTATGGGAAGAATCTAGTAAGGTATCCTATGGTAATCGATATCTCTGTGATCTAGTAAGTACCTCCATGACTAAATATTTAGTACTGTAGATATCAACATGAGTCTCGTTTTCTCTATATGATATTTACATTTTAGAGTTAGAACGAGTTTAAGTGCATTAATAATTCTATTTCCAAAGATAATCGGAAATAGTCTACAGTATAATAAAATGTATCATTTTGATCTTTTTAGTACCAAACTGTTGAATATTAGAAATGGAACACCTTCTGTCGATCTACTAGCCCTTCCTATTCTCTACTCGTTTTTTGAAACCTTGAGCAATGAAATGACTTGATGTTTAAGATTAGACATATCTAGTTTGTCTTGTTCTTGCTTGTCAAAAATGGGAGGTTTGATATTATTTTATTTGATATATTGCTTTTGGTTCAAACAGAAACTGTTGTATTACTATGTATGTATTTTATCTTGGTTTAGTTTTTTCACAATGGCTTTGAAAAGTATCCTATACACATAATTTTATATTTTCAGATTAAACGTGGCTACTCCTGAAGAAGGCGCTGGTCGCCGAAACGCGCGTCGATAACAATATTGTGCCACTTGTGTTTCTTTATTGAAAACCATTTCTTTGTCTTTTATTTTATTAAATGAATTGTAATTGTATTAATTCATGTTTTTTATTGCTGATGTTGTAGCTCTTCACTGTTGAGCTATACACCTTTTTAAATAATGTGTTTTTATGTGTAACCTTTATGTGTAAACTCTACGGAACCAATAAAAAGCAATAACTTCATATGTCATTATTTTATTTGCCTCTCCATTATCATACTTAACAAGCAAATAGTGAATTGCCTAGGTTGTTACTCTCACATATCACCCACTCACTGATCCATACAGGAAGTCACACACCTCCTCACCCACACAGACACCCAACCAACCATAGACATAGTCAAACAACCAATCAATCACCCATATAGCAATTCATGTACCCACTAACACACTCATACACCCACTTAGACAATAAAAGACAGACAGATATACACATTCATACAACCAGTCACTCACCTATACATTCACTTAGAGACCTAATCACTCACTTATACAGTCAGTCATGCACACATTGAGTCATTCAATCATTCACTAAAAAACCCAACACACCTTGGTATATATATTTAACACTCACAAATTTTTATAAAACACTCACAGTCACTGGAACCAGCATTCAGGAATTACGCTGCGTAGGACTTACAAGAGGTACCAGGAGGACTTCTTGGCCCCCATTATCCTTAGGAGTTGTTATGTATTATTTTAGGACCCTATTGTAAGTTTCCAGATTCATGCCCTTATATAGGTATAAATCACCAGATCCTTATTTAGGCATAGAAATCATAACCATATTTAGGCATAGCTCATGTAGTCCAAATACGGCAGGGCTACTTCCACTAGCTCTGAAAATCCACAACAATTTCTTGGAAAACTCAGCTTCAGCAGCTAGGGACTTGCCCTTGCTTGAATATTGATTTGTCCAGGAACTCATGGAGTTTTCAAAGAACTGAGACTCTATGATGACATTATTATGTCCAACTGTACGCCAAACTCGGCACCTTCACGGCATAAATCTGCACACACTCGCCCAAGCGAACACACAGTGGTTTGGAGCAGTTTGACTATCTACTTGCCCGACGCGCCCTGCTACAGCAAGTGCCGAAGGAAGCTGACCCTCCAGCAGACGCACTGAGAGAGACACTGTCTTTTCTCCTGCCGAGAAATCCAGCTCCAGTGTTTCCAAGCTACACTTGTGGGTTGTTGGAAAATCGAGTCCAGAGACCGACCTTCTTCATTCTAAACTAAGGTACGGAGCTGATTAGACCTTTAGAGAAATCTTGGGCAGATTCTTGGCAAAATAATACTACATTTATGCTACACCTCACTTACTTCTTCCCTCGTACTAAGCTTAGGTTAGGTACACCGGGGTAGGCTTATTTTAGAAGCACCAGTTGAGTACTTTTAGCCTCTGTTATTTATGTATGTATTTATATATGGTTTAGGAACCATTCTGCTCTTATAGTAATATTGTATTCTACTATTTATACTGTATGCATTATATTATACAACCAGTTTTACGATTGTAGAAGTTCATTTCTTATGCTTGAGAAAGAAGACTGTTCAATAAATTCTTTTATTGAAAACGCCCGTCTTTCTACTTTCTCTGTACCTCTAGTGAAACGAAGCATGCATGATTGACTGAGTGAAATATCTATTGTTTCCACGACTCTGAAGATACGTTTTATCTTGGGGAAACAAAGTTGTCATGTTTATGCGGTTGTCAGAGACTAATCCCTTCTTGTGAATTCAAGAACGTTTCTAGTGACCTCTGAGCTAGCTGGCACACACAATTAAGTCTAGTATATTCAATAGAGACCTAGTCGACCTCAGTCCTACGTCTAATCTATAGGATATACTATTCCAATGCGCAGAGCCTATTGGGAATATAGGAACTACACTACATGGCACCCAACATTTGGTAAGGTACTCATTTAACGCTAGATACTACAGTAACTCAGTTGTGCTTTTCACAGAGACCCCCTTATCCCGTAAAAACTCCAATAGATGTCTGGAGTGGGTTAAAGGATAAAATATCCGCCTTAAACTGAGTAGGACGAAAAATCCTATGTATTAGTTTTTGGTTTTGTTCAACGTTGAAGGATACAGTGTTCCAAAATATTGTGAACCTTATCTTTATTTCCTTGAAACTTGCTCTGCAAAACTTCTTAACAAAATGTCCATTGAGGATAATCCCTGGGGCAGTGGAGCTGCAAGAACTGCAGCCTAACCTTTTTTTGACGTTACAGGGTTCCAACAAAAGGACCCAGAAGGTATAATCATCCCGGAAAACGTGAGGAAAACCTTAGCTATAAAGCTTATAGAAAATGGCCTATCAGCAAGAGGTGGTAGAGTCATATTTGTCATAGAGGCACATGAATATCGGCAAACAGAGGTATTCCACTCATGGATTGTCTTTCCACAGGCAAATCCAACAACACATGTGTTCCACTTCTATAAGATAGAGGAACCTCCAGCGGAATACGTTCCTTTCGAGGACATTGAAATTCCACTAACTTACCAAGAGCATCAGCTCTGGTTTTAAAGCGCCCTACAACTAAGCATGGGCGTAAAATCCGTTCCGCTCGCGGAATTTGCGGATTTTCGGCAAATTCGCAATCCGCGAACTCTCGCGAATTAACCTAAAATTCGCAAATTCACACGCAGCGGATTTTTTTGCTTGGTGATACAATATTGCGGCGTGCGGTGTTCACTTACCATCATTCAGCGTTTGCAGAGTTGTTTTTCTCCATATTTTGCGTGTGCTGTGCCATTTTGGATCTTGCTGCGGGATCCCGCGGGAGTTTGGCGACCGCGATTACGCCATCGCGGCTTGCCACCTTGCACAGCACGCATCGCGAGAGTTCGCAAATGCGAACACGTAGATGCGGCGGGCAGCAACAATCTCGCACTCACGAAATTGCAAAATTTGCAATTCTGCACAAGAAATCCACCAGCAAGCACCATAAACCTTCTGAAAATGATGATTTTTATCAGAATAACTCCTCAGGTTGACATTTGCCTGCACTTTTTTTTGCAAGGAGTCCATTTTGGGGTGGGTGGGAGGAAGGAAGTGCCCCACAGTCTCCAACTTCCTGTTCCTGTCTAGCAGGCTCCTCCCAGTGCTTTCTTCATGTGATGGTCACTTTGATTTGGATCTTGACCTGGAAGGATTACTTTTTGTGGATGCTGCTGGATATTTGGATTTGAGGCCTTTTTGACTTTCTTTGGATCACTTTTGGATTAGAAATTTTACAAGTAAGTTTGTTTGGGGCATTACAGTTGCTGCAACTACAATTTTGGAATTTTCAATTTTTGGGCTGTTGTTGGGGCCTTTTGCCCAGGGGTACTCAGTGGTGTACGGACTGAGTCTTTCTGTGGGGTCTCTTTAATGTAAACATCATGGAGGGCATGGATGGCATTGGATTGTGGTGATTTTTGTGTGTTTTTCGATTTTTGGGCTGGTGTTGGGGCCTTTTGCCCAGGGGTATTCAGTGGTGGATGGACTGAGTTTTTCTGTGGGGTCTCTTTAATGTAAACATCATGGAGGGCATGGATGGCATTGGATTGTGGTGATTGTTGTGTGTTTTTCGTTTTTTGGCTGTTGTTGGGGCCTTTTGCCCAGGGGTACTCAGTGGTGCATGGACTGAGTCTTTCTGTGGGGTCTCTTTAATGTAAACTTCATGGAGGGCATGGATGGCATTGGATTGTGGTGAATTTTGTGTGTTATTCGACTTTTTGGGGTGGTGATGGGGCCTGTCCATGTGGGTGGGGGCCATTTTGAGGACTGGTACATGCAGGGCCTGGCCATGTGGTGGGGGTCTAGGGGCCATTTTGAAGCCATGCAGTGTGCTTTGTTGTGCCATAGGCCTGCACCCAGTCTGCCATGCTTTCATCCATTATGCCCAGGGGTACTCAGTGGTGCATGGGCCTAGTCTTTCTGTGGGATGTCTTGAATTTGAACATGATTGAGGGCATGGATGGCATTGGATTGTGGTGATTTTTGTGTGTTTTTCAATTTTTGGGCTGTTGGTGGGGCCTTTTGCCCAGGGGTACTCAGTGGTGCATGGACTGAGTCTTTCTGTGGGGTCTCTTTAATGTAAACATCATGGAGGGCATGGATGGCATTGGATTGTGGGGATTTTTGTGTTTTTTTTTACTTTTTGGGGTGGTGATGGGGCCTGTCCATGTGGGTGGGGGCCATTATGAGGACTGGTACAGGCAGGGCCTGGCCATGTGGTGGGGGTTTAGGGGCCATTTTGAAGCCAGGCAGTGTGCTTTGTTATGCCATAGGCCTGCACCCAGTCTGCCATGCTTTCATCCATTATGCCCAGGGGTACTCAGTGGTGCATGGGCCTAGTCTTTCTGTGGGTGTCTTGAATTTGAACATGATTGAGGGCATGGATGGCATTGGATTGTGGTGATTTTTGTGTGTTTTTTGATTTTTGGGCTGTTGTTGGGGCCTTTTGCCCAGGGGTACTCAGTGGTGCATGTACTGAGTTTTTCTGTGGGGTCTCTTTAATGTAAATATCACGAAGGGCATGGATGGCATTGGATTGTGGTGATTTTGTGTGTTTTTCGACTTTTTGGGGTGGTGATGGGGCCTGTCCATGTGGGTGGGGGCCATTTTGAGGACTGGTACAGGCAGGGCCTGGCCATGTGGTGGGGGTCTAGGGGCCATTTTGAAGCCAGGCAGTGTGCTTTGTTGTGCCATAGGCCTGTACCCAGTCTGCCATGCTTTCATCCAGTATGCCCAGGGGTACTTAGTGGTGCATGGGCCTAGTCTTTCTGTGCGGTGTCTTGAATTTGAACATGGTTGAGGGCATGGATGGCATTGGATTGTGGTGATTTTTGTGTTTTTCGATTTTTGGGCTGTTGTTGGGGCCTTTTGCCCAGTGGTACTCAGTGGTGCATGGACTGAGTCTCTCTGTGGGGTCTCTTTAATGTAAACATCATGGAGGGCATGGATGGCATTGGATTGTGGAGAATTTTGTGTGTTTTTCGACTTCCATTATGCCCAGGGGTACTCTGTCAGTGGTGCATTTTATTGGTCTTTCCATTTTGCGGGGTGGGTATAATAAAAATGCTTACTTGCAAACTATTAATTGAAGCGCTAAATATGCAACATTTATTTAACTGATGTTCCTCTGGCTTCGTTTGCTTTTAGGTGCAGAAAGATGAATCATCAGCCTCATCGGTCCTCATCATCAGTGCCAGGAACAAGTCCTGCTGCGGTGTGTGCAGCACAACGTCACGTGTGGCCACAGACAACTCTGCAACTTGTGCAACTGCGGCCTGCTGTTCTGACATCTGAAGAAGATGGCCCCAAAAAAAGTTCCCCTTAGCTCCTTAGCTCCTCTAGCATGAAAGTTGCCAGTAAGGAGCAGAAGAAGCAAGTGGCGCCACTTACCAAGGAGACTGGTGTGCCGACCGTCACATTTTTTGGGAAAAAAAGTACGCCTGCAGCAGCAGCGGGGTCTGCTGGGGACCAAGCTGGGAGCAGCACCTCTGCTCCATTGGGCTCAGTGCCACCACCACCACGCCAACTTAAGTCCAAGCCCTTGAGTGCTTTAGAGGCAGCCAGTATAGTTGTTCAATCACCATCGACCAGTAATGTTGGCTCATCGCAAGAAAGTAGCAGCATCCCTCAATCAACACAGGTTGTTGTAACTCATCTGACGAGTGTTCAACAACCACAGCCGCAACAACAACCACATGTGCAAGGTCAAGCCCAAGTACATGTGGAAGGAGAGGCAGCGCAAGGAGATGCGCAAGCAGAGGTGCATGGAGCGGCACAAGTGCCCACAATAGTTGTTCCTCCCAAAGTATGGGCACATCAGGAAATCGACATTCAAGCTGAGGTATCATTTGAGGAAGCCACTCCTCCTGATCATTCATTGTCTTCCAGATCCCTAGCAAGGAAAAGATCAAGGATGGTGTCTACATCTTCTTCAAGCTCCCTTCCTTCTGATGATATGGATCCAAATTGGGAACCACCACTGCCGTCTGAGAGAGAGGCACACCATGATCCGACAAAGGTAGCTAAGCGTAAAAGGAAGGTCCCCGAAACTCTCGTACTTATGGAGTGTGATGATGACGCTGAACAAGAAGTGGCGAATACTACTGCTGATGAAGACTCTCATGACGACGACGCAGTCATCATAAACGTCACTGCAGCCCCAGCGGGCATGCAGCAAACAGACATTTTTACCCTATCCCGAAAAGCTGCTGAGCGTGATGTTGTCGACGAGGCAATGGGACCACCACCAATGCAGTTAACTAGTACACCACCACCTACCGCTTCCATATTTCCTCACCAGAAGGGACCTCCATCCACCTTGACCTCCATTTCCTCAATTAGTGGTGCTGCAGGTGCACAACGTAGTAAAGTTAGGCAACACACATCCTCCACTTCATCTGGCATTAGCATTACCAGTATCGCCTCCTCCGCCCCCCACAGACATTTGAAGTCCGCAGTTTGGGACTTCTTTAGTGTTAGCACAACAAGGGAAAACATAGCCATTTGTACCATTTGTAAGCTTGGAGTTAGTCGTGGTAAGCTTGGTACCAACTATGGTACCGGAGGCCAGAGAGGTCATCTTGAGAGACAGCACACTGTTAAATGGCATGCGCACCTAAAGGAGATCAAGGAAGCCCGAATTGTAAGTCAACAAACTGTATCCGTTGATGTTTCATCTGATGATGACTAGGAGGAAGAAGCGTCAAGCATTTCTTCACTTACACCCTGTCAGCAGCACACCCCCTGCAAGATATATGATCCACTCTAAGAGTGTGGGAGAGAGTGAGACACCAATGCGAAAAAGTTCATCATCACCGAGCGTAACTGGGTCGAAGAAGTCATCATCATCATCATCCCGTAAAATGGTTCAGCCCACCATTAGAAGCATGTTGTTTTCAGATGCGCCATTTGAACGCAACCACCCAATTACGCATCTGTATAACACTAGGCTGGCTAAAATGCTAGCTCTGGACCTTCTCCCTTTTTCTTTTGTGGAAGGGGTTGGTTTTCTTGAATTAGTGGCAACGCTCTGCCCTAAATGGAAGGTTCCTAGCCGGTTCTATTTTGCCAGAGTTGCGGTCCCAGCACTACATGAAGATGTGCTGGAGGGGATTGGGGCAGCTTTGCAGAAGAGTGCTGTTCACACTATATATCTGACAACAGACATGTGGACCAGTTGCCAAGCTGTTGATTACATGTGCGTCACTGCACTCTGGGTCTCTTTTTCAGGGGTTAGAGCAAAGCTAAACGTAGGTGTTGACCCGAACAACGTTTTTAAAGCTGCTCGGAAACATGCAACACTAGCCATGTTTGGAATGGAGAAAAGTCATACAGGAGAAAACATTTTGCAGGAGTTTAACACAAAGGTCTTTCAATGGCTGTCCGCAAGAAAACGCAAGATTGGTTATGTTTCCACGGATAATGCCGCCAATGTAGTTAAGGCCATGGATATGGGTAACTATTTCAGAGTGCCGTGTTTGGCACACTGTATAAACCTGGTTGTTAAAAAATTCTTGAGTGAAGAAAGTCCAGTGTGGGAGTTACTGACCACCTGCCGAAGAATGTGCACACCATTGTTTTAAGGCCCGGAAGCATCTGAGGGGCCTGCAACATGAACATAAACTGCCAGTGAAAGCACTCATCCAGGAGGTGGCAACACATTGGAACTCAACCTTCTACATGCTTGAGCGTCTGTTTGAGCAGTGTGCGGTAGTCGATCAGTATTTCTTTACACAGGGTGCAGCTATGAAGGACCTGAGGATACATGCAGAGCAATGGAAGCTAGTTCAAAGCCTGACAGACATGCTTCGTCCTTTTGAGGTCTTCACGCGTGCAGTCAGCAGGGAGGACTGTAATTTGGGAAAAGCTATCCCATTGTTGCGCATGCTAGAGCACCAACTGAAGGAGGTGTCTTCTACGTTTCAAAAAGATGAAAAAAAGCATGAAGCTTTTGATTTGGTGGAGAAATTATTAGAGCGCCTACTTTGTGATGAACGTCTTCAAAACATCCACACAGAACAGCATTACATTGTGCTACTATTCTGGATCCACGGTACAAAAAGGCACTGGCAGGCAGAGTATTCTTTCCTTTTGATGACGCAGAAGTTACAAAGTACAAACATTGGCTAGCTGTGTCAGCCACTCAGTTTGAAAGAGAACGGCAGGAAATTGAAGGAAAAGGCAGTACATCAGCATCAGCAGGCCATCCGGAGTCAAAAGAATCCACTTCTGCATCTGTGGCTGTGGCAGAAGTGAGTGATTTTCCCTCTCAACCATTAAAGACACCAGCAACCGGATCATCTGCACCAGACAGAACAGTAACATTGTGTGAAGAAGAGGATTGGCTAACTCTGCTTGGGTTTGCTTCTCAAAAGGTCTCAGCAAAAAGTAAGCAAAGTGGAGGAACCGTGGAGAACCTTGAGTCGATGGTGCAGGACTATCTGAATGTCTCAACAGAGGTCTTTGTTCATGATGACCCATTGGCGTATTGGCATGGGAAAAGAGAATTGTGGCCAGAGATCACCATCCTGGCTATAAATTACTTGTCTTGCCCACTCGCAAGCATGTCTTCTGAACGTGTTTTCAGTGCTGCTTGTGGCATTGTAACTTGCAAAAGGACCCGCCTCTCGCCCAAAAATGTGGAGAGGTTAACACTGATCAAGATGAATCAGCACCTCATACCACCAGATTATAAAATATGAGAATACACGCAGGAAGAAGACGAGGACGAGGAGGACACCAACTTAGATACGGGAAGTTCTTCTCTGTTAGGTGACCTGCTCCCGCCTGAATTCGCAGAGTTTGAGGACGAGCTCTTCCTCCCTGACACCGAGCCCTGAAAATGAGTCAATGAATCAATAACTTTTTTTTTCGTCCTTATTCACTTTTATTCCTGTGTGCCTGTCTTTCTTTGTTTGGCAAAATCTATATAAAAAAAACTTTAATCACCTAATCACAAAAACAAGCCCATCAGCAGAACTGTCTTCACTTATTTGCTTATTGATTTGAAGGTGCCGCAGTCTGCATTCCTCAGGTTCACAAGTTCACAAGAACATGCTCCTCTATCCTCCTCCTCCAGACTCCTATTTCCCTCAAAGCAGATGGCTGGATTACGCCCAATGAAGAAATACTCTGCACTTGTGGGGGTGTTCTACTTCTTTTCGGGTGAGTTGACGGGTCTGGGGCCATTGCTGGGAAGGTCTAATACCGGATAAAAGTGGTTGGAGAAAATCGGAGCAGAAAAAAATGTTGCGCTTTTGATCACTTGCCTGTCTTTGGGGTGCTGTTTGGTGGGCTTTTAGGTTGTTGTGGGTGGGTTTTGGGGTCTGGGAGCACTGCTGGCACAGTCTAATGTGGATGCATTTGTTTTTCAGGAAATCCATGGTGGAAAAGGGGAGTTAGGGCCTAGCTGCACAGCGCGTTTGGACAGAATTCCAGGTAGTAGGCCCATTTTGCTTTTTGCCAGTTTGGGGGTGTTCTGCTTTTTTGCGGGTGGCTGCAGGGGTCTGGGGCCATTGCTGGGAATGTCTAATACCGGATAATAGTGGTTTGGACCAAATCGGAGGTGACATTTTTTTGCGTTTTTGCTGACTTGCTTGTCTTTTAGGTGCTGTGTGGGGGGTTCCGAGTGTTTGTGGGTTTGTTTTTTGGGGTCTGGGAGCACTGCTGGGTATGGATACTTTTGATTGCAAGAGGTTTGAAGCAAATCCATGGTGGCAAAGGGGAGTTAGGGCCTAGCTGCAGAGAGCGCGCGGAGTGATTTTGGAAATTTGCCTAAAAATGTCAAAGTACCCATTTTTGTAGTTTTGCTTTTTGGCTGTTTGGGGGTCTTCTACTTGTTTCCGCCTGGGTTGACGGGTCTGGGGCCATTGCTGGGAAGGTCTAATACCGGATAAAAGTGGTTTGGAGAAAATTGGAGCAGAAAAAATGTTTGCGCTTTTGATCACTTGCCTGTCTTTGGGGTGCTGTTTGGCGAGCTTTTAGGTTGTTGTGGGTGGGTTTGGGGGTCTGGGAGCACTGCTGGCACAGTATAATGTGGATTGCATTTGTTTTTCAGGAAATCCATGGTGGAAAAGGGGAGTTAGGGCCTAGCTGCACAGCGCGTTTGGACAGAATTCCAGGTAGTAGGTCCATTTTTGCTTTTTGCCAGTTTGGGGGTGTTCTGCTTTTTTGCTGGTGGCTGCAGGGGTCTGGGGCCATTGCTGGGAATGTCTAATACCGGATCAAAGTGGTTTGGAGAAAATCCATGCTGAAAAGCGTTTTGGCACATTAACTTAGGACTCGTTAGGGTTAGCACTAGCAGCAGGATTGCATGTGTTTCGGGGTGTTCTAGATTTTTGCAACTGAGTTCTGGGGTCCTAGAGCACTCGTGGGAATGTGCAATTTTGACAAGTGGTTTGAAGAAAATCCATGGTGGGAAAGGGGGGATTTGGCCTAGTTAAAGAAAGCGTTTGCCACTATTCTTAAGTTAGGGCTCGTTAGGGTTAGCAGTATTCTATTGCATGTGTTTGGGCGGGGGGCTGTTTGTGGGGGGGTTTGCGAGTCTTGGAGCGATGCTGGGTATGGATACTTTTGCTTGCTTGCAAGTGGTTTGAATACAATCCATGGTGGGTAAGGGGGGATTTGGGCCTACTTTACTTTCAAAGTACGTTTTGTCACCATTTTCTACTAGGCCTCGTTTTTGGGGATCTGATTGGGGGTCTTCTACATTTTTGCGACTGGGTTTAGTAAGGGTCTGGGAGCACGGCTGGGAAGGTCTTATTTTGTTCTAAAACACAGTTTACAGTACACCTAGCTTGAGGGGAAAGATCCGCTAAATTAATTTGCCCATACTTATTTATCCTTCAAAAGGAGACTCAGACAGAGTACGCACTTTCAAAAATATTGTACTGTCTATTAGGAAACTCAAAGTGTGACTTTTTGCACTACACAGCGTACATACTTCATATTTATTTGTCAGAGCTGTTCTAATATCACTTCCTGTTTTTCCATCAATAATTACAGGCCGGGTTTCTGTCTGTGCAATGGGAAAAAAAGGATGAAGTCAGGCTTCACATTAGCGAGCCGCAATTCAGCATCCGCCAGGCAGGCAGTGGACAGGGTGTCTTCTGGTCACCAACATTGATGGACGGAGCGTCAGATGGAATGGAGGAGTCCCGTTAATAAGAGGAATGGTTTGATGCATGCAACTTACCAAATTCAACAGGACAACTACAACAACATACAGATACAGTATCTGCTCTTTTCTAATTATCTTTTAAGTAATGTTATTGCTGTGAACTTCTATGAGTGTGACTCTGCATTTCTTTGATCTCTGCTTCTAAATTCATCCCTACAGCCATTCTATAGGTTTTACTTCTGCTATTTTTTAAACCTAATTTAATGTAAGAAGTGTTTCTCTGAGTGCAGAGATAGGCAAGTGAAAACGCATAATTATTACTGCAGCCCTGTACTGTCGCATTCTTTCATTCACAGTTGTCGAAAGTACTACTTACTTTTCAGTAACCATGCATGCAGTAGTGCATGCACTTCCTTTATGTCACTTAAAAGATTTATGGTTAGCTTTGTACCCAAAGATTTGTTTATCTTCAATTATTGTTTGTCCATGCTGTGCTTTTTTTTTCTTCTCTCAACAAAACTTTCCCAAAAACCCCCATTCCCATCCATTTTCCAAACCCTAACCCTCTTCCCCCGGGCTGTGTGGTTTTGATTGATGTGTGACTAAATGCCAGCAATAATTCCACACACTTGCTGGGGAGGATAAGGTCATAGCAACAGGCTGGTGAAGGAATCCGAGGATATATTCTTACTCAGCTTGACACTGAGTCACTATTGGCAAATGAAAGCAGAGTTTCATGTGCGCCATCAACTTGATTGGTCATCAAGAACATCCTCCTCCTAGACGTGGCAAATTATTACGCTGCTGTGTCCTTCACCTTCAGTACTATTTCTTGTAGTAGTAGCCAATGTCAAAGAAATTCAACGCAAGTACTAGTTATACTTTCAATACTTTACCATTTGTTAGGCTACATTGTGGCACTGTTCTAGTGTACTGTCACCTGCTACATTCCCTATTGTACCGTTCTAATGCTACGGTAAGGACAAACAAGGTTTCATTTTCTTTTTTTTCAGATGCTGCAACTGCCACTGTGTAACACCACAAGTACCACCGCAATGATGACATTTCATCCGCCCAGGATTGCCAACCTTAATCGCCATTTCCCGTGCAGCCAGCCCTTTGCCTAGCCCTATTTCCAAACACAAGTTACAGGTAAGATAAGCATTTGGGGGGAGGTAGTATAATGGAGTATTAGGAGAGACGAGAGACTGACGGTCCTAGGACTATTGAATTCACTTACTCTGTGACAGGCACTTAGTTTTGAAAACATTTGGGCAATTACTTACTAGTACTTACACAACTTGAATCAAGATGCCACTTAAGTTTCAGGAAAACAAACTTACTGTTAAACCCCCACCCAACAGCCTCAAAAGCAGTAAAAAACATGTATGCTAAGATAAAGTTTAAAGTATATTTATATATATCCCTAACATAAATAATCTCCCGCAAGACCCAACCCACCCCCCTCCCGAACCCCAACGAATGTCCGTGAATACTAAGTCCAAAAAAGTAGAAAACCCAACTCCCAATTCCCACCCCCCAGAAGTCTTTAAAAAAGGGGCAAGGGACAGTCTCCTCCTACTGCTGGCTGCTGTTGACTTTTGGGGGCCAGGTCGGCATGATCCTTGCGGAGGGTCTCGAGCGGGGTTTTGGTGTTGAGGAGCTCCTGCTCGAGGTAGGACACCCTGAGGGAATGGCGGTGCATCCTTTTTTTGCAACTGCTGTGGGGGGCAGCCGATTTCTTTGCTGCTCGGCGGTGGCGGGTGGCTGCGGTACCCCGGCTTCGTACCGCTGGAGACCTGCTGCGCTGACTGGCTGACCCAGGGAGCACGGAGGAGGATGCAGGTGTTGCCGTGGATGTTGTTGACGTACTCTGTGTGTCCTCCTCCTCCTGGGCCACCAGCCGCCGATATTCGGTGACAGTGGCCTCCAGCCTCCGTTGCCGGGCCCTTTTAGCCAGCTCCTTCCATGTTAGTTTGGAAGGAGCATCTATATGAAGAAAGAAAGACATAGTCTGTAACCAATGCTCTTTAAGATTAGTACAAAATGATTCAACAGAAAGTTGTGTCACAGTAGAACTAGCAACTTGCAAGCGCAGTACATAACTATTGTGGCCAGTATCTATCTAACCTCCCACTTTTTCATCCTTGCTCTAATATTAGTGGGAGTTTAAGGAATCAATTCTACGAGCACTATGGACTCACTCCATCAGAGTCGACTATGACAGTACACCAGTCTTATTCTTCTTCTTCTCTGCCAGCGCAGTCAACTTGCACCCTAGAAAAACAGACGCCCGCCATGATGAGTGAGACAGACTTGCATCACTGTACCAGTCCAGTACATGCAGGTGGTGATGCTCTTACTTTTCTATTACGGGTTGCACTGAGAATACTCTGTTACAAGGGCTACTGCTTAATTAATTTAACTTTTACCCTACAGTGCCAATGAATACTAGAAAAGGAAAATGAAGAAGATAAATAATCTGATTATCTATCACTGCACATGGTATATATTTGCTTACATATGGGATGACTTTAGGTGCTTTGCTTTTTATTGAGTAAACAGTGATACATCCACACATGAATGACCGAGTTCTACTAAACCTATTAACAGAGGTAGTGAGTGACCATCGTAATAGCCGGATATATGCTGTGCTTGCAGTACAAACTACTGCTACTATTCATGGTAGTATTCGGACAAAATTACAACTTCTTTTCCTTGCCTTTCCTACACTGGGACGGACGTGCGGGTGTGGTGTTACATCCTCTTCAAAGTAACACTTAGTTCATCCAGTGACCGTCTACTCTCTCTAGATACACATATGCTATCTAAGAGTCAGATAGTACCATGATCCAGGCATCCATCCATTCAAACTATATGTCAATCATTCTTCTTCATGTCTCTCATCTGGACAAACCTTACATTTTCTCATGGGGAGCACATTATGCAGTCTGCAATCTCAATAAGTAAGGAATATAAGAGCTTACCACTGCCCGCCACTACCGTGGTAACCCGCACAGCAGTTTGGTCCGGCACTTGCACCGCCTCCTCCCCAGAACTTTCCTCCTCCACCTCCGCGCTGGGCCCAGCACCAGATGTTCCACCTACAAAGTACATGTAAGAATGTTAGATGTCATAGACATACACCACTCACCAGTATTTTGTCTAGGAGTGAAGAAATGTGAATATAGAAACCAATCTAATAATTTGTGACTGTCTACTCTAAAGTAAAAATGTCCCTTTTTCCAGGGAAGGGTGTTGTCTTGCTGCAGTTTTTGGCACAACTGATGAATGCTTGCTTTTTAACACACACCATTTTTTTCAACAGACAGAAGCTTCACTTCTAAGAACAAATCATCATCACTAGGACGGAGGGACCAACGATTCAGCACCAAAAAGAAAATTAAAGTTCAAACCAGGTGAGGGCTCGGCTCGCCCACAATAAATGTGTGAAATAAATCACTGTAAGCACTTTTCCATTTTTAATCAACCGTTTATGTTTTATGACAAGTTTGATTGTTTTAAAAGTTTTTACTTTTAATAAAGCTTTAAAACTTAAATAGACTCTGTGGTTTTTGGTCAAGAGTGAATGAGCAAAAGGTTTTGCAATTTTTAAGCATGAGTCCGTGCCTCTGACACTTCTGGACTATGACTCCATACTCTTGTCCTGCGTTGGATAATCATCATTGGGATTCATTCATCGATGAATTCGGGAGCTAAATGACTCTGCCACACTATCTAGTCAGTAAGGAGATTGGGGGTTCTTCAAAGTCTGATATCACTGAGGTATGGGGAAAGTCTACCTGCGCCTGTTATAATTGATAAACTATGCACTATTTAGTGTCCATAGTTCTGTTTGCGCAGATTTGTCACTGCACCAGTAGTAGTATGGATTGTCCTCCTATCCAAACCAAAAGTAAAGTAGTATCTTATTCTTTCTTGGTGGTCATTCACCTTTTTATTGTTGGTAATTGTCAAAGCATAAACATTTAGAAGACTTGAAAAGACATTATGGACAATTCCAGAGGACTACACAGACAGACTAATAAGAATAATCTAGTAATACCACAGGGAGTCATAGTCGAGGCAGGATAAGAATTTAGATGCAGTCTACAAGAAGATTTAGAAAAAATCGAATGAGGAACGCTAGGAAAAAATAGGTACTCTATATTAAAATTAAAACTTACCGGGGCCAGCAAAGGAGCCCTCGCCTGACCGATCCTGGCCATGTTCAGCAGCAGCAGCCTCCTCCAATGTCCTCTTGCCCCTGGGGGGAGCTGATGTACAACATGAAAGAAAGAAAGACCCGAAAACATGATGATTGTTGTCAACCAAATCAAACATTTCAAAAGAACAATAACAAAATATTTTGGCGAAATAGCAAACAGACAACTATTGCACGGGATATATTGACCTATCTTATGTGGTCTACTACGATATTAGTATTGCTTGATTTGCGGACCGTCGACTTGGAAAGTTATGTGACTCACTAAACAAACTACTAAAAAAGTTCGCCTAGGACTGGCAGGCAGCAGACCGCAGCACGCGAAGTGACAGACAAACTCCATCGTGATTGCACATCAGTGACAAAACTAAAAAGTTTCATACTACATTAACCTGTCATTAAAATACTCAAACTATCAATCCACCACCAATATTTCTTCTTACTGCCAGGTGTACAAAGGAAGGACTGGACTTGAGTCTGTAGGGGCAGATTTACAAGCTCCTTGCGGCTCTTTTGCTCCGTTGTTGCGTGACTTTTGTGATGCAGCGGCAGAACAAAAGAGGCGCATGGTGCGGCGTATAATAACAACGTGACGCATATGGGAAATGCATCACATTGTAAAGCCCTGCGTCATCAGGGGGAGTTCCGGCGCAAGGGAGGGCGTTCCTGCGCAGGAACGCATCCTAAAAGTGGCTGAGGGAAATCTACAAGATTGCAATCAGTCACTTTTAGGACAATGATGTTTGACTCAAACCCTGCGCCTGTTTGAAGCAGACGAACGGCTTGACACAGCATTGGGGAGATAGGGCACCCCAGAGCATTGCTGGAGCTGCGCCATCGTTGCGACGCAACTCCAGCAATGCGTCGCCTTTACGGCACAGATGCGTAACGCTTCGGTGACATTTTGGGCTCATGGTGCGCCGTGCGGGTGGTGGTGGCGTGGCGCACAATTACTGGCGCATCCCTGCTACTTTGCAGGGATGCGCCGGTAATTAAAAATCTGACCCTTAGTGTCTAGCATTACGCAGTTCTTTAAACTACACTCATACATAATTTCTCAGGCCAATGAAATAAGCACAAAATCGAAAACAAATAAGCATAGTAGCAACGCTACTGAGAAGGAGAGCAGTGCACCATGAAATGCACAGAAGATTTTGAAATATAATTTACCTACAATGTAATCAGCAGCATTATTACTCTTGGTTAAAAAACAAAAATTTGCAATATAATAACACACAGAGCAGGAAAAAACAGAGTAGTGAAGAAATAGCTACTACTACTCACCAAGCCCTGGGATCTCGAGGCCGAGCAGGTCGGTCAAGTCGCGTTCCCGGTCCAGGAGATCCGTCCAACTGTGGGTGGCCTGGTTGGAGGTGCGCCGGACCCGAGAGTGTTGGTACATGGCCCGGCACACCTTCTCCCACCGCTTCCGGCGCTCCCGGATCCCGTAGCCGCTAGCGATCTTGCCGCCTGCCATGATGGTCCTGGGGAGGCGGCGCTGGACATAAAACACTAGTGCGGCCACCTCCTCCGCGCTAAAGATCTCCCGGGCTGTGACTTGCTCTCCCCTCAAACGCCCGCACGGGAGCCGGGCACGGGGTGCGGGACCCTTCCCCTTCTCAGGCTGCATCCCGGCTCCCTTTACCATGGCCTGGGCAGAAAGGAAGGTAAATAATAAATAAGAAATAGAATAGGGAAGAAGAAAAGAAAAGAGTTTAAAAAAGTAGTTTAAAATTAACCAAAAGTAGCAGAAAACACAAAAAAATAGAGCTAGAAACATAGAGGGATAGATAATAAGTAAAATAGATCCAAAAAAACTTCAAACAAGCAAAAGATGGCAGAGATTGACAGAGGATACAGAAAGCATGCCCAGAACCATAGCAATGAATGAAAAACAAGATGGCCGCGCCCGTTCACAACCGCATGGGTAAGTTTGCGCGAGATTTTCCTCGCTAACTTGTACTAGCAAGCCGCACACTTTGCGAGATTACACATAGCGCCCGAAAACGGAAATACGTCAAGCAAACAAGATGGCTGCGCTTTGTACGATCGCGAGAGTAACTTCGCCTCGTTGCGCTACCAGCGGCTCGCTAAAACGCACAAAACCACGCGAACTAACACACCGCAAAAAAACAAATCGCATATTCGCACGAATTCGCGGCTTCCGAATTCGATCTCGCGCAAATTCCCCCCCCGAGATTCCCGCAAAATTGCAGAAAAACGATTTTTGCAAAACTGAAAGCACTCAGCAGGTGCAAAAGTTCAACCTCATCATTAGTAACCATTCCCTGTAGTGCTTCCTGAGGGCCCCCTCCAGAGTTCAGTTGCCTACTTGCAACTATTCTATGACCCTGCTCTGACCCTCACAGCAGGCTCAGAGAATAGCTACAAGTAGGCCACAAAGGTCCTGTGAAAAAAAATTGCACTGCAACAGAAAGCAATTACAGATAAGGAAGCAGGTGCCAGACTCAGTGACACATTAATCAACCCCAAATTAATTCATTTCAGTTGAAGCAGGGCAGGTGTGCTTTCCCCCCCATAACCTACAGTGATGAACCAGAGGGTGGCAGTGATGTACCAGAGGGTGGCATGGGTGAACCAGAGGGTGGCAGTGGTGAACCAGAGGGTGCTGTGATGAACCAGACGTAGAAACAAAATAGTCGCGACCGTTGCGACCTGACAAGTAAGTTCACGTTTGCGAACTGGTACAAAACCCTTGCGAACACAAAAAAATGAAAAAATCCGCAAATTCGCAAGAGTTCGCGGATTTTGCGGATTGCGAATTCGTGAATACGCATATTTGCGAACTGCGAATTCGCAAAATTCGCCCATGCTTACCTACAACATCAAAATCACATTACCAGGCTCGGTCCACTAGGTAGACCAGGAACTACATGGTGGGTACTAGCCAGCTATACACCACATCCTGACATTGAACATATGGCAGGACCAGAACTGTTAGCTCAGCTAAAATAATTAATTAAAATACATAGACAATTGGTACAATATGTCATGCGGACTTTAACAGTCCAACCTGCTATAAAAATTTCACAGCACAACCCTTATCAGGGGAACACAAACAAAATCACACCACAGACTATAAAGTCAGTAATCGGTATGTTGTCCGCAAAAAGGGAACAAATTCTTCCAGAAAATTACTCAAATAGAGGCAGTATTTCCCGATAGTGCACCTCATGAGAAACACAGGATTCTAACAATCTGTTTACCAATGGGGATTTCACCACATGTAGAGGACACTTGGGATACAGTCTTTGCTTCAATATACACAAAAACACATGGAGTCCCATCTATGGCGGTAATAACAGACATTCTGAGACAGATTCAAAATGAATACGGTCCAGAACCGGCCTTGAATCTAGGTATGAAATCACTGAAAGATTTCAAATAGATCTCAGCTATGTTATTAGCTAACTTTAAAGGTGAAGCAGCATCAGTGGCAATCCGCCAGAAATTAAAAGAACTTGATATTACTGAGCAACCGTATGAACTTGCCAGAATTATTGAAAAATCCTATGAAGAACTAAGAAGAGATAGTTTGGGAGGGAAACCTGTAAAACCTGAACTAGCAGAAAATCCTGAAAAAGTTTTTATCAAAAACAATCTAACTACTCCTAAAAATAATTGGCAAAATAGTAGACAGTCACTACCTAAAGAGAAGCGCTCTCAGTCCAGAGGTAGATCTCCTCAAAAGGAGCATTCTAAAAAGAGATATAACCTTAGAAATAGGGATGATATAAAAAAAAACCTGATAGATATCAAGAGACTGATACATGATCCTCTCGTACCTTTCAGACTTCCTCGCAGAAATCTGAAAGAAGAGGACGATCAGAACAGAAGGAAGAACGTGTGAAGTCCAAAGACGATCAACACGTTCCAAAAAATAAGAAAACTCAATTCTCCAAAAAGAAGGTATCAAGTATTAAAATCAGACATGCCGAGGATCTTGAGGACACAACTCAAGAACGGGGAGTGGGCCCAGACAATGCTGGACAGCGCAGCAGAGGTCACTATAGCTCGCAGGATTCTAAAAATTCATCTGGAGACAGTGGATCTGAATGAATACATTCAGGTTGAAACTGCAGACACCAGGATTAGTGTACCCCATAAGTTATACGAAGTAACACTCCGAATAGAGGGGGATTTAACTAGGAAGATAAAAGCACTCTTTTAGTAAAAATTATCTAAAGGTTATGACATCCTTCTAGCTGAAAAAGACTGGCCACCTAAATGTGTCAGGGAGTGCCCACATGGCGAAGAGATCATCATGCCAGCCTTCTCTAATCATATTCCTATTCACAAAAAATACACCTATGCCAGAAAATGGGCTGTTGCCCAGGCTCCAGCATTATATAAAAATCATGTGGGATGGGATGAGGACTCTCCTCACCATAACATTCAGTTAACAAATCAACCAACTGCTTAGAGGCAATATCCAGTTAAGCAGGAAGCTAAAAAACAAGTCAGGGAGATCTTAGATCAACTTGAATACCAAGGGGTGATTGAAACATGTACCTCGTCAATGAACAATCCTTTGCTTCCTGTCTCCAAACCAGACGAAACATATCGTCTAGTTTTGGATTACAGGCATTTAAATTCTTGTTGCAAAACTTTTGCAGTACAAAATTTGCACAGTGCAGCACTAATGAATAATTTCGTTCGGAAGAAATATAAAACTACTTTAGATATTTCAAAGTTTTTTTCTGTCAAAACATTGCACCAGAAAGCAGGTACTTGACCGCTTTCTTAGTAATGGGGACACAACGACACTTCTGTCATCTCCCCAGGGATTTAAGAACAGTCCTGGATTATTTTCAGCCTGAGTAACAGAGTTACTACAAACGTATGATGATGAGGCATTATCTTATGTCAATGACATCTACCTTACAGATGATGATTTGGACAGGCACTTGTACAGGGTGAACACCATAATACTTGGGTTCGCCTCCAAAGGGTATAAATTCAACTTTAAAAAATCAAGAATTGCCCACCTCAACGTCCTATTCTTGGGATATGAACTTTCAAGTGAAGGGAAAAGCCTGGCAGCAAACTTTTTAGAAAAATGTGCGCTGCTCCAAACTCCAAAAACGCTGAAAAACGTATAGTCAATTTTAGGATTCCTAAACTTCGGAAGAACTTACATTCTGAATTACGCAGAAAGGGTTAAACCTCTCTACGAACTATTCAAACCTTATTTCAAAACAACTAATTTGACTCAAAAACACACAGAAATTTTGCGTTCAGTACAAACAGAAATGTTGGCTACAACACACTTACAAACACACGACAATGTACGCAACCGTGTTATCCGAATCATCCCAGGGAGATGCAGATTCACATACCTAACCTTTAACGAAGGTGAAAAGGTACTAATAGCCTAATAATCACACTCGTACACACAAGCTGAAATGAAATTCACTTCAACAGAAAAAATTCTGACAGCGGTTCAGACTGCTGTAGCAAAGGAGAGAGCCCTAGCACAAGGTAAACGCATTAAAGTTGTTACACCTGTACCTGCCTTAGAGGCAGTGACGAAGGCAAGCAATCCAAATGCAAAAGCTCTACATCCAAGATGGATACAATGGGTTAATTCTCTTGCTGCAACAGACGTTGAATACGTTTTTGACCCTTACTTAAAGACACAAGAACGTTTCCAATACGAACAAGAATTTCCTCTGCCTACTGAAATTTTACCTCTAGAACATTACGGCTGTATAATTTATACAGACGGATCAGCACAGCTGGTAATTGGGGGTAAACAAGCTTATAGTGCTGCGTGCGCTATTGTTAAAGGTCGCTGGCGCAATGGTAAATTCGGATGTATGTCACTACAACGCATACTTTTACAACGCATGCCATTACAACGAAACTTTTACAACGCAACATTCATTACAACGCATTCCATTACAATGCATGCCATTACAACGCATTTTACAAAACTACCATTACAACGCATTCCATTACAACGCACACTACCTTTACAACGCATACCATTACAACACATACCATTACATAGCATATATGGTAAGTATTGGATGGTGTAGGGGTAAAATTTACTATTCTAACTCCAGGGGGTGTAACAGTAGGGTAAGTGTTGGATAGTGCAGGAGTAAAAATTACTATTCTAACTCCAGGGGGTGCAACAGTAGGGTAAGTGTTGGATAGTGTAGGGGTAAAAATTACTATTCTAACTCCAGGGGGTGCAACAGTAGGGTAAGTGTTGGATAGTGCAAGGGTACAATGCGTTGTAATGGTATGTCTTGTAATGGTATGCATTGTAGTGTCATGCATTGTAATGGTTGCGTTGTAATGGCATACGTTGTAATGGATGTTGCGTTGTAAACGTTTAGTTGTAATGGTAGTGCGTTGTAAAAGTTGTGTTGCAAAGGTTGTTCCTATAAATTCAGACCTATGGTCACAGCAACTTAATCACTAGGAGACTGTACAGCTCAGCGAGCTGAACTTCAAGCATTCAAGATGGTGCTGGAAAATACTGATCACGAATTCCCCACACTCATAGTGTGCGATTCATATTACTGCGTCCAGTCATACAATGAATATTTGCAGACATGGGTTCAAAATGGTTTTAAAAACACAAAAGGTGGCACAATTAAGCATAAAAAGCTTTGGGAACAAGTAGTTCTTTTGCAGAAAGAACTACAAAAGACTCACGTGATCCATACACTGAGTCAGTCAGTCAGTCAGTCAAATACACTTTATTCGATTAATTAAAATCATAAAAGACATAAAAGATTTACATACATACGAAAAATTGAGCGATTTATATATTTACAAACTCAGTGCAAGCCCTTTTAGAACAAATTCGCTGCAGGTAATCAAGTTAAAATCAGAGTGGTTATTAAAAATCGATCAGGTTAATACATTTAATGGCACATTTTTCATTTTATTTCTAATTGCCGCAACTAGAAAACTAGCCACCTAAAAAATGTTGCGGGTGCTACTCAGCATCTGAAGATGAGTGAGAGCAGGTCTGACTTGGATAAAGCCAGCCTCTCTCAGAATTGGTAGCAGGTATTTTTTCCTTATTCCTGAATAAAACCCACAGAACATAATAAAGTAAATTGTATCTTATTGCGAGAAATTGTCACAATTGCAGGGCGGGCAACCATCTGGTTTGCCCCATGATTGATAAGTACCCAGGGAATAATGTATCAGGTTAAATCTAAATTTCATCAATAGGACTCTATGAAAGGGTTTAGTCACTATTTTTAGATATGGCTCAAGTGAGGGAGAAATTAATAGCATATATTGCGATCTAACTGTCGGATTCAATAATTCCTGCTCCTCACGAGCCAATCTAGTCCTTTCTGCAAAGTGCAACTTGATCCAATTAACATCCTCCTTCCTAATGCAAGATGGGGTTAAATAAAGCTCCGGACGTCCTAACTGTTTGAATGTTTGTCTCAGATATTCCAGCCAGGGTACCCTTTTAGCATGATCCAATGCCACAACATTGCTTTAAAAAGCATGGTTCAAAGTTATTTCTTGGTTGAGCCATGTTTTTACCCAGAATATTAATGGGTCTATTTTCAACTTATCTGTAACATATTCCAAGCCTACCTCTGAGTGGATCGAAAAAGTAGGGGTAGACTGGGGAACTGCCAAAAGATATCTCAGAAACCTGTTTTCCACTGTTTGAATCTTTTCATGAGATACGTAGCGCCATAAAGAAGAGCCATATGTGGCAATTGGGATGCATTTTGTGTTGTATACTTTTAAAAGGGCCTCCATGGGCCTGGCCCCCAACTGTTTTGAAAAGCCCATAAGAGCTGAAGTAGATCTTGCCACCGATATACTCTTGGCCTTAATTTGAGGGCCCCACGTACCCTTCTCATCATAGAGAACCCCTAAATAGGAAAATACGGGAACCCTGGAGACCACCTCACCCTTGCACAAAAAGATTTTAGATTTATACTTGTTTCTGTGATGACCAACCACCATTGAATCAAAATTTTTGCGTTAATCTTCAGATCCAATCGATCCATAAAAACCCCGAATAAGTCCAACAGTCTCCGTAGTCCCACCCCAGTACGAGCCAGTAAGACTGCGTCATCCGCGTATAGGAGAGCCGGTATTATTGCATCTCCTACACGCGGTACTTCCACCCCTGGTGCATCTAAGTGATTTCCCAATCCATTAATATAAATAGTAAAAAGGAGGGGGGCCAGGATACAGCCCAGTCTCACTCCCCGCTCTGATTTGAAGTAGCTCGTACACCTGCCCTCTTTAGTGACCCTGACCGTTGCAAACAACTCCTGGTGAAGGGACGCCATAAAGCTGACAAGTGAAGGGTCAATGCCAATCTCCAAAAGAATTGGAGACAACTTAGCCCTATTCACCAGGTCGAAGGCCGAGGAGAGTTACATAAAGGCAGAAATATTGACCCATCCTTCGCTACCGTATATTTGGAAATTAAGAGATGCAGGTTTGAACACTGGTCCAAGGTATCTCTCTTTTCTCTGAACCCATATTGTAGGTTTTACAATATCCCACGGCTGTCTATATTATCCCTTACTTTAAACAATAAGACTCTGCCTAATATTTTAACGGCAGAGTCTAGCAGGGAGATGGGTCTGTAGCAAGAGGGATCACCTCGCTGCCCCTTTTTAAAAATCGGTGCAATAATTGAGGTGGCCCATGTGGCAGGGAAAAAGTTACCATTAGCAGCATAAAAGACATTTGTTAAAACCTTAGCCCAAAGTTTGGGTGAATGTCTATAAAGATCTGCAGGGACTCCATTCGGCCCAGGGGTCTTATTTTTTGAGGTCTCTAAAATTGCTCTCTCTACTTTGTCATAATTAAAAAGTACGGGCACGGACTCTGGGCCCAACAATGGAACACTTGGGGAGCCGGAATCCGAGTCACCATAAACTTCTTCAAAATGATGAAGCCATTTGTCTTCAGGAATGACACAGTCCATAATTGTATTTTCTGAGTTAGAAAAAAAAGGATGGTTTATCGTTGCCCAGAACTGACCACTATCGCGCAATACATCAATTGAGAGTAATTTTTCCCATGCTGCCTTTTTTATGTCATTTTTTCGTCTGGTGATTGTTTGTTTGTAGGCCCTCCTCAGATCAGCAACAAGTGCCATATCTCTCGGGGTGTTCTTCAGTGCTTGTGCGAGGGCCCTATGGGCCCTCGAGCAATTAGAGTCAAACCATCTAAATTGATTGTTGCCCCCATGACATGGTTTGGTGGACAAGTCATTCGAGATATGTGCGCATATAGTCTCGAAGGCCCCCATAATTTCTTGATTGGTAGCGTTGGAGTCCTGGCAAATCGCCATGTTACCCTCAATTTTAGGCAGCAATTCCTCAAAAAAAGTTTCGGGTACTACCTTTGCCCACTTAAGCCTTCTCCCTTGGTCCTTGGGGATATAGCGGGCCCCACCTGAGAAGAGCTGTTCTTGATGCCCATGGGGTCGCCCCAGCGCAACTCAAGCAGCACCGGGTTGTGATCGCTATATATCGAAACAATTACTTTGTAGGTCACAACCCTATGTAAGATTCCAGGCATCATAAAAATATAATCTATCACCGTGCCAGGGTCAGTACCCTTATAGGTAACTGCCCTTGCCTCCCCCTCGGTATGGCTTGATTCAAATACATTAAAATTGACCAGCAACTCTTCAAGAGCCTCTCCTGACCTTGTGTACACAAAATGGGGAACCACTGAGCCAATTAGACCCTCCTGCACTCCTGCTTAACATAGGTCACTACAAGGATGAATATTAAGATCGCCCATTAAAATGAGCTCGAAATTAGTGTTATGATTTTGACTGAAGTTAAATAAAAGGCTTTCCAGGGAGGCAATGTGTTAAGTGCCATTGCCCCTCTCCCAGGAATTATAAAAGTTAATTAGGATGATTTTACGGGTAGAAGAGACTACCCATTCTACTATTAAAAGATTTGGTGAACCAACCTCTACCACGCTTAATGTCCCCATAAGTTTTAAGGAGAAAAGGGAGATGAGACCACCCTTTGCTCTGCCTGCAGTGCTTGGGATGGCCGGAGCGACAAAGCTGATAAAACCATCCAGCCAGAAGCTGGCGGAGGGGTCCCAAGATTCCTCTATATAGCTATTATATCGTGACTAGCTATAAAGTCCACCCAAGCTGTGTCTGCTCTATTCGCTCTAATCCCGGCTACATTCCAGCTAATGATTTTGCAACCCGCTGTCACGTCAGGGTTAGGGGCACTAAGCGCGACAGGCAGAGTCGGGGCTATCTGTCAATCATTTTCTTCCATGTCTGAAAAGGGGGCAAATCGATTGCTCAATACCCTCTAAAAATGTATAAGTCGTCTGGGGGTGGGAGGCCGTTGGAACACCTTGACCCCCCCATCAGAGGCTGTGGGCAACGTTTCCCAGATGGCCTTACGCCTCCAAAATCTGTGCTCCATGCTCTCTTTTTCATGGCTGGACGACGTGCCCCATAGGGTATGTCTGGGGCTGGGTAGAAAAATCCTAAAGGGACCGGTATCATTTGCCCTGTTTGTGAAATCTCAGAACCATCCCTGAACAGTCTATCTGCCAGATCTGGACTATTAAAGTTAACTACAACACAGTGCCCCTCTATTTTCCTTGGGCTTTTCCCAATCCCACCCACCCTTCTCGCCATAATAATCCTGTTTGAAATGTTCATCCCTCCGCTGCAGGTCTCAGCACACCAAACTCTGACCTTGTTCATCAAATCAATATCTGATTCTGACTCTCCCTCTTGGAGAGGATCAACTCCAATAAATGTAGCAGCCAAGGGAGCAGCATCCGGGGGCAGATCCATGTTAATTTGACATCCCCTTGCCTGCATGATGATAACTGGGCTTGGGGGCGTTAAGAGGCTACCTGGGGGGCCTAGCCTTGGGCAAATGGTGTTTATACTTGTGGTCCCTGTGTGGGAATCCCGGGCCCTGCCATTATCAAGAGCCACCCCATCTATGAGGGGCATGGGTACTAAGGGTCTAACGTCATCCTTATCTCTATTACATAGGGGATCAATACCCGTCCTAGGGAGTTCCTGGGCTAAAATATGTTTATTGACATATGTGTCAATTAAAGCACATTTCTTTAATAGGCCAGAAAGACAGGTAATTAAAGTTTCCACAATGTCTTTCGCTATACCCAATAGCAAAGGCTCAATACGGGCATTAAACAAGGCCTCTAGTTGCTCACCAAGGTTATCATTAGTCACAGTAACAGTGTTCGGTATAGCCTCTAGTTTTTTCCTCCTTTTTGTATTCTTCTTTAGTTTTTGGCCAATAACCCCAGTACGCTGTACCAGTGGTGGGGATCGAGTTTTACCAGGCGAAGGACAAACAGTGGGTGCAGCAATGTTATTTGAGTTTAACACAGCCACCTCCGGCTCTAAAGGTATACGGGGCGCTTGGTCAGTCTCAGTAACATGTGTACTATTTGCAGAGGGCAAGGGGGCCAAGCCAAGCTCCTGCTCTGCATTAGCAATTTCCTTTGTGAGGGCCCCCACTGCAGATGATAGATAGGAAATGATGGACTCCGAATGTCTAGGCACCTTGGCCTTCTTCCCTCCCTCCTCGGCATTAGTTACTTTCTTACGCTTACCCATTTGGGAATGTCAGAGGGCTGGCCCAGCCCGGCCTCCTTCGTCATCCGACGGCCACAGACAGCCCGCCCTTTGCCCGGGCTTAGCCCGGCACCCGCCAGCGCGCGTCCTGCGATGCGGGAGACCGCGGGTGTTTAAGGCCTTGTGACGATGAGGTGGGAGGATCGTCAGTCCCGGTGTCGGCCCGCTGTATCCTGGGCCTCAGAGTCCTTCCATTCGCCCCCAATGCTGCGCCTGGTTGCACAGGCGATGAGTCTCCCGCGAAGCGGGAGGCGCGAGATGCAGATGTAGCCCCCGGTGATGAGGGGGGAGGAGTGTCAGTTCCTGTGTCTCCCCGCTGTATCCTGGGGCTCAGAGTCCTTCCTTTCGCCCACAACGCTGCACCTGGTCGCACAGGCGATGCGTCTCCCGTGAAGTGGGATGAGCGAGATGCAGATGTAGCCCCCGGTGATGAGGGGGGAGGAGCGTCAGTCCCTGTGTTGGCCCGCTGTATCCTGGGGCTCAGAGTCCTTCCTTTCACCTCCAAGGCTGCGCCTGGTAGTCATCAGCGTGATGGCGTTCACGATGAAGGGAATTCATTGGCTGATGAAGCCGCGAAGGCAGCTGTGCAAACGGCTTCCGTAGCTACAATCAATCGTTCGAAAAAAAACAATAGACGGTGAAACCATGCTCGCTGTCAATGCTACAAGCAAAGGCAGCTGAACCGCGTTACCTCTAAATTATCCACTCGAATATACATACATAATTGATGCAAACTCTGTTCCTTTTGCTCGAATCCCTGAAGTGGGGAATAGGGTAATTCCAAACAGGAACCGGAGAGGTGCTCTCATTTTCGAAGTACATATGGGAGAAGGTCTGATACATCAAGGGATCTCTAAATCTCTATTAGAGTTAGAAGAGATATACTGGTGGCCAGGGATGAAAGCTCACGTACACGAATTTGGAATTAATTGCGATGACTGTTACAAAAACCAGAGTTTTGACCACCAGATTCCTGACTACAGCGTAGCTAGCCCAGTACAGACACCACTGTTAGACAGCATAAGGCTATCTACATGCGGACGTCCGAATGGACTGATGCAGTCCCACAAAAATTAAGACAAGATTAATTTGGATGTGGAATCAGCGCTCAGCTGACGCCCGAACTGTTATAAAAGATTTGCGAGTCTTTATCGGCACATACGCAATCGGCACGCTACATTCTGACCAGGGTCCTGCGTTTAGCTCTAGGGCTTACAAGGAGGCCATGGCTAGCTTGGGCGTTGCATTGCGATTTTCAAGTCCATTCCATCCTGAGGGAAATATGCTTGTGGAAAAAAAAACCTTGACATAAAGCAATCTATAACAGCTAAGGTATTAGGTTCGGGTGATGGGTGGGTCAATCATCTAATAAATGTCCAATGTAGTATTAATAACCTGCCAAGAAATTCTCTGGGTGGAATCACTCCATATGAAATCCTTTTTGGTACTAGAATGTTGGTTGAAGATCTCGATCGTCACACTTCAGTGGTGGAACGAGAACCCTTTGATATCAAAGATCGTTTGGCTGTTTTACAGGACTTAAATGAAACAAGAAGAAGTCTAAGCAATATCAGCAAAAAGCCAACGACCACTGAAGAAAAACCACCTGTCCCAGCAAGACCTGTCTGGATTCCAAAGATTGGGGATCTGGTCAGGGAGAAATTAGTGGACAAGAAGGAATTTGGGCCTTCTTACGGAAAACCAGTACCTGTACTAGCAATCCACGGATCAAGAACAGTACTACTGCTGCCCCTTGCTGGAAAAAAGGAGAACCGGTTTGTGTCAATTGACCTGGTAAAACCACACCATGTGGCCGATAATAAGTAGTAGGCCCAGTGGACTCCCAAGATGTAGCAGACGATCAAATCTTGCTAATATCCAAGACGTTCAAACTGAATTACTCATCACCTTTGAAGATTCTTAAGTGAGAAAAGAAGGACTATGCAATACAGACATGGAACTTGTGCCTCTTGAAACCCAAACAACAGTTCGTCAAGAAACTCCCGTCTACAATGATGTTGCATCTGACTATACAAACATGTCAAGGGAACAAGCAACTCCAGCGATTTCAAAGAATCAGGATGCAAAACCAACTATTGACAGAACTGCCTCTGGCTATTTCATCAACCTTGAACCTGAAACTAAGCCAGCAAATAAAACTTTCAAGGAAAAAGTAAAGGAAATTGGTCAAAAGCTTACAAATACATATCTGGTTTCACCTTTGGTTGAACTTTGGATTGTGTTAGGTGTACTTTATGTCCTGCTATGGCTCATTTTTGTGTTAAGTTTGGGAAAACTGATAGATGGAAAGCACATTAAAATGGACACAGCAAGTAAGAACATCAACTTGTTCCTGAAGCCATACAAATCATCTCATCGTGAACTTCGAGACCTGTCATCAGTGAACATCACAGCGGTTCCTTTACCTGGTGGAATAGCTTGGGATAGAACTGATTATGACATTTATGGCCCTGTCGAGCTGCTGAAAATTCTACACCAATTTAAAGTTTCCTTGAGTGATTTCGTTTCCCCCAGCACATTTTCTGATGATTGGGGCTTTGAGACTGTTAATAACATGATGGCAGACTTAGAAATGTCAGCAAAATTTACAAAACATGAATACTTAGAAGGTTCAGCAAATTATGAAGAAAGGTATTGTTTTAATCATTTTGGCTATCATTACTTGCATAAACTGCAAACCCTAGACATGTTTTAACTTATAATCAATGGGAACATTGTCCAACTCCTCCAAAAGGTAGCTCTAAAACGTTTCTTAGAAAATTTCCATATTTTAAAGGTTTTAATGTTACAAACCCAGAAAGTTTTTACTTTAAAAATATTTATAAGACAGGCATGAAAAGTATGTTGACAAACACTAAATACATTTATTCTGCGACCTTTTATGCTCAATTGTGCACGTTAGGCTTTGAGTTTTGGAAAGACAACTCTGAGAAAAAAACTGTTTGGGGCACAAAAGACTGGCAGGTACAAGGTTTAGAACCATTGTTCAGAGCCTGCATCATCCCAGAACAAATGATGTTCCTAAATGACACTGTTCAACATACATCTTGTCTTGGCATTGCTAAGATAAAAGATTTAAACAAACCGTCCATACCTAAGCCCACACCTGATAGTAATTTAATTTCAGATGAGGAGGTAGACGTAAATTATATTATACAACAGAACAGAACAAATCCTGAAATGAAGGTATGGTTATTCTGGCCCTCAGACACGAATACCTGTCAAGATGGTATTGCACCGTTACAACGCAACTTTTACAACGCACTACCATTACATCGCAACTTTTACAACGCAGGTACCATTACAATGCATGCCATTACAACGCATGTCATTACATAGCAGATACTATTACAACGCATGCCATTACATCGTAAGTATAGGTAAGTATATAATTTTTTTAAAATTTTATTTTACATTATTTTATTAATTTAATTAATATTATAAATACATTAAAATATTTATTTATGTATTTTTATAAAATTAATTATATATATTAATTTAAGTAATTTAAAAAAAATAAGTATGAGTATAGGAGTATATGTTTTGGGGTACTGAGGTATATGTTTTGGGTTTTTGGGTATTTTTAGGGTTCAGGGCTAGGTTTGGGTAATGGGGTACAGGGGTATTTTTAGGTTTTAGGGCTAGGTTTGGTTTTTGGGGTACAGGGGTATTTTTAGGTTTTAGGGCTGGGTTTGGTTTTTGGGGTACAGGGGTATTTTTAGGTTTTAGGGCTGGGTTTGGTTTTTGGGGTACAGGGGTATTTTTAGGTTTTAGGGCTAGGTTTGGTTTTTGGGGTACAGGGGTATTTTTAGGTTTTAGGGCTGGGTTTGGTTTTTGGGGTACAGGGGTATTTTTAGGTTTTAGGGCTAGGTTTGGTTTTTGGGGTACAGGGGTATTTTTAGGTTTTAGGGATGGGTTTGGTTTTTGGGGTACAGGGGTATTTTTAGGTTTTAGGGCTGGGTTTGGTTTTTGGGGTACAGGGGTATTTTTAGGTTTTAGGGCTGGGTTTGGTTTTTGGGGTACAGGGGTATTTTTAGGTTTTAGGGCTGGGTTTGGTTTTTGGGGTACAGGGGTATTTTTAGGTTTTAGGGCTGGGTTTGGGTAATGGGATACAGGGGTATTTTTAGGTTTTAGGGCTGGGTTTGGTTTTTGGGGTACAGGGGTATTTTTAGGTTTTAGGGCTAGGTTTGGTTTTTGGGGTACAGGGGTATTTTTAAGTTTTAGGGTTGGGTTTTGTTTTTGGGGTACAGGGGTATTACCACTTACAATAAATTAAATTAATTAAATTAATTTTATAAAATTTAATTAAATTAATTACAATATTTACAATTATAAAATTAATTAAATTACATTAATTATATTAAATTAAATTATATTAATTATTATTTTAATTTAATTTTAATTATATTTATTGTAATAAATTAAATTATATTATTTAATATGTATAAATTAATTAAATTTCATTAATTTAATTAAATTAAATATATTAAATTAATTACAATTTTAATATTAATTAAATTACAATAATTAAATTACATTCAATTAATTGCTGTTTAAAAAAAATTACAATTATCTTTAATAATTTACATTAATTAAATTAACTTTATTACATTTTTTAAAAAAAGATATACTTACCTATACTTACAATGTAATGGCATGCGTTGTAATAGTATCTGCTATGTAATGACATGCGTTGTAATTGCATGCATTGTAATGGTACCTGCGTTGTAAAAGTTGCGATGTAACGGTCTGCGTTGTAAAATAACGCGTTGTAACGACATAGATCCATCAAGATAGATTCCTGAACAAGACACAAGGGTTCACAGTAACTCGGCCAGATCTAAGATATATCCAAAGACAACATCCAGGGATAATAACAACTTATAGTTTAGGAAAACTATGCCTTGAGTGGCTACAGAGATCCACACTTCCAGAAATAAAACAACACTTATCTTTGCTTAAAGATGGCGTTGATTTACTAGAATTTTTACTGGTACCTCGTAATCCACGTCATAAACGTTTCAATATACGCCGGTATATACTCTGCATACAATGAAGCATGAAAAGTCACGCAAATTGAAACAGCTGAAATAATACGAGAAATTGATCGTATTAATTTAGAGAAATTACTCTCTGTAGTTGACAATGGGTTTGTATTTAACTGTTTACTGTATTTAACCTTATAGATAAACAAATCTTGTTGGCACAGAGGTGGGCAGACTATACGGTGCTGAGCATTGAAAAACTGGAGAAATTACCATTGACCGTTTCTGAGAAACCATAAGTTGAATGGATAATACATGGCACCATCACGATACCAGTGACAACTTTCCAGTTTCAGTATTGCTTAAAACACATACCAGCAGGCCTGTATGAAAGGTTGGGTAAAGAATACATTAAGTCGACCTGGGATTTACCATACACACACAAATGTTGGAGTGGGGGAAAGGAAGTATTTCTTAGTTGTAAAAATTGTGAAAACTCACTAAGCAGTACACTATTGTGTCAAGGTATTAATTTACACGGAGCCTGCAAGGGTTCTTCCAATAACCTTTCTTGCCACCTGGAGGGTTCGCCCACAGCGGTGATAGATCCAATTTTCAGGCAGTTTCCAATGGTAGCTACATAATTTTATAATATCACAGCTGTTGTGGAATGATGCCAAGAATAAGCTATCTCGTTACTGTGTCAGCCAGGGTCACTTGTTGTATGCAAGTATTGTTTCCTAAAACCAAGACAGACGGGGAGTCCCCACTATGGCCTTCACTGAACATCTCTTCTATACAAATTGATACTTTAAGCAGAATGAAAGCCGTTCTTTTGCAAAAAACTGTGCCACTGACCTTGTCCAGAGAGACATATGATCTGCAAGTTGCAAGGTCCTCTGCAGAGATACATGCATTATTATCAACAAACTGCCCAGTACATTTCGCAGAAATGTGAGGTCGTATCTTTAACATGTCTGATACCAGCGGTATTGCACATGTATTTAAGATGATTTCTTCAGGACTGTTAGCACCCTTTGAAGCAGTCCTGGGCATTTTTCCTAACTTCGTCCACTCTGTGTTCGGTGGCCTGCCTCTCATTTTGGGACTCAAAAGCAGGGATCTTATTTTTATTCCTCCTGCTCCGTTATGGCACATCCGCCCAGCAGCAATACCCAAGCCAGCATGGAAAATGCGCTGCAGACTATGAGATACCGTGACAGAATAACACAGATCCTTGGCTTGGTTAGTTTGAGAGATCTGAATACCACATGGTTCCTGTCATTCAGACCAATCTGGCAAGATTGCATCTTACCTGCTTTGTCGAGAGGAATGCATGTTAGATGTCGATCTAACACTACCATCGGTTTTGCCAACTGATGCTGATGCATTACTGGGTCCGGTAACGGCTCATGTGTTGTGTTGCCCCCAGCGGCTACCAATCCTCATGACGGCATTCATTGAGATCTCACTGGCAAACCCATCTGGAGGTGAGATACGTGGACTATCAGGCACACAGGTACCATCTGCTATGAACATTGCTAACGCGGCTGACGCTGACGGCGATGCTTCACATCTGTGCACAATTGCCTTCTTAATGAAGTAGTCGAACTTTCCCCTACTGTGGTAGACAATTTCTTTGCCAGCCTTGATGACTTAATGTTTTCATAAACAAAGTAGATTCCACTCTAGTGGTGGTAGTGGTCCCTACAGTGGTGGGGAGCACACAGTGTTGTGTAGAATACCCCTCACACACCAAAAGGCCCCTTGGTGTCATGCTTCATCATCGGGGTCTTCGCACCCCTCAACGGGATGCGGCGTGCTACGACTTACGACTACGTAGGAGCACTTGAAGTGAACTATGTGTTGGTGAGTGTGGGGGGGTTTATTGTGTGAGTAGTGAAGTGGTGAGAGGTGAAAGTTAAAAAATACCTGGCTCGTAGGGTAAAAATGAAATTTATTAAGCCCTCGGCTGGTATTGTTAAAAGGGTGCAAGGAGAGGTTGTTACTGTATTTTAATGTACATCAACCTCAAAAAGTGCGTCGACATGACATGTTTCGGAGTGTGGAAACTCCTTCTTCAGGACGAGGGAGTGCACAAACCTCCTCACCTTACTCACATGTAGTGTAGATGTTAAAGTGTTAGTTACAAAATAAAATCTACAAAAAATTAGGTGTAATGTTCCTAATTATGTTTTTATGATCCAGAGGTCTGTTGCGCCCAATTGGCGGTAATAGAACATGACCTGCGAAGATAAAGCGCATAGTAAATCAAAACATCACATTAGGATATAGATTATCATCAGAAAATGTCTATTCAAAAGATAGGGTAATCTGTGACCTAGTGTGGTCTGGAACCCTGTAAGAAAAAAGACAAGGACACACATGTAGACTTATACACACACATTTACAAATGGTAAGTCATATGCTTCTCCTAAGTTGTTGTATTGTAAGAGAAAGATTGGTTTGTTCAGTGCTTACTTATTTAATAAGGCAGGATGGCCTCATGAGCCCTGCGTAGTATTGGGGGTAGTCTTCCGGATCAATGCGGCTACCTAAAGGACATAGGAAGCTGGAGTCAGGATTCGTAGTTTTTACTCGTGGGAAAAAAATGGGGTAGGTTCCCTGCATAACAAACTCACGGTTACTGCATGCTTAGATGGACTGTCAACCCCTCAACGCGGCTCCGACGGTATGCCGTGTGTTCGGAGGTTCGTACCTTATATACTACGCAGAGTGCCCTGAATTGTAGCCTGATTGGAATCGGATAATGCCCATAGAAGGATAGAAACCCCAATTGATTCTCTGGTTGTGCGCGGAAGAGATGGGCGTTGTCGCTAGTGAAACGCGCATGTGCGCAAGAGTAGTGACAACACCGCCTCTCGATGCAGAGAGGCGTTCAGCGCGCATGCGCCGAGAAGTAGCATGGGACCCTGAGTGAGTTCAGCACGCTAGTTGCATATCGCGCTGTGGACCTCTTTAAATTATTAGAGTCGCGCTGAGGCCCTGCTCGTTTATAAAACGAGTATGATGTTCTAGTATGGGCCATAGTTTTATCGTTCAAAAAATTAGCAACAACTGCCTGGATGGGTTTATGAACCTATTTAGCATGCACAGGGCCACTAGATTATGAATGGGACATGGATAAAGAAGGTTATTGTTCAATCAGATATGCTGGGATAGAATGACAACCCCTGCATATATCCATCCATCACATACATGCTCCTCAACCAAGCCCCAACTATAGTTGATAAATAGGGGGTTATGAACTGGGTTTTTTGAGAAACTTATGAGCCCATAAGTCAACGTAGTTGGCCCCATGGGATAGAGTCATTGAGTCCGTTGGTGTCGGTACCCAAACGGAAGACCCACCTCTGTTCCTTCTCAAATAGTCCCAGATCAGTGGGGAGCTGTTCAGTTACAGTCCAGTGCAGTTCATTGACACAATGTTGTGCCTCCAAAAAATGTGCTGCCATTTTTGTGGTAGATTTTTTGCATCTCACGTTACTTTTATGTTCGTTTATTCTGGTTTTGACTGCCCGGGTAGTCATACCCACATATTCCAAGTTACAAGGGCAGGTGATTAGATAAACGACATTCTTGCTATTGCAGTTGGTGAACACTCGTTGCTCCCATTTTGTGCCATTTTTGAAGGTTAAAGTGTTGCTTTTCTTAGTTAAGTGGCAACTATTGCAATTCCCGCATGGGTGATGTCCCTGCACTCCACGTAGCTGCGGTCTGGTAACTATGTTCTGTGGTCTTGTGTGCACGAGAATGTCTTTGCGGTTCCTTCCTCTTCTGTGGGCAAAGAGAGGTTTTTCCAAGTTTAACGTACCACTCGTGAGTATGCGCCAGTGTTTGTTCACCAGTTTGGTTACCTGGTTGGAAAGAGTACTGTATGTGGTGACACACACTGGTCTGTTCAGAGTGTCGTCTTTTGGAATTTTGTCTTCCAGGAGTGACTCTCGATTATTATTACGAGCCCTTTTCATAGCCTTCTTTATTACCTTCTCGGGGTATTGTCTCTGTTTTAGTTTTACGCTTAGATCCTGGGCTTGGGATTTGTACCTTGCTATGTCGCTACAATTGCGGCGTAGGCGGAGGAACTGTCCGTATGGTAGGTTCTCTCTCAAGTGACGTGGGTGAAAACTGTCAAAACGTAGTAGACAGTTCCTCGCCGTCGGTTTGAAATGAGTTTCAGTTTTTAAGGAACCAGACTCATGATAGATATTCAGGTCTAGGAACACCATTGACTCATTTGACATTGAATTAGTAAATTTTAAGAAGGCATTTTGGGTGTTTAGCCATGTCATGAAATCCGGGACTGATTGTCCGTCTCCATCCCAGATGACTAGGACGTCATCTATGTAACGTTTCCAGGTGCGTATTCTGCCCCTGAAAGGATTGTTGGGATGGAGGATCTTGGTGGTCTCCAGGTGGTGCACATACAATCCCGCCAGGCTTGGCGTGAAAATGTTCCCCATCGAGGTTCCATGCTGTTGTAAATATAAGGTGCCTTTGTATTCAAAAAAGTTTTTGGTAAGTGCTGTTGAAATGCACTCCATCACCACTCCTCGTGGGGTTTGATATTTCCATGGTTTTGAATGTAGTACCTCCTCAATGATGAGGAGGGTTTCGTCATGGGGGAGGCTGGTGTAGAGGCTCTCTACATCTAGACTCAACAGCATTTGTGAGTTTTGGTCAAATGGGAGATCTTGTAGTAACTGTAGTACAGCTTTAGTGTCTCTCAGGTATGTGTCTGTCGCTTGTACCAAAGGTCTTAGAAAGGCATTAGCGAATTTAGACAAAGGCTCAAGTATTGATGAAATCCCGGATACAATGGGATGGCCTGGTGGGTTGGTGAGACTTTTGTGTACCTTCGGTATACTATAAAAGTATGGTGTATGAGGGTTTTTTTGTGTCAAGAAATCTGCTTCATTCTTGGTAAGCCAGTCATGGGCTAGCGCCTCCTCAGTCATTGCCCCTATCTGTGTGCGTAGAGATTCAGTAGGGTCATTTGGTAAGACCCGATAGTTCCTCTCATCTGATAAGAGTCTTCTGCACTCTTGGTCATAGGCGGTGGTGGTTTGAATAACCACTGCCCGCCTTTGTCGGCTGTTTTTATGGTTAGTTTCTTGTTCTGGGAAAGTTCTCTTATTGCCTCATTTTCTAACCTGCTCAAATTCTGGAAAACTTTCTGATTGGTCTCCAAATGACCCAGTTCCAGCATAATAGCTTTTTCAAAAGCTAGAACTTCGACAGGGAGTTGGTTATTGGATGGTGTGATGGTCGATTTTAGTTTTAGACCCGTATCCGAAGTGTCAGGAGTGGGTTCTTTTTTATTAAAGAACGCTTTAAGTTTGATAGTTCTCACAAAGTCTTGAATCTCTTTGTGTAAGCGAAAAGGGTCAGGTTTGTTAATAGGGACGTATCCAAGTCTTTTATTAAGTACCTGATTTTGTAGATCAGTCAAGGGCCAAGGGGATATATTGATGACTAAGTTCCCCTCTTGCTTGTGGAGGCTTGATTCGCTGTCATGCTCCGGGTGTGGACCCTCGGGTCTGCCACGTCCTCTGTTTGCCAAGTGACGTTGTTGCCCTTCTTGTTCCTGCCTTTGCGGGGTCCCTGGCCCCATGCTAAAAAAGGCTGCTCGGTTTGGGGTGCGGGTGTTGGTTCTGGTCCCCATTGTGGGTACAGAGGTCCCATCGGTGGTGGACCATATTGGTATGGTACTTGGAATTGTCCTTGGTAGGGGTTAAATTGTGGAGGTCCTTGAAAACCTCTCCAGCCTCTTTGGCGTGGGTATTGGGTTCTCTGTTGTCGGTAACCTCCTCTTTGGTGCCTTCTTTGATGGAAACCACCGGAATTAGTGCTGCCATCTGAGCTCACACTATCAGTATCACTTGTATTACCCTTCGCCACATAGTCTGCTTTAGTATAAGGGTATGCCCTCTCTGCAGTGAACCGATCCTTATCTTTCTTGAGTTTATTAAACTTGCTTGTCTTAAGTGTTGTTTCAAAATCTGTCATTTGTTGGTTGAGTTCTTCCAGACCTTTCTTCAAGGCTGCAGGTGAAATAAATGCCTTGAGTTGTACCTCTAGTTTCTGGATCTCTACCTTAAGTTCCTGAGAAATTCTTGTGGCTGTTTGTACTATCAGTACCAGCCAATCTCTGGTACAATGCCATGAGATCAGAGACCAGGCTTTCTTAAAAACGAGATTGTCTTGAAAGATAAATGGTTCGTTTTGTACGATTAGGCCTTGTGGGGCTATCTTGTTCCTTAAATATTCTCTCATGAGGAGGCCATGTAATGCAGCCCTAATCTGGACTTTTCTCAGATTCGTTAGTTCATCCCAGTCCGCCACAGAGGGGCCCGGGTCACTGTTACTTAATCCCTCAAAGGGATTGACTTCCGCAAGGATCCTATCGACATTGTCCTCCCCAAAGGTGAGGCCATGTTCGTCCTCCATTCTCTTGTTGTACGAAATGAGGTGTTTGGATGTAATGTGTGTTACGTCCACTAATGTGTGTCCAAGGGAGGGGCTCCCACAGCTGTACGCTGTCAAGGACAAGTCTTTTAACAAAGGAGGGAGGGAGAGGGTAAGTGGATTCGATCTCCCCTGGCAAATTACATAAACAAAGTAGAATCCACTCTAGTGGTGGTAGTGGTCCCTACAGTGGTGGGGACCACACAGTGTTGTGTAGAATACCCCTCACACACCAACAGGCCCCTTGGTGTCATGCTTCATCACCCACCTCTGTTCCTTCTCAAATAGTCCCACATCAGTGGGGAGCTGTTCAATTACAGTCCAGTGCAGTTCATTGACAGAATGTTGTGCCTCCAAAAAATGTGCTGCCATTTTTGTGGTAGATTTTTTGCATCTCACGTTACTTTTATGTTCGTTTATTCTGGTTTTGACTGCCCGGGTGGTCATACCCACATATTCCAAGACATTCTCGTGCACACAAGACCACAGAACATAGTTACCAGACTGCAGCTACGTGGAGTGCAGGGACATCACCCATGCGGGAATTGCAATAGTTGCCACTTAACTAAGAAAAGCAACACTTTAACCTTAAAAAATGGCACAAAATGGGAGCAACGAGTGTTCACCAACTGCAATAGCAAGATTGTCGTTTATCTAATCACCTGCCCTTGTAACTTGGAATATGTGGGTATGACCACCCGGGCAGTCAAAACCAGAATAAACGAACATAAAAGTAACGTGAGATGGAAAAAATTTACCACAAAAATGGCAGCACATTTTTTGGAGGCACAACATTGTGTCAATGAACTGCACTGGACTGTAATTGAACAGCTCCCCACTGATGTGGGACTATTTAAGAAGGAACAGAGGTGGGTCTTCCGTTTGGGTACCGACACCAACGGACTCAATGACTCTATCCCATGGGGCCAACTACGTTGACTTATGGGCTCATACGTTTCTCAAAAAACCCAGTTCATAACCCCCTATTTATCAACTATAGTTGGGGTTTGGTTGAGGAGCATGTATGTAATGGATGGATATATGCAGGGGTTGTCATTCTATTCCAGCATATCTGATTGAACAATAACCTTCTTTATCGATATCCCATTCGTAATCTAGTGACCCTGTGCATGCTAAATAGGTTCATAAACCCATCCAGGCAGTTGTTGCTAATTTTTTGAACGATAAAACTATGGCCCATACTAGAACATCATACTCGTTTTATAAACGAGCAGGGCCTCAGCGCGACTGTAATAATTTAAAGAGGTCCACAGCGCGATATGCAACTAGCGCGCTGAACTCACACAGGGTCCCACGCTACTTCTCGGCGCATGCGCGCTGAACGCCTCTCTGCACCGAGAGGCGGTGTTGTCACTACTATCGCGCGCATGCGCGTTTCACTAGCGACAACGCCCATCTCTTCCGCGCACAACCGGAGAATCAATTGGGATTTCTCTCCTTCTATGGGCATTCTCCAATTCCAATCAGGCTACAATTCAGGGCACTCTGGGTAGTATATAAGGTACGAACCTCCGAACACACGGCATACCGTCGGAGCCGCGTTGAGGGTATGACAGTCCATCTAAGCATGCTGTAACCGTGAGTTTGTTATGCAGGGAACCTACCCCATTTTTTTCCCGCGAGCAAAAACTATGAATCCTGACTCCAGCTTCCTATGTCCTTTAGGTAGCCGCATTGAGCCGGAAGACTACCCTCAATACCACGCAGGGCTCATGAGGCCATCCTGCCTTATTAAATAAGTAAGCACTGAACAAACCAATCTTTCTCCTACAATACAACAACTTAGGAGAAGCATATGACTTACCATTTGTAAATGTGTGTGTATAAGTCTACATGTGTGTCCTTGTCTTTTTCTTACAGGGTTCCAGACCACACTAGGTCACAGATTACCCTATCTTTTGAATAGACATTTTCTGATGATAATCTATATCCTAATGTGATGTTTTGATTTACTATGCGCTTTATCTTCACAGGTCATGTTCTATTACCGCCAATTGGGCGCAACAGACCTCTGGATCATAAAAACATAATTAGGAACATTACACCAAATTTTTTGTAGATTTTATTTTTGTAACTAACACTTTAACATCTACACTACATGTGAGTAAGGTGAGGAGGTTTGTGCACTCCCTCGTCCTGAAGAAGGAGTTTCCACACTCCGAAACATGTCATGTCGACGCACTTTTTGAGGTTGATGTACATTAAAATACAGTAACAACCTCTCCTTGCACCCTTTTAACAATACCAGCCGAGGGCTTAATAAATTTCATTTTTATCCTACGAGCCAGGTATTTTTTAACTTTCACCTCTCACCACTTCACTACTCACACAATAAACCCCCCCACACTCACCAACACATAGTTCACTTCAAGTGCTCCTACGTAGTCGTAAGTGGTAGCACGCCGCATCCCGTAGAGGGGTGCGAAGACCCCGATGATGAAGCATGACACCAAGGGGCCTGTTGGTGTGTGAGGGGTATTCTACACAACACTGTGTGCTCCCCACCACTGTAGGGACCACTACCACCACTAGAGTGGATTCTACTTTGTTTATGTAATTTGCCAGGGGAAATTCGAATCCACTTACCCTCTCCCTCCCTCCTTTGTTAAAAGACTTAATGTTTTCTCCTGACACCGAGAATAACTTTAGAAATTAGCACACAGCCTTCTTTCGAACTCTGAAAATTCGACCTTCACCTTTTTTTTCTCCCTCTCTCTTTCTCAAAACAAAGCTACCAAGTGTGGAACTCTATTTTTACAACAGATTTATTTGACTTTTTCCAAAAAACAAACCGAACTTTGGCACAAAAAAGTAATCTGCCTAAAGTAGAACTATTCTTAGAGAACAAGAATTCCTTGAACACTTCCTAGAAACAATATTAGCCTAATCCACAAACCAAAACAGTTTGTATATTCTGCTATGGGATGGTATCGGCCTTTTTCTTCTGTAACTAAGAGCCATTTCATAAATGTAATTTTCGTGATTCATTCAGTTAGCATTTGCTAATATCATATCATATGCTTACAATGAAATCATTGCCTTTAAATATGTACAAAATGCTCAATTTTACGTATGCAACCATTTCAAATGCATTTTATATGATTTTTTGGGGGTTGTAAACACATGCTCTAGATTATATGTTTTAGTGCTTGAACTTAGATGAACATGATAATGTGGTGTGGGTGTTATGTATTATTTTAGGACCCCATTGTAAGTTTCCCGATTCATGCCCTTTTATAGGTATAAATCACCATATCCTTATATAGGCATAGAAATCATAACCATATTTAGGCATAGCTCATGCAGTCCAAATACGGCAGGGCTACTTCCACAGGTTCCGAAAATCCACAACGATTTCTTGGAAAACTCAGCTTCAGCAGCTAGGGACTTACTCTTGCTTGAATATTGATTTGTTCAAGAACTCATGGAGTTTTCAAAGAACTGAGACTCTTTGATGACGTTATTATGTCCAACTGTACATCAAACTCGGCACCTTCATGGTATAAATATGTCCACACTCGCCCAAGCAAACACACAGTGGTTTGGAGCAGTTCGACTATCTACTTGCCCAACGCGCCCTGCTACAGCAAGGGCCAAAGGAAGCCGACCCTCCAGCAGACGCACTGAGAGAGACGCTGTCTTTTCTCCTGCCGAGAAATCCAGCTACAGTGTTTCCAAGCTGCCCTTGGGGCTGTTGGGAAATCGAGTCCAGAGACCGACCTTCTTCATTCTAAACTAAGGTACGGAGCTGTTGAGACCCTTAGAGAAATCTTGGGCATATTCTTGGCAAAAGAATACTACATTTATGCTACCCCTCACTTACTTCTTCGCTCGTCCTAAGCTTAGGTTAGGTACACCGGGGTAGTCGTATTTTAGAAGCACCAGTTGAGTACTTTTAGCCTCTGGTATTTATGTATGTATTTATATATGGTTTAGGAACCATACAATGCTCTTACAGTATTATTTTATTCTACTATTTATACTGTATGCATTATATTTTACGATCAGTTTTACGATTGTAGTGGTTCATTTCTTATGCTTGAGAAAGAAGACTGTACAATAAATTCTTTTATTGAAAACGCCCGTCTTTCTACTTTCTCTGCACCTCTAGTGAAACGAAGCATGCACAATTGACTTAGTGAAATATCTATCTATTGTTTCCACAACTCTGAAGATACATTTTATCTTGGGGAAACAAAGTTGTCATGTTTATGGAGAGGTGCAGAGCCCCCACTCCCCCAGCCATTTAGTCCCTGGTGACCCCATCTCCTGCGACTTGGCCATTTCTTCTTCTCTTTTTTTAAGGAGGTTGCGCAGCCCTCACCCCACACAGCTTTCGGCCCCGGGGACCTCATCCTCCAGGGCCAAGCCATTTTTTAAAATACATTTAAAAAATGGAGAGGGCCAAGTGGCATTGCTCCCGGGCCACTTTCTGCTTCGAAGACCCCATCCACATGGCATGGCCACATCGTTGGAGACCACTGGGGAGCCCCAAGGCCCCGGCAGTCCTTGCTGGCTACCCGCCTCCTGCGGGAGCCGGCATTGCTGTTGGACAAAGGGAGCTGCTAACATGCTGCTCCCTTTTACTAAAAGAAATTCTGCTTTGCTTCATGGAAGCAAGAGCATTTATTAATGCTCTCACTTCCATGCAGCTTTGCACTGTTTGTATAGCATGGCGGGAGCAGTGCTCTCACTATGCCATAGCAAACTGTAATGTCCCGGGGTGGGAACTCGGGGACATTCCAGGGCCATGGAGGGCTCCTGAAGGGGGGGGGGGCATGCAGCCCACTTCTTATCATCTGTGTAGCCCCGGCAAGGTGGTGGTCCATGGGGCTTGGGGTCAGCAAAGGACCCCTGCATTTAAATAAGTGTTGCCCTGGGAACTGGTGGTCCCTGGGGCTGTGTGGGGGGCTCAAGTCCCCCACACTTAACTATTTAAAGCAACCCCTTGGGAGGTGGTAGTCCCTGGGGCTGCATGGGGCAGGAGCTCCCCCATGCATTTAAAAAAAATAAAACACTGGGAGGGTGGTGGTCTCCAGAGCTGTGGGGGCCCCCACGGGAACCCACATCATAATTTGGCATTGCCCTCAGGACCTGGCCTACCTTGGGGCTTAAAAGAAACAAAGCACTGGAGACTGCACTTTGTTTTATTTTTTTTATTTTCAGGGTGATTCACAGACCCAGCGTGAATCCCACAGACATTTAAAAGAAATGCTTTTATTGGCCCTGGGGGTCCCTGTCGGACCCCTGAGCACGCCTAGAGGGTCAGGGTGTTTCTACCATGCCCTTTTTTCTTGTTGTTTATCATTTTTCAACCTTTTTTCTTGTAACGTGGTTCAACAGAGTCACAAGATGACTACCAACCCTTCTTGGTTGAAACTGTTAGCAGCCAATCAGATTGCAGGCTCACGCTCGGGAGGGTTTACATATCCTCCATGGGGATGTGTGTATATCTGAGATAGGTTTAAATTTCTCCGTTACTACTGAATGGATTTACACCATTTAACAAAAAGAGTGCTTTCTGAACCAAGAGCCACGTTTTTACCAAATTTGGTGTTATTCAGTTGAGCAGTGCAGCGCCTTGAGATTCTCACAATGCCTTGAGACCCTCACTGGTGAGTAGCGCGCTTACAATTCCCTGATTGATTGATTGATCAAGGCTGTAGATTTCTCTAAACTTTCCTATAGAAATTAACATGGAAAAAACGTGTTTTGGAACCGCCTTTTTCTCGGCCCCCGCTTGATGAACCACCCTGAAACCTTTAAAACGGGAGCTGACCTGACCGCCCTATTAGTTTTGAAAATTTGGCAAAGATTTGTCAAATGGCACTAAAGATATTCGCAAAAGAAAAACACTTTTTGAATAGAAACAAGGTCCTAACTATAACTACCTACTGCCGATCGCCAGTAGGTTATATATAAAGGCACCGATTTACCTAGGTGCCTTTTCACTCACTTGTCTCGGATACATACAATAAATACACTTTCCTAGGAATTTGGGTCTCCCCTCTGTTTATTTCTACTGAATACTACAATTAGGAAGCCGAGGGAATACCCTTTCAAATAACTCTCACTCCTCTTCGGTTTATAATGCGAATGTCATTCTAGTCTTCTGACAAATTACTGCTTATTTTAATATGGAGACTGGTGTTTTAATTTATTTTCTGTGACTGCAAAGTGTGAGGATTTTGTAACGTGAACTACGTGACAGTTTTACCTGGTTAGAAAAGAAGTGCTTTAGGATGTAATTTTCTTCTAACAAACAACACAATTTAAATGCACATAAGTGAAGTGTACAAATATTTTAAAATAAAAAAGTTAGGGAAGCATAAATAAAGTGCTTTTTTTAAATTTCGAAGTGTGATGGATACAAAGATTTTAATAGGATCAAAACAAATCAAATCAAAACAAATTAAGCCCTTTTACTTGGTGATGCGGAACTGGCAAATATTCACTGAAACTCGATTTGCAGACATAATCAATTGTGCGCTTTATAGGGTTATTGGCAAAACTGGATGTAATATGTGTTGTTGTAAATGACAGTGCTCTATCACTTGATGCTTTAGTATTATATTTGTAACAGTTGCTATTTCTAGATGATAGTTATCACCCAGGAGTGAAAACCTCTTATAAGGAGAATCGCTAAGATTTCAAAAGTAATTATTTGGTGGCACTGATTTATGACTCACAAATCCATGAATAAACATTGGGAAATATTATCAAGGCGGGCGAAATAAAATTATCACCACTTTAGCTGCCAATTTCGGCCGCTAAGCGGCGATAATTTCATCGCCCTATTAGCAAGCTGTCGCTAACATCAGTTAGCGACAGCTTTTAGGTGATAGCGTGCTGTTTGGGGCCCGCTTTGCATGTCAGCGATATTTATCTCTAATGACATGCAAAGTGGGCGTACCCAACCTTTTAGAGACTAAAAACAGTCGCTAACATCGCTATCGCCTATTATCAATGCAGGCGTAGCTATGGAAATATTCACGCTAAGTGCGAATATCTCCAAAAGCTAACGCCTACTCAGACCAGTTCTTAGCCATTATATCCAATGGCAGGTGGATATTATGGCTAAGACCCTATTGGCGTTAATGCATGAATATCGCTGTATTCTCAGCGACATTCGCGCATTTCGCCGCTATCGCCGGATGTTTTATCACTTTAAGACAAACGTTGCTAATAGCACATTATCTCTGCGATAATATCCGGCGATGCTTGGCGATAAAAAAAAACTCGCTTAGCCCATTTAGCAATAAATATCACTAGTTGTTGGTAATATGCCCCATTATACCTGAGAGCTAGACATGACCCTAAAAAGGCGCAATGCCACGTTTGAAAAAGCATGCAAACAATGATAGGGAAGCAGGCTAGCAAATAATATGTAAAAAGTGAATGGATAATTTCTGTGACTGAAGTCAATTATCAATAAACACCTGGGGGGGCATCCTCATTTTTGGAAAGAATAGATATGTTTGCAATAAAGCGGGAAATAACCTCTTTCACAATTCTGTCTCTGTGCTATCAGGAAAGTACTTGTTGCACTCCAGCCCATTAAAATAGAAAAGGTTGAAAGAGTGGTGCTGCCTGGCTTAGAGAAAAGAAAAAGTCTCTTGTGATTGAATGTCGTTCTATGTTTGCATTAGTTTGCTTTGCACAATTTTGACTCTTCCTAAATCTATACATTTTGGAAGGATAAAACGTTCACACCTTTTAATTGCTGCATAGCACCAGTAATTACATAACGTGTATTTGTAAAGCGCACGTGTATCAACCTTAGAAGGATAAAATGCTGAATGGACCTACCAGGATTTGAACCAGTGAGCATGTGGACCTCTAGAGTGAACACTAGGGCACCAGACCCTCATCTTCATATGTCACTAGTTGAGCAGTGGTTATTTAATTTGGATGTGAAGACGTTTTATCCAAGAAAATTCTGTGCGCGGTACCAGTATTGGAGGTGTACAGCAATTGCAGTAGACCTGGCACTTTTTTTTTTTTTTTTTACAAATTAAGCACTGCAGCACCTATGACTGCTCTGGGGCAAAGTATGGTAAGCAAAGACTGCTCGGCCTGAGCAGGAGCAGAGTGAACAAGCTGCCGGAATCTTGATAATCACGAGGGTGTGCGGCTATTTTAAATACTCATTATTTGTCTGTTTCCTGACACATCAAGTGTGGGGAGCATCAGCAATGAGGCAGTTTCAATTAGGCATTGATCGATCTGCTACCAGATGCTTATTTTAATTTTAGAACCATGTTTTTCATATGAAAAGCGATACAAAAGGGGATGATGGACGGAGCGTTTGAGCAAATCAAACACTCACCCCCAGTCAATTGATCTGGGTTTAATCCATCACCATTCTTTAGTTCACTCAGACATGGCCATATGCAAATCAGTCTGACAAGAGCAGATATATCCTGAAATGCCGAACAAGCTTAGTAAACTAGAGTATGCGCATAAAAGCAACATTCGGTGAATCCGATTTGAAAGCTCAAGTTCTGCAGTAAAAGATGCAAAGGCAGTATGGATGAAAGATGATGTAAATTAATTCAATAGCGTAGTGCTTATGGACAATAGTGTAGTTGCACAGAAAAACAGATATGCGTTACACAGAAGAATTGAAATGGCACGCATAAATACGGAAAATATGGAAAAGTCACACACAAGAAAAATGAAACTTGGCAACTATGTATTGGCAATGAGAAAATAACTATATTCTGTAGCATGTTATCTCCGGAGGTGCTGGATGTAGCTCAGTTGTCAAAGCTGCTGAAGGGGGAGGTGGGGATCTGTGTTCAAGCCCGGCGTCAGCTCAACATCCTGTTATCTGTCATTTTTGGCAAATCATTTAATCCGCCCCACCCCTGCATGCGCTCAATTAATATTAATAGAAAAAATAACTATCCCCGAGGGGTGCACAAGGGGTGTTGTGGGAGGGATGAGGAGAGATGGTACAGGGAGATTAAGTGTGAAGCAGTATTTTAAATGAAAAGAAAAAGACAAGCAGAAGTCTTGGTGTAAAACTGAGGAATGGGCGCAGAAGAAAGATGAGCTGTAGAAAACAGCTTTCATTTCTGTTAAGGCTTAGAGCTGTTATTCTGTAGCATGCTATCCCCAGAGGAAGAGGATGTGGCACATCGGATGTCGTGACCTGGGGCAAAGGACACTAGGAGCTTGCACCGTAGTAAGGGGAAGGGACAGCAACCGGATGAAGTATCACAAAATAACATAAAAGGCTATACCTAACAATAGCCAAATCCCATTACCCAATAATCAGTCAGTTGGCAGTGAAGAAGGTTCAATCGTTTATTAAGCAAAATACTCTATAGAGGAGCCTCTTCAACCCTCACCCATCAGGTGCGCGGAGAAGACTTCTGGCTCGTATTCAAACACGCGATTATATACCTATTGGTTCAACACACATAATCACTGTAAAGGAAAAACACCAGTTGGCTCTCGATCTCCAGGAACAGGACCATATATGGCACACATGAATAGTTCAAAGCTTAACTATTTATTACTGGGAAGGTCAGGACGGGTGACTCCCTTTCGTCTTGGTGCCGGGAGTGTGGGCACGGCACCTCGAGGAATGTGCTTATCGCACCTATAGCCAGATGCGACCTTCATTCCCAGGAGAGTCGAGAAAACAATCTACTTTCAGTTGCTCTCAGTAACTCAAATGAACTGGGGCTTGACAACGGCCGAAGAATATCACGTGATTACAGCCCTTGTTCCAGCAAATGTTCGAAAATTGCATCTGTATGTCTTTTTGGCCTGCTCCCGTTATCAATGGATATGTTAGGATTAAACAAACACTGTCCTTCCTATAAAACATATATGTATATATGAGAAGAAAAGGTACATGTAGATACATCATGCTAACATATTATAGGTCCGATAATCCTGATGTAAGGAAAATCTCATTTTTATCCCTCACGGACACCACTTCTGGTCAGGGAGTGGGGGAGGGGACTACTGATATGGCGAGGGAAGGGAACAGACGTGCCTGCGATAGGGGATGCTGTGACATTTAGTCAGGTGGGTTGTGTTCCTATGCCGGCTTGTGCACAATCTTGAAGTCATAGTCCATTAGTCTTATTCCCCACCTTTCAATGTGTGGTGGTATCTTTGTGTTCGGGTTTCCATATATTGTCTCTAGGGCTTGGTGGCCGGTTACAATGGTGAACGGTTTTCCGTAGATGAACATGCGGTAGTGTTCACACGCCCATGCTTCTGCTAGACTTTCCTTCTCTGGTTTTGAGTATGCCCTTTCAATGTCTGATAGCTCTTGCTTGTATATGCGACAATTTCCCTGGGTGAGTCTCTTCCAGGCATGTGCTGGTCTAGGATTGCTCTTAATCCTGCCAGGCTGGCGTCAACAGTGAGCTCAGTGCACAGCGATGGGTTGAAGTAAGTAAGATGATCTACAGCCATTACTGCATGTCTGTTGGCCTCAAATGCCCTGCCACATTCATGTGTCCATGGAAATTTTTGACCCTGCTTTGTTAGGTCCCTAAGCGGTGTGCTCACTGTGGCAAAATCCTTTGGGGCAGATTTACAAGCCCCTTGCGCCACGTTTACGCCACCTTGCGTGACGCAACAGCGGTGTAAACGTGGCGCATCCCTGCGAGGCATTTACAACACGACGCATCTAGGGAGATGCGTCACGTTATGAAGCCCAGCGCCACAATGGGGCGTTCCCACGCAGGGCGGGCGTTCCGGCGCCTGTGCGTCTCGCAAAAGGGCCTGCGTGAAATCTACAAGATTTCACGCAGGCACTTCCGCGATGATGCTACGTCAATTCCTTACACCTGATTGAAGCAGGCGTAAGGACTGACGCAGTATGTTAAGTATTGGGCGGCCCTGAGCATTGCTGGAGTTGCGTCACGCTTGCAGCGCGACTCCAGCGATGCGCCATCCTTACGTCACGAGATGCGTCACGCATCTGCCTACCCTTGCGCCACGGCGCGCCGCATTGTATATGCGGCGCATCTGCTGTGATGCAAGGGTAGTTTTGCGTAGTGCATTTGTTCTGGCGCATCTCTGCTGATATGCAGAGATGCGCCAGAACTCGTAAATATGTCCCTTTATGTATCAAGCACAGTAGCTTGCTAACCCAAGGAATGACCTCACTTCTGCTATTTATGTTGGAGGTTTTGCTTTTTCGAGTGTTTCTACTTTACTAGGATCAAGCCTCATTCCTTTGTTTGATAAGACGTGTCCAAAGAATACCAGTTGCCTATTTCCCAGAACAAACTTGTCTTCATTTAAGGGCAGGCCTGCTTTGTTGTGTTTCTCATCTGAGCGACCGACCACCAGGATGTCATGTCTGTATTTCAAACTGTTATTTACAGGCCTGATCAATTTGAAGTACTGGGTTTTTAAGAACCCAGGGGTGCCAGGGAACACACCCTAAGACTTCGAGTCCTTCCTGTTTCAGACTACAGAAACACAGAGTCTTCTTGGTGAAGTCAAAGATCGTATTTATTGGCTGCAGCCAGTAACAGGTATCCTAGAAGTACAACACGGTGTATATTCTCAGGAGACTGCTCCACTTAAAAAGCCAGCCTTCTCTTTTTATACAAAATATTATGCTTTAGGCAAACATTCCTTATTTTACGGTTGACCATTCACATATTTTCACTACAAAGAAAAAGCAGAGTCATGATGACAAGCCCATATTTCAGTTTGTCCACCCCACAAACAATTACCCGGCAAGGCCCAGTACTCTTATCAGATATCAACGGACCCCCAATAAAAAACGGGCACCTCCTCCTCGTAAAGCAAGTCATAAAGAAAAAAACAGGGACAGGTGTGTGTAAGATTAGGCATGGTTTGTGTGCGATGAAAGGTTTATGATATGTTGTGCCTTGATACTAATCTCATTCGGCCACTGGGAAAGGAACTGGCCAAACAGGTTTGGCTTCAGGCAGTGGAGTCAGCTTGCCCAGGTCACAGCAGAGTCAGCAAAGGTGTATGTGTCCTTCAGACTGGTTTTTGGCCTTAGTCATTGGGCCTATGTGAGGGCAATCACAAAATGGCTGCCGTTCACAAAAAGGAACCCGAGGGTTCAGAACGGAAACTCCGATTTCAGGGTGATTTCGTCACCCAAACATGACGAAAATGCTTGTGCATAGTATTCTAGTCATTCTCGGTCTGCTGATACCAAAATCGTCATGATACGACAATGTTTATAACACGGGTCCAGAATTTACAGTACCACAGTCCCTCCTTTTGCCCTTACATAGGCAATAACCTATACTCAAGTTAATCTGAGTCCAGGTCTATATTTCTAAAGTCACTGAGATGTTGCTGTAGCATCATCCTATTACTTAGCTCATCTCTTGATACAGGTTTCCTTACACACGATGTAGCACAGAGGCCACATATTGCAGGAGCGCACTGTACACACAGACAGAACAGGAAAAGAATGGCTAAGATCATCCCAATGACTATCAGAATCTTCCATCCCCAGGCGGATATCAGTTCCTAGAACCACCCCATCAATGACCAATCTCCTTTAACCACGTGAATAGATTCAGAGATCTTATGCAGTTTGGAAATGGCCTGGTAGACTGTCGGAGCGTTGTCTGGGATGAAAATGCAGCAACTTGATTGGATCACTTTACATACCCCACCTCGGTCTGCAAGTATGACGTCTAATGCGACCCTGTTCTGAAGAGTCATAAGGCGATCCGACTGGAGCTCAGCAGTCAAATTACTAAGGGCACCGGCGGTTTCAACTATAGTGGATTCAACCACCCTTGTCAATTGCCTTATGTTCCTGCTGTTAACCATAGGCCCCCAAAACGGCAGAAAACCCTTTACGAAATCTCCAAATTCTTGTCCTGCAGTGTCTTCTTTACTGATGACACCTCTAACTATCCTTGTCTTATGGTAATCTGCCGCGGCCGTGTAGGTGGGAGGCAACAGGAACGAAACAAAACATGTGCCCGAGAAGTCAGGGGGCAACCATGTATAGGCTCTATCATGGCAGATGAAATAGGTACCCTTAGCTGCTAGGAACGAAGGGGAAGTCCGAGATGCAAAAACATATGTTTCAGTGCAGGCACTTTTCCCTAGCTGAGCTCTGGGATTCATTCCATTACCTTGCAGACATAGGTGACCCTGATGGGGTACTATCCAAATCGGGGAGGATCTCTTTGCTCGCTGGTTCTCACTTAGAGTAACTCCATATCCTGTTATGTTCCATCTAGCGTAAGCTTGCAACTCATCTCTGGGAATCGTTCTATACGAGTCAATGTTTCTGCTCATATTTTTGATTCCCACTACCAATGCCTTGTTGCTCGAGTTACTTCTCGTGAACGTGGGGGATATGGTTCAATGGCATATATGAACATCGTCTGAAACGCCCACAAAGAACCATTGTAAATAAATGGCAAGACCAAGTATGGGATACCCTTATCTGTGTATGCGGCATAAGACCACACACCCAACAATTAGTTGTATTCACTACCAATTGGTGTTGGTGTAAAAGATGAATGAAGGAGTTATTGATAAACTCTAATCTTCTAGTGGACTCATGTTCAGGCAGAGGGTGAAAAGAATGCAAAGAAACAGTAGAAGGAGGAGGTATGGGCTATGTAGTGGGTGCAAATGTCACTTGAAAAGAGAATAAAACACATCCAATTATAAATATCATCGAACTCAATAGCGAAAATACACATGGTATTAGAAAATGTTTTTTTGAGATTAAGTCACATATCTTTTTTCTAAAAATCATTGTCTTTGTAGGCCTCTCCGACTCGAAGAAATCCATCCTAAACTAAATATGCTGCTCGCGATGGTAGGTTGTTTCTGCTAAGGAATGTTTCTGTCAACCCAGGGCAACTCCCTTAGGCCAACCAGAACCTTCGACCTATTGTCTCAGGCTTGCACTCCAAAGACTTTCGGCAACCGCGACCCTACAGCTGAACCCGGATGGCGGTTCGAAAAACAAAAATGAAAAGATCCTCGGTGGAGAGTTAACCTGCAAACAGAAAAATCATAAAAACTTTATTTGCTTAGTTTATTTGTCCATGACTCTCGGTCTCAAATTATAGCGGCTTCTTCCAGGCAATTCTTGATCTTTATATAAAAGTTCAGGCTCAGTAGTGTTCAATCGATTTGACGGTGGCACAGCTTCTTGCAAAATATTGTCACTTTCTCGTTCACAAATTGTTCCTTTTACACGTGCATTGCTAAAAGGCAGAAAACGAGGCACAGTCTCAGTCTCAGAGTCAGCGATCCCCTCCTGGACCCACCGGTTGTACGGTAGAGGCAAAGGGACCCTCTTGCAGTGTACGCCGTGGATCCAGTTCTTTTTCCCTTCCACTCGCACAGCTGATCTTGTTGAGAGAAGGACGAAGTGAGGGCCGGTCCAACGGGGCTGGTCATTCTTTGTCCGCTGGAAATTCTTGACCAGCACCCATGATCCAGGATCGATAGGATGTCCTGGAGCTTCAGAGACCTGAGGCAGAGTATCGTGCACCTGTTGGTGTAAAACACGCAATTTAGCCGTCAATTCATACAAATAATCAAGTAGTGCAGGGTGTTCAATTTCACTGAATTTTGTTAGTCTTGGCACGCCCCAAATATTGGCCGGGCGGCCGAACACAATTTCATAGGGACTAAGTCCTACTCGCGAATGCACAGTCATTCTTGTTGATAGGAGTGCTAAAGGGAGGGCGTCAGGCCATTTAAGACCAGAGCTCTCTTGGATCTTGGCCAGTTTAAGTTTTAGCGTGCCATTATAGCACTCTACTAGTCCAGCTGATTGGGGGTGATTTGCAGCATGGAATTTTTGTTGGATACCTAGCCCCTCACATACTCTCTTCATCACTCGACCCACAAATTCACGCCCATTATCACTCCAAACCATTCTCGGCATTCCAAACCTAGGGAAGAATTCTTTGACAAGGGCTTTAGCTGTGGATAAGCTTTTAAGGGATATGCTTCTACCCATCTTGAAAAGGCACAAACAACAACAAGTACGTATTTCAAATTGTTGCACCTTTCCATGTGGATGAAATCTAGCTGCAAAACCTCGAGCTAGCTCAGTCGGTAGAGCATGAGACGTGAGGAACCCACGTTCCTTCCACAATCGTCCAAAACTATGGGCCACACCAAACGCATACTGGCTGTCGGTAGATATGGTCACTCTCATTCCTTTCGACAACACGCACGCTCTCGTAAGTGCAATCAACTCTGCTGCTTGAGCTGAATTATGTGGGACACGTGCAGCTTCAACAATCGTACGCAAAGTCGTGACAGCATATGCTGCAGTCGTATCACCATTCGGGAGCTTGAAGCATGAACCATCCACCCATAAGGTTCCATCACACTTCACAAGAAGAGTATCTTGTAGATCTACTCTCCCTTTCGTTTCTTCTTCTGTCCTGAGAAAACAATCATGCTGTTCGACATTGTCTGTCTCTATTGAAATCGGCAATAACGTGGCTGGATTCAATGTATTGCACCTCTTTATGTGCACATGACTCGCTAACAGTGTCAACTCGTAACCTGACAAGCGAGCACTAGTTAAGTGCTGTGTCTTGGTTCTGTTTAACAAAGTGTCCACCGCATGTGGAACCATCACAATCAACATATTATTCTTCACTAATCCAGCAGACTGTCGAATAGAAACAGCTGCTGCCGCTGTGGCTCTCAGGCAACTCGGCAACGCCTTAGCTACCGGATCCAAAGTCGACGAAAAATACGCGCATGGACGATGCTTGTCTCCAAAAGACTGTGTCAGCACTGACAATGCACAACCTTCTTTCTCATGGCCATACAGTGTAAAGGGCTTACTGTAGTTGGGGGTACCCAACACAGGGGCCGAACACAATGCATCACGCAATTCGGAAAATCTTTTCTGACACTCTTCAGACCACGGAATGGGATTCGGTGTATCTTTACAAGTTAATGCCACCAAAGGTTTGGCCAACAAAGAAAAATTTGGTATCCATTGTCTGCAATATGATGTATTGCCCAAGAAAGCACGCACTTCTCTCTGTGTCCTTGGCACACTCAATTTTGCAATTGCCTGAATTCTTTCTGGGGTCAGTTTCCTTCCCTCCTTCGATAAGAGATGACCTAAGTAGGTCACTTCTTGTCGACAATATTGCAATTTTGAAAGAGACACTTTGTGATGCAAATCAGACAAATGACGCAACAACGACAAGGTGGCTTCTTTACAAATCTCCTCCGTATCTGCAGCGACTAGCAAATCGTCGACGTACTGAATAAGGGTAGCGCCATTAGGTAAAACAATTGTATCAAGCTGTGTTTTTAAAGCCGGACTGTATATTGATGGACTTTCACAGTAGCCTTGAGGAGCGCGTTTGAAGCGGAAGCTTCGGCCTCCTAAACTGAAGCCAAAAATATCCCTGCTTTCCTCGGCAATCGGGATGCTGAAGAAAGCATTCTTCAAGTCAATCACCGAGAACCAAGTAGCTGAAGCTGGAATCATAGTCAATAGGGCAGTGATATCAGGGACAACTGGAAACTGTGGCACAACTATTTTGTTTACCTCTCTAAGATCAATCACAAACCTGTAAACAGGTGGCTGGGAAGGATCAGTACGCTTCAAGACAGGCAGAACAGGACTGTTACAAACGTTGCCTCTTGTCTCTTCGATTACATCTTTTTCAATCAAATCATAAATGATCGCTAACAACGCCTTTTCACCTTCACTAGAGATCTTGTATTGGGGAATGCGCGGCATTCTAACATTGGCTTTCAATGTCACAACATATGGCGGTATTTCCAAAAGACCCACGTCGTTAGGACCAGTAGCCCAGAAAATATCCGGAAGAGAAGACAATTCCGTCGGAAGTGTAGCCTTAGATAAATACGTCGGAGAGATCACTTTCTTTCCCAATGTAAGCTGTACTCCCGAAGGAGAACAGTACAAAGTTGCATACAATCTTCTCAACAGATCCAATCCCAACAAGTTCTCACCACAACCTGTTGTAAGAATGAGGGGTGCTTCCAATTCATAAGGACCAACAGAAAGGGACATAGGGCTAGAAATCGGGTTCCTAACCGGGGCGCCAGAAAAACCTACTGAAACATTCATTTCGCCAGACAAAGGTGCGCCAGGGAGTTTTGAGTGCATAATAGAACTCTTCGTAGCACCAGTATCCAACAGAAAAGGTTCTGACACACCTGATGTAATCACTTCAACATAAGGTCCACTCTGATCTACTGGAACCGAAAAAACTCCCTCTCTTTGTCTATGGCTGTCCTAGCAATCATTACTTTCCACATTCTCATCCTCTGCTTAGTAGTCATCAGCATAGTACTGAGCTGTCCTACCAGATGCGTTATTCTGCTGATCAAAACTATTCATCGAATTCTGAGGTGGAAAAGAGCGCACGTTCTGGGGGAATGTTCCACGCCCCCTACCTCTAGGAGCTTGTTGAACACCTCGACCTCTTGCACCAGAAGCACCATTCGTACGCTGTAACAAAATAGGACAACTATACTTGAAGTGACCCTCTTCTTTACAATATGAACACTGATTGGGACCTACAGGAACACGTTGTTGGGAGAACTCGAATCTTGGTGAGTTTCTCTGAAACTGTTGAGGTTGCTGGTAGTTACTCTGACCACCACGTGGCGGATGCGCCTGTTGTAAAAGAATCTTCGTCTTTAATTCTTTAGTTTTCTTGTCTGCTCTATCCTTCTCATCTTTATCCCTATTTTCGTAGTACTGTGCAGTAGCCAATATCTGTGCTGAAGAGGAAACGGCCCAAGAACTTTCTGAATCTTTCAATTTCTTACACAACTCGGGAAGTAAATTGTGCACAAACTAGTCAACGAACAACCGTTGACCACCTTCTGTACTCATTTCTTGACCACTGTGGTCTATAAACGTTTCTTCAAACTTGGTGAAGAAATCAGACACTGTTTCATCTTTCTTCTGCTTACACGCAGATAATTTATCCCAATTCACATGCATCGCAGGCATTAAAGTTTTCATGTAAGTAATGATTCTACCAGGAAGTTCTTCTACCAAGGGCTCGGGTTTAGCACCACCAACTTGTCTATCATTTGCAGCACTAATATTAGCCCACGAGTCACCTAACTCCTGATCATGATCCACATGACGAATCTTTCCCCATAAAGGCTGTGGAACAACATTTCCAAACAACATGTCTATATCAGCTAAGTTCATAACGCATGAGCCTGCAGTCTGTGATAATTCCTTGTAATACCCTGCAGGATTTTTACGGGGATCAGGCAATGTCTGTTTAAGAGCCAAAACTTCAGCTCGTTTCCATGGAACATGTACCCACACACGCTGAAAATGTGCCGGAATGACTGGATTAGCATTTGCGCCCCCTTCCCTCCAAACTGGGGGAACCTCTCTCATGGGATATTGTCTTGCCTTCTTCTTAACAGAAAAATCGGACTCAAACAATGGCTGAGAAACACTCTCACTTCTAAACGACAACAATGTCGCAACTGCTTTCTTAACATCAGAACCTACAATTGTGCCTTTTGCAAACTCGAACCGTACACGATACAACCCAGACATATTGGATTCCAAATTGTTTTCCTCCAATTCCTCACAAAGAAAAGCACACATTTTCTCAAAAACGTATCTCTGTTTCGATGCTTCCCATTGATGGAAGACATCCATAACAGATTCTAGCTCATATCTTATCGGATCTGTAACCCATTTATGTGCCAAATGATCCAATATTTCCCGCTCTCCAGAATCAGGCAATTGACTACGCAACTGCTTGGGTGTTTAAACAGGGGTCATACTTGCTGCTCCAAAGAAAGGAGATAGAAGGTTAACAACCAATCAGTCATTCTCTGTCGAACAGAAGGAGGAGTTGACGAAAGAACAGGAGGAAAAACAGAGGCAGACGCAGAGGCAGTATCAGAAGGAGCACCAGAAGAGGTAGTCGATGCAGTAGGCAGAGTCGTAGGGAGTATAGATGGAGTAGGTAGCAAAGTCGGCGGCCCTTGACGGGGCTGCGCCATAGGAGTAGAGGCCAACTGAAGAGGAGCTGGCGGCTGTGGAAGAACCTGAGGCACAATAACCGGAGGTTGCATAACTAAAGGTTGTGGAGGTGCTGTTGCACTCTGCGCATAAGGGGGTGGCGAACTCAACAAGTGTGATATTAAGGGATCTTTTTCAAGTTCTTTTGCTGCATCTTGCTGAAGAGGCGGCAAAACTGGATAACATTTATCAATCACCATTTTACGTTGCCTGTGCAATTGCTCACTTGCCTGGTCTTCTTCATTATCTTTAAACTGAGTAGCAGCTTGCATTATCGAGATGCCCCTTTCTCTCTTATTTTTCTTTGCTAATTTAATTTCCTTCTGTTTGGCTTCCTTACGCCATAAGCGGAAAGAGTCAAACATTGCCGGCCGGGCTTTTTTCTTAAAAAGTTTAACTTCCAGATTATCCAAAATCTCTGTGTCAAAACTACCATATTGGGGCCATTTTAAAACACCATCCTTTCTCATGTATCGGATCCATACTTCGTTATATATGATGGGGCCTATGCCGTGTTTCACATAAAGTTCATAGGTTGGAGTTCCAATCGGAGGAACCGGACACGAGTCCTCCAATCGGGAATCCCTACTACAACCACAACAAAATATCTTTCCAAGTCTGCTAAGACCAGGCATCTTCTCTCACTAGTCTAGCTTCAAACTTCAAGGGAAATCTTAAAACGATAGCCTCGTGAAAACACGAGTCCCTCGGCTTTGGGGCCTGCAGGTACCAAATCAAAGCGATCCCGAAGGATACCAAACTAAGAACCAAACTAAGGACTGGGAGACGCTCCACTTATACTTAACTGAGGTATCGATGACATCACCAGAAGACTCGTCTAACGTTTCGCTCTACCAATCATCAAGGGTCCAAAACAGGGCGATAGTCAGGGCAGCAGTCCTTTGTAGCCGTCGGGAAGCGGGGAACCTCGCAGCAAAGACTTTCGGACCACGTCGACATGCATGGGTCGATGAAGTGGCGGCCTTCCTCCAGAATTTTCACACGAAGCTCCTCACGAACCTCTGGCTTGGACCGGTACTGCTGAAATCGCCCCACGTTGGGCGCCAACTGAAGTACTGGGTTTTTAAGAACCCAGCGGTGCCAGGGAACACACCCTAAGACTTCGAGTCCTTCCTGTTTCAGACTACAGAAACACAGAGTCTTCTTGGTGAAGTCAAAGATCGTATTTATTGGCTGCAGCCAGTAACAGGTATCCTAGAAGTACAACACAGTGTATATTCTCAGGAGACTGCTCCACTTACAAAGCCAGCCTTCTCTTTTTATACAAAATATTATGCTTTAGGCAAACATTCCTTATTTTACAGTTGGCCATTCACATATTTTCACTACAAAGAAAAAGCAGTCATGATGACAAGCCCATATTTCAGTTTGTCCAACCCACAAACAATTACCCGGCAAGGCCCAGTACTCTCATCAGATATCAACGCACCCCCAATAAAAAACGGGCACCTCCTCCTCGTAAAGCAAGTCATAAAGAAAGAAAACAGGGACTGGTGTGTGTAAGATTAGGCATGGTTTGTGTGCGATGAAAGGTTTATGATATGTTGTGCCTTGATACTAATCTCATTCGGCCACTGGGAAAGGAACTGGCCGAACAGGTTTGGCTTCAGGCAGTGGAGTCAGCTTGCCCAGGTCACAGCGGAGTCAGCAAAGGTGTACGTGTCCTTCAGACTGGTTTTTGGCCTTAGTCATTGGGCCTGTGTGAGGGCAATCACAAAATGGCTGCCGTTTACAAAATGGAACCTGAGGGCTCAGGACGGAAACTCCGATTTCATTGTGATTTCGTCACCCAAACATGACGAAAATGCTTGTGCATAGTATTCTAGTCATTCTTGGTCTGCTGATACCAAAATCCTCATGATACGACGATGTTTATAACACGGGTCCAGAATTTACAGTACCACAACTTGCCTTATGATCTCTTGAAATATCGCTGCTGCTGACGATATTCGAAAACGTAGTCACTTGTAGCAAAAGAGACCCATTTGGGTAGAGAATGTAGCGAAGTACCACGATTGCAGATCAAGCTCCAATTGCTGGTATCCTTTGCACAGGTCTAACTATGAAAATTCGCATGTGCCAGTAAGACAGCTGATCATGTCATTTAAATGAGGCCATGGGTGTCTTTCCCTCTTGATTGCCGTGTTTGGTATTCTCCTGTCAACGCAAATGTGAATCTTTGATGTGTTCTTCTTTGGGACTGCTACTATCGGAGAAACCCATGTGGTCGGTCCTTTAGCTGACTCTATGTTGTCTTGTGCCAGTAAGCTTTGTATTTCTTCTTCCACCTGTGGTTGCAGATGTATGGGCACTCTTCGGTGATGCTGAGCCACAGGTTTGACTGCTTCATGATGTGTAATGGTATTTGATTAGTTTGCTCAGTCCTTGTAGTATTGCTGGATGTTCCCTCAGGATGTTCTGTCGTTCTGACATGTTGTAGGTAATTGCTAAGAGACCCATCTCCTGCGCGTTGACATTGCTTAATAGACTTGGTGCTGAAATATTCATGAGGCAAGTCGCAATTTGGGACCCATTGGGACTGTCATGCAAACACAGGGATGGTGGCCTTCTGAGGACAGCAGACTCCCATGTCTGTGTTTGATTTTTCAATAAGCGGTACAAAAGGGGGTGGTGATGGACGGAGCATCTGAATCAATCAAACACTCACACCCAGTCAAAAGATCTGGGTTTAATTCATCACCGTTCTTTAGCCCACTCTGCCACCCCAGTTCAGACATGGCTATATGCAAATCAGTCTGACCCTGTGCCTCATGGGAACAGTCCAGCCCGAACTGCCAAGCCATGTCTTCCCCGGACCGGAAACAAGCTTCCGAGGACCGGTTTCTGGCATTCCAGCCGTCTTCAGCCCGGCTTGCTTGAATCCAGTGGCAAAGTGAGCAAGGTACTCACGTCTGAGCATACCCTGCCACACGTATGGTGGCCAAAAGCGGTACAAAAGGGGGTGGTGATGGAAGGAGCATCTGAATCAATCGAACACTCACACCCAGTCTAAAGATCTGGGTTTAATTTATCACCGTTCTTTAGCCCACTCTGCCACCCCAGTTCAGACATGGCTGTATGCAAATCAGTCTGACCCTGTGCCTCATGGGAACAGTCCAGCCCGAACTGCCAAGCCATGTCTTTCCCGGACCGGAAACAAGCTTCCGAGGACCGGTTTCTGGCATTCCAGCCGTCTTCAGCCCGGGTTGCTTGAATCCAGTGGCAAAGTGAGCAAGGGACTCACGTCTGAGCATACTCTGCCACACTTATGGCGTCCAAAAGCGGTACAAAAGGGGGTGGTGATGGTTGGAGCCTCTGAATCAATCAAACACTCACACCCAGTCAAAAGATCTGGGTTTAATTCATCACCGTTCTTTAGCCCACTCTGCCACCCCAGTTCAGACAACTGGGGTGGCATAGTGGGCTAAAGAACGGTGATGGATTAAACCAGATCTTTTGACTGGGTGTGAGTGTTTAAATGATTCAGATGCTCCGTCCATCACCACCCCCTTTTGTACCAATGATTTTTCAATAAAGTAGCTTTTTTCAAATGCACCCCGTTTTCCTTAAAGGAAAACAGGATGCATTTAAAAAAACAGAAAACTTTTCTTTTAATTTTATTAAGGCAGGCAGGGGTCCCTGGGACCATTGCTTGATCTTCAAAAAGATGTTTGCACCCATTCACAAATGGGAAGTGGTCCCCTGGGGACCCATTCCTGTTTGTGAGTGGCTTACCACCTACTTGAAGTAGTTGGTAAACTGTGAGTGTTTTGCTACTGCAAATGCAGTTAAAAAACAATGGTACATACCATTCTGACTCCCTATTTGGTGGGGATGCCCTTGGCATACCCTTTCCAAATAGCGACTCGCAAACACTATTTTGCAAGTCACCGACTTGCAAAATAGTGTTTGTACATACCACCCCCCTAATTTCCAGTCACAAACGAGTCTATTTCCAGTTTGCGACTGTACATCTGGCCAAAAATCATAAAAAGAATTGCGCTTCTTTAATAATAAAAGCATATAGAAAGCCAAATTGTATTAAAAAACGAAAAAGGTAATTAAAAACTCCCTTTTAAAAACAATTTAGAGAATAAAAATATAGGCAAATCAAAAAAATCTCCATTGTTCAAAATAGCCAAATTGTTTAAATGTTCCGAGAAGTAGACAAAACATTGCTGTTCTCAGCATGCACAGATGATAATTCCATTGGCACCCCTTTCACCAGCTTCATGGAACAAATATGTTCAAATCCACCCCCCTTAGCAACCGCTGAAGGTGCGAGGACCAGCAGTGCATCCGCAGAGAATGATCCAGGTCACCAGGAGCAGAAGCAACCCAGGAAGGATTAAAATATGTGTTCTGAAGCAATGGCAATCATGCTGGGCATCTGTACATGTGATTCTTTAGGGGACTCACCAGCAGAGTAATGCCTTTAGATTGGGCCGGTTGCATCCCAAAACATCTATCCAGCCCAGCGCACACTTGGAAGTGCACAGCTGATAGTGAAATATGAGTTGAAAGCAGTGTAGCCAGACAGGACGAAAGGACAAGAACCAGTTGTCATTAAGTTCTTGAAGCAAGGATGGGCCAAAGGACTGCATAATTCTCTCACGATACAGTAGCACATGTGGCGGTGCCATCCCCATTTGGCTGCATGGCCGAACATCTATTTTGGAGCAAATAGAATAAAATCGGTGTCCCAACAACTAAAGAAAAGACAAGTGGTAAACCTCTGAAAATGCTTCAAAGCAGGAAGTGTATGGAAAGTGGGATAACTTCAAAGACCATCTGGAAGGTTCTAACCAACCTGAAGCCAATTGTTTTTAAAAAGTGTGCTGTCCTTGTGGTTCTGAAAATCTGGACCCTGCCATAATATGGTACCGAGGCCCAACACTCGTGTCACGAGCATCATCGTACCATGACGAATTTGGTGTCGGCAGACCGGTAATGATTAGGACATTATCCCTATGCATTTGCGTCATGATTGAGTGATGCTATCACCCTTAAATCATGGTTTCCGTCTCGAACCCTCGGACTCCATTTTGTGAACGGCATCCATCTTGTGGCTTGCCCTCATATAGTCAATTGATTAAGGTCGAATTCAATCTGAAAGGACACGTCCACCTTAGCTGACTTCCCCATGACCTGGGCGAGCTGCCTTCACTGCCTCCAGCCAAACCTGTTCGGACAGCTCGCAACCCACTGGCCGAGCGAGATTAGCATCAAGGCACAACCTGCCATAAACCATTCACTGCATACAAACCATGCTTTATCATACACACACCTGTCCCTGTTTCTTGTTTATGGCTAGTTTTACGATGAGTAGGTGCCCGATTTTATTGTGGTTTCATCGATATCTGATGGAAGTTTTGGGCCTGGCTGGGTAATCTATCACGAACTGGACATACGAAAATGTAGGTTTGCCATCATGACTTTGCTTTTCCATTGTTATGAAAATATGTATATGACCGTACCGTAAACCAAAGAATTCTTGACTGAAGGTAGTATTTCTGTATAAAAGGAGAAGGCTGGTTCTGTAAAAACGAACAGTCTCCTGAGAATATACACAGAATGCTGTTGTACTTCTAGGACGCTTGTTACTTGGTTGCAGCCAATAAAACTCAATCCTTGACATCACCTAGAAGACTCTGTGTTTCTGTGGTCCAGAACAGGAAGGACTCAAGAGGTCTCCGGGTGTTCCCCTGACACCGCTGGGTTACCGGATCAGTACCGGTTCTGAAAAACCCAGTACTTCAGTTGGTGCCCAACTCGGGCGGTATCAAGCGGTGTCGGTCCAAGCCAGATGTTCGTGAGGAGCTTCGTGTGAAAATTCCGGAGGACGGCCAGCCACTTCAGCGACCCCTGCATGTTGACGTGGTTCCGAAGGTCTTTGCTGCGAGGTTCCCCGCGTCCCGACGGCTACGAAGGACTGCTGCCCTGACTATTGCCCTGTTTTGGACCCATTGATGCTTGGTAGACCGAAACGATAGACAAGTCTTCTAGTGACGTCATCGATCATCAATACTTCAGTTAAGTATAAGTGGAGCGTCTCCAAGTCCTTAGTTTGATTCTTAGTTTTGGTATCCTTGAGATACGCTTTGATTTGGAACTTGCAAGCGCCAAAGCCGAAGGACTCGTGTATTCACGAGAAATATCGTAATCGATAATCCTTTGAAGTTTGAAACTAGACTAGAGAGCGAAGATGCCTGGTCTTAGCAGACTTGGAAACTTGTTTTGTCTTGGTTGTAATAGGGACTCCGGATCAGAGGACTCGTGTCCGGTTCCTCCGATTGGAACTCCAACATATGAGCTTTATGTGAAGCATGGGGTAGGCCCCATCACATACAATGAAGTGTGGATCAAATACACCCGTAAGGACGGTGTTTTAAAATGGCCACAATATGGTAGTTTTGACGCAGAGATCTTAGATAATCTAGAGGTGAAACTGTTCAAGAAGAAAGCCCGGCCGGCGATGTTTGACTCCTTTCGCCTATGGCGTAAAGAAGCCAAACAGAAGGAAATGAAGTTAGCAAAGAAGAATAAAAGAGGTATGTCCATGGTACAAGCCGCAATTGCATACAGGGATAATGAGGAAGAGCAAAAGAGTGAACAAATGCTCAGAAGCAAGAAGTTAGCAGTAGACAAATGCTACCCAATGTTGCCACGTGAAGGACAAGGATCAAAAGAGACACCTGAAAAGGATCCTTTAATGTCCCACTTACTGAGTTCACCACCCCCCTATGCACAAGATGCTACTGCACCCCGCGACGCTTTGTTATACCGCGCCCTGGCGCACGAACTCCAGTTCTTTAACAAGCACCAGCCCCTCTTCCGCTGGTTTCTACCCCTCCAGCGCAGTCCTCTCAAGGGCCGCTGCCTTTGCTACATACTCCATCTGCTTTTTTTACAATTTCGCCTACTGCTCCAACTGCTTATCCTGATACTACTCCTGCTACTGCCTCGACTTCTACTCTACATCAGCCTGTCTCTTCCGGCACATCTGCCCTTCCAACAGCTTCTCCGTCTGTTCGACAGAGAGTAGCTAACACTGTTGCTGGTCTTTTCTCGCCTTTCTTTGGGTCGCCTAACACAACCCCTAAAACAGAACGTAGACAGTTGCGGAGTCGACTGCCTGACTATCAAGAAAGAGAAGTGCTGAATGAGTTAGCACGTAAATGGGTTATGGATACCGTAAACTATGATGTTCAGTCAGTGATGGAAGTTTTCCGTCAATGGGAACCATCTACACAGAGATATGTATTTGAACAGATGTGTATATATCTCCGTGAAGATTTGAGGGGAAATGATCCAGGTTATAACATAGATGAATTATTCCGTGTACGATTTAAGTTCGCAGAAGGCATGATCGTGGGTGCCGATGTCGAACCAGCAATTGAGATGTTATTGTCTTGTAGGAGTAAGGGAAGCCATTCTCGAGCGCTGTCTAAACATGACATGCCAGACAAGAAAAAAGCGCGACAGTACCCCATGAGAGAAGTTCCTCCAGTTTGGAGGGAAAGCAATGCGAATGCGAATCCAGCCATTCCCCCACATTTCCAGCGTGTATGGGTACATGTTCCATGGAAAAGATCTGAAGTTTTGGCTCTAAAACAGACATTGCCTGATCCCCGCAAAAAACCCTGCTGGGTATTATAAGGAGTTATCACAGACTGCCAGTTCATGTATCATGAATTTAGCCGATGTAGACATGTTGTTTGGGAATGTTGTTCCACAGCCTTTATGGGGAAAAATTCGTCATACAGACCATGACCGAGAGTTAGGTGATACATGGGTTAATATTGCCGCTGCTGATGCTAGACAAGTTGGTGGTGCTAAACCTGAGCCTTTAGTAGCAGAACTCCCTGGTAGAATTATCACGTATATGAAGACTTTAATGCCTGAATTGCGTGTGAATTGGGACAAGTTGTCTGCGTGCAAACAGAAGAAAGATGAGAATGTGTCTGATTTTTTCACGAGGTTTGAAGAGACCTTCGTCGATCATAGTGGTCAGGATATGGCTACTGAAGGTGGCCAAAGATTGTTTGTAGACAAGTTTGTGCATAATCTGCTTCCTGAACTATGTAATAAATTAAGGGATTCTGAGAGTGCTTGGGCTGTTTCCACGTCAGCGCAGATTTTAGCCACAGCCCAGTACTACGAAAAGAGACGCAAAGACGAGCTAGAGAAGGCAGACAAAAGGACTAAAGATTTGAAAACTAAAGTCCTTCTCCAGCAAGCTTATCCGCCTCGCACTGCTAGTCAGCAAGATTATCAGCAACCACAGCAGTATTCGAGGGACTCACGAGGAAATGAGTCTCCTCAGCGGCATTTACAGTATGGTCCGAATCAGTGTGCATATTGCAAGGAGGAAGGTCACTTTAAGAATAGTTGTCCAGCTTTATTGCGACGTTTAAATGGTGTTTCTGGTACAAGAGGTAGAGGTGCTCCGCAGGCTCCTAGGGGTAGGGGCCGTGGAACTTTCTCACAGGACGCTCGTCCATTTCCGCCTCAGAATTCCATGAACAGTTTTGACCAACAGAATATTGCGTCCTCTAGGACAACTCAGTACTATAGTGATGATTACTATGCAGAGAACGAGAATGAGGGTAACGATTGCTAGGACAGTCATGGACAAAGAGAGGGAGTTGTTTCAGTTCTAGTAGATCAGAATGGACCATACGTTGAGGTGATTACATCAGGTGTGTCAGAGCCTTTTCTGTTGGATACAGGTGCTACAAAGAGTTCTATGATACACTCGAAACTTCCTGGCGCACCTTTGTCTGGCGAAATGAATGTTTCCATAGGTTTTTCTGGCGCCCATGTTAGGAACCCGATTTCATGCCCTATGCCCCTGTTCGTCGGTCCTTGTGAATTCGAAGCACCCCTTATTCTAGCAACAGGTTGTGGTGAAAACTTGTTGGGATTAGACTTGTTAAAAAGATTGTATGCGACTCTGTACTGTTCTCCTTCGGGAGTACAACTTACTCTAGGCAAGAAAGAGGTTTCTCCGATGTATTTGTCAAAGGAGAATATTCCAGCAGAGTTGTCTTCTCTGCCAGATACACTTTGGGCTACTGGATCCAATGATGTGGGTCTCTTGGAGATAGCACCATACGTTATAACATTGAAGGCCAATGTTAGGTTGCCACGTATTCCCCAATACAAGATCTCTAGTGAAGGTGAAAAAGCATTGTTGGCAATCATTTATGATCTGGTTGAGAAAGGTGTCATTGAAAAAACAACAGGCAACATTTGTAACAGTCCTGTTCTGCCAGTTTTGAAGCGTACTGACCCTTCCCAGCCACCTGCGTACAGATTTGTGATTGATCTTAGGGAAGTGAACAAGATTGTTGTTCCACAGTTTCCAGTTGTTCCCGATATCACTGCCTTACTGACTATGATTCCGGCGTCAGCCACTTGGTTCTCGGCGATTGATTTGAAGAATGCTTTCTTCAGCATCCCGATTGCCGAGGAGAGCAGAGATATTTTTGGCTTTAATTTAGGAGGACGAAGTTTCCGCTTCAAGCGCGCTCCTCAGGGCTACTGTGAGAGTCCATCTATATTCAGTCAAGCTCTGAAATCACAACTTGACACGATTATCTTACCTGACGGCGCGACTCTCATTCAGTATGTCGATGATTTACTGGTCGCTGCAGATACTGAGGAAATTTGCAAGGAAAGCACGTTGTTATTGTTGAGGCATCTATGTGGCATGAAGCACAAGGTCTTTCTCTCGAAATTACAATTTTGTCGACAAGAAGTGACCTACTTAGGTCACATCTTATCGAAGGAGGGAAGGAAGCTGGCCCCAGAGAGAATACAGGTAATTGCAAGATTGAGTGTCCCTAGAACACAGAGAGAAGTGCGTGCTTTCTTGGGCATTACATCATATTGCAGACAATGGATACCCAATTTCTCCTTGTTGGCCAAACCTTTGGTGGCATTAACTTGCAAGGATACACGAAACCCATGCCTTGGTCTGAAGATTGTCAGACGAGTTTTCACGAATTACGCGATGCATTGTGTTCGGCTCCTGTGTTGGGTAACCCCGACTACAGCAAGCCTTTCACATTATACGTCCATGAGAAGGAAGGTTGTGCATCATCAGTCCTGACACAGTCCTTTGGGGACAAACAGCGTCCATGCGCATACTTTTCAGCAACTCTAGATCCCGTAGCTAAGGCATTGCCAAGTTGCTTGAGAGCCACTGCAGCAGCAGCTGTCTGTATTCGACAGTCTGCTGGGATAGTAATGAATAACACACTAGTCGTTATGGTCCCACATGCAGTAGACATTTTGCTAAACAGAACAAAGACACAGCACTTAACTAGTGCTCGACTGTCAAGTTATGAGCTGACACTGTTAGCGAGTCACATACACATCAAGAGGTGTGATACCCTCAACCCAGCGACGTTATTGCCCATTCCAGCAGAGACAGATGAGGTTGAGAAACATGACTGCTGTTTTAGGACAGAAGAAGAAACCAAAGGTAGAGTAGATTTACAGGATACCCCTCTTCCTGAATGTAATGATGCCTTATATGTTGATGGTTCGTGTTTCAAGTTGCCGAATGGTGATACGACTGCGGCATATGCTGTGACAACATTGCACACGATCATTGAAGCTGCACGTATCCCACACCATTCTGCGCAAGCAGCAGGATTGAACGCACTTACAAGAGCGTGTGTGTTGGCAGAAGAAAAGCGAGTGAATATATATACAGATAGCCAATACGCCTTTGGCGTGGCTCACAGTTTTGGACGATTGTGGCGTGAACGTGGGTTCTTGACATCACATGGTAACAAGATACAGCATGGTCAGCTAGTGAATGAGCTCCTCGAGTCACTGACCTTGCCACTACAAGTTGCGATTGTGAAATGTAGTGCACACAGAAAGGTGACGGATGATGTTGGTCGTGGGAATGCATTTGCAGACGAAGTTGCAAAAGAGACTGCAAGGAACGTGATGAGTCGAATGTATGTTGCAGGTCCCGCGAGATGGATTTGTGATGTGGGTATGTGTGAAGACACAATTGAAAGTGTGAGGTCTATGCAATCCGAGGCCACTGAGAAAGAGGTGAATGAATGGAGAGAAAGCAAGGGTAGATTGGATGCGAATGGTTGTTGGGTCGAATTATCAGAGCATCAGAGATGGCTTCTACCCGATGCGTATGTGCTTGCAGTGGTGACAATGGCCCATGGAATGGCTCACATCAGTGTGAAAGGGATCTGTAAGTTGTTGGCCCCAGTATGGCAGAATAGTGGCATCCCAAAATGTGCAGAGAACGTGGTCAAGAACTGTATGGTGTGTCTGAAGTACAATCCCGGTAAGGGAACTCCAACTCCAGCTGGTGATTTTGCGCCTCCAACGTACCCGTTCGAGGTTTTGCAGCTAGATTTCATCCACATGGAAAGGTGCAACAACCTGAAATATGTACTCGTTGTTGTTTGTGCCTTTTCCAGGTGGGTGGAAGCATATCCCCTTAAGGACAATACTGCCTTGTCCACAGCCAAAGCCCTGGTCAAAGACTTCTTCCCCAGATTTGGAATGCCTCGAGTGGTCTGGAGTGATAATGGAAGTGAATTCGTGGGACGAGTGATGAAGAGAGTGTGTGAAAGTCTAGGCATACTCCAAAAATTCCACGCTGCAAATCACCCCCAGTCAGCAGGACTAGTAGAGTGCTACAACGGCACGCTCAAGTTGAAACTAGCTAAGATCCAAGCCAGCACAGGCCTTAAATGGCCTGATGCCCTGCCCTTGGCACTCCTATCTACCAGGATGACTGTCCATTCTAGAATGGGACTTAGTCCCCACGAAATAGTGTTTGGCCGACCGGCCAACATTTGGGGAGTACCAAGACCCAAGAAGCTAAGCGAGATAGAACATCCTGTACTGCTTGACTATTTGTATGAATTGACGACTAAATTGCGTGTTTTACACCAACAGATCCACGACAGCCGGCCTCCAGTCTCTGAAGCTCCAGGCCATCAAATCGATCCTGGATCCTGGGTATTGGTGAAGACCTTCCAGCGAACAAAGAACGAACAGCCCAGGTGGACTGGGCCACACCTCGTCCTTCTGTCCACTAGATCAGCCGTTCGTGTGGAAGGAAAGAAGAACTGGATCCACGGGACCCACTGCAAAAGGGTCCCGTTACCTCTGCCTTATGACCGATGGGTCCAGGAAGGAATTGCTGACTCTGAAAACGAAACGGTGCCACGATTTGTACCCTTCAGTGATGCACGTTTGAAGGGAACTACTACAGAGAAAGAGAGCGATAATATTCTGCAAGGATCTGTGCCACCGTCAATGCAATTGGACACTGCCGAACCTGAACTTTTGTTTCAAGATAACACAACACCAGGTCGAAACCGCTATAACTTGAGGCCAAGATCTATGCTTAAGGACAAATAAAAGAGTTTTCTTTTTTGATTGTGCAGCTCTCTCATCTAGGTTACTTGCTCATTTTTTTCTTTTTCGAACCGCCATCCGGGTTCTGCTTCTAGGGTCGCGGTTGCCACAGTCTTTGGAGTGCAGCTGGAGACGGTTAGGTCGACAGTTCTGGTTGGTCTGAGGGAGTTACCCTGGACTGAACAGAAGCACTCTGGGGCAGAATCAACCTCCCACCGCGGGCAGCAACATAGAGGATGGAGTTTCCTAAGATAGAGAGACCTGCTAGATCAGCAAACTTTGAAAAGACAATCTGCACTGTGATGGCAAGAAAACAATTTTTGATAATATGCATTTTAATGTTGTGTAGCATAATGATGTTTTTGGTGGGCTATGCTCTGTTCATCTTTCGAGTTACATTTATACACGACATCCAGCCAACACCTCCTCCTACTGTTTCCCCGCACTCTTTCCACCCCCTACCTGAACACGAATCTGTCAGAAGAGTAGAATTCATAAACAACTCATTTATCCAGCTCCTACACCAGCACCAGTCTGTAGTGAACACCACGAACTGTTGGGTATGTGGACTCATGCCACACACGACAGACAAGGGTATCCCGTACTTTGCCCTGCCATTTAGCTATCACGGTTCTCTGTGGGCATTTCAAACCATGTTCCTGTTTGCCCTCGAACCATATGTCCCGGGAAAGAATTCCAGCAACAAAGCACTAGTGGCAGGAATTAGAAATATGAGTCGAGACATCGACACAGTTAGAACAATTCCCAAAGATGAAGTGACGCCCTACAGTAGATGGAATATAACTAAGTATGGAATATCCTTGAGTGAGAGCCAGCCAGCAAAGAAATCCTTCCCAATCTGGATAGTACCCCACCAAGGTCGCCTATGTCTGCAGGGAAATGGCAAAAACCCCAGGGCTCAGCTAGGGAAGAGTGTCTGTACCGAAACTTATGTCTTCTCATCTCAGACATCTCCTTCATTCTTGGCAGCTAAGGGTACCTACTTTGTCTGCTACGATAGAGCATACATATGGTTGCCCCCTGACTTTTCGGGCACATGCTTTATCTCATTCCTGCTGCCACCCACCTACACGGCCGAGGCAGATTACCACCGGACAAGGTCAGTTAGGGGTGTCATGAGTCAAGATGACACTGCGGAACAGGAGTTTGGAGATTTCGCAAAGGGTTTTCTGCCATTTTGGGGGCCTATGGTGAACAGCAGAAACATTCGCCAATTGACGAGTGTAGTTGAGTCCGCCGTGATCGAAACGGCTGGTGCCCTTAGTAACTTGACTGCGGAACTCCAGTCGGACCGCCTTATGACTCTTCAGAACAGGGTTGCCCTAGATGTCATACTTGCAGACCGTGGTGGGGTATGTAGAGTGATCCAATCCAGTTGCTGCATTTTCATCCCTGATAATGCTCCGACAGTGTACCAGGCCATCTCCAAACTGCACAAGATCTCTGATTCCTTTCATGTGGACAAAGGGGACTGGTCCCTGCTAGGGTGGTTCTGGGAACTGATATCTGCCTGGGGATGGAAAATTCTGATATTCATTGGGATGATCTTAGCCATTCTGTTCCTGTTTTGCCTATTTGTGCAGTGCGCTCCTGCAATATGTGGCCTGTGTGCTGCATCATGTATAAGGAAGCCTGTTGCTGATGAACTGAGCAACAGGATGATGCTACAACAGCATCTTCACGACTTCATGAACACAGATTTGGACTCAGATTAGCATGAGTCATTGCCTATATAAGGGCAAAAGGAGGGTCTGTGGCTCTGAAAATCTGGACCCTGCCATAATATGGTACCGAGGCCCAACACTTGTGTCACAAGCATCATCGTACCATGACGAATTTGGTGTCGGCAGACCGGTAATGATTAGGACATTATCCCTATGCATTTGCGTCATGATTGAGTGATGCTAGCACCCTTAAATCATGGTTTCCGTCTCGAACCCTCGGACTCCATTTTGTGAACGGTATCCATCTTGTGGCTTGCCCTCATATAGTCAATTGATTAAGGTCGAATTCAATCTGAAAGGACACGTCCACCTTAGCTGACTTCCCCATGACCTGGGCGAGCTGCCTTCACTGCCTCCAGCCAAACCTGTTCGGACAGCTCGCAACCCACTGGCCGAGCGAGATTAGGATCAAGGCACAACCTGCCATAAACCATTCACTGCATACAAACCATGCTTTATCATACACACACCTGTCCCTGTTTCTTGTTTATGGCTAGTTTTACGATGAGGAGGTGCCCGATTTTATTGTGGTTTCATTGATATCTGATGGAAGTTTTGGGTCTGGCTGGGTAATCTATCACGAACTGGACATACGAAAATGTAGGTTTGCCATCATGACTTTGCTTTTCCATTGTTATGAAAATATGTATATGACCGTACCATAAACCAAAGAATTCTTGCCTGAAGGTAGTATTTCTGTATAAAAGGAGAAGGCTGGTTCTGTAAAAACGAACAGTCTCCTGAGAATATACACAGAATGCTGTTGTACTTCTAGGACGCTTGTTACTTGGTTGCAGCCAATAAAACTCGATCCTTGACATCACCTAGAAGACTCTGTGTTTCCGTGGTCCAGAACAGGAAGGACTCAAGAGGTCTCCGGGTGTTCCTCTGACACCGCTGGGTTACCGGATCAGTACCGGTTCTGAAAAACCCAGTACCTCATCCTCACCATATTAGAACTGTTAAAAATGCTATGCACTAGCTCCTCAAAATGGTGTGGGAGATTGGTGCTAAGTAGCAACTGTATCTCAGAGGGAGATCTTGCAACTTGAAGACCAAACAACTATCATGCACATGAAAAGGCCATTTCCTTCAGAAACATTAAATCTTTCAGTCAGCTTTCTGTTCATCAATTTTTCTTTTTGCATTTGATACATCAAATGGGATGAGTATGCCCCAACATGGGTCCTGTGCTCTCCTTGCCACTGGAGTCAAGCAAGCCTGGCTGATGAGGAGTGAAACCTCAAAACCAGTCATAGGATACTTGTTTCCAGTCCAGGGAGGACGTGGCCTGGCAGTTCCTGTTGGACTGTTCCCATAGGGAGCAGGGTCAAGACTGATTTGTATATGTCTGGGTTCAAACTGGAATAGCATGGGGAGCAAACAACTATGGATTTGGGCCCAGATCTCTGTGCTGGGGTGAATGTATGACATTGTTCTGCATTTTGTTAATCAATTGTTCTTTTTGCATTTGTCACCCCGAGTGGGACGGGTATGCTTAGACACGGATCCTGATCTCTCCATGCCACTGGAGTAAAGCTAGCCAGGCTGATGAGGAGAGAACCCCAAAACCAGTCCTAGGACACTTGTTTTCAGTCCAAGGAAGACTATACCTGGAAAATCGGGGTGGACTGTTCCCATAGGGAGCAGGGTCAAGACTGATTTGCATACAGTTGGCTACAAACTGGAATGGCATGGGGAGCAAAAAAAGATGGATTTAGGCCCAGATCTCTGTACTGGGGTGAATGTATGACATTGTTCGGCATTCTGTTCATCAGTTGTTCTTTTTTCAGTCTGCCTAAAGCATCACATTTCACACTCAAAGGTTTTATCGAAGGCCAAATTGTTGCATTCCTAACTCTGCAGACATGTGGAAACAGTATTTGTGTATTACAGGTCACAACCCCAGAAACCATGACCAGATATGGTATTGATGGTTGTAACCCACAGAAACCTTGACTATTTAACATCAAATACCTCACATTAGAGAGCAATCTAAACACCAGATGAATCACAGCATCAGGGAGAACCTTTAGGATTGCATGACAAGTTTACCTTGTATGCATTATATTCTCTGTGGAGTAAATAATCTCTGATAACTAAAGAATGGCATAAAGTATTCTCACAGTCTGTACCACTAACAAAACCTGTAGCACCATTCCTATAATGATAAGTGAAAGGTAGGATCGGTCCCTCATGTTCAAACTGTTCTCCTAGCGCTTCATATATGCCTATCTGATGATGTTGGAAACAGTATTTGAAGTGAAAAGTTTAAATTGGCAGAGAAATAAATGTGTGTATTAGCCAATCTGCACTTGGTACCTCCTCAAGAGTAAATGGTAATTTCTAAACTTTTCTATGTGTAACATAGTTTATGTTGTGTTTTTATTAGCCTTAATGGTCTGTTTCTTTGTTGAGTTGTATGGTAAAAGAAAAACTGGTGGTATTCATGTGTTTCCAAGGAACACAACCAGTGCATAATGTCTATAGAGCCCAATTTAGTAGCATAATAGACCAAAGCTGTGATTGCCCATGTTGCAAAGATGACATGTCATTCTGTATGATGACAATAGCAGATGATGCAATGTCACCGGTAGAATATATCCTAGTGGATAATTTAGTCATACCATTACCAACTACTGCTGGAGCCTTTCTAAATTTGCTCAGTCAATTTCAAGTATCTCTTAGCAGCTCTCTGCTCTAAAACGTCAAACACTTCATTGTATATTGCTTACAGAAAGCGCTTTTGAGGTGGCTTTTGAGGACCTAACAAAAAATCTGTAGGACCATGTCATCATAAAAGATGAGACAAGTGTTGGTTCACCTCAGACAACATTGAATTTTCTAGCCACTCTAGGCACAACTTTCCAACACTGTATGTTGTCAACACTCCTATGTGTTCTGTTTGCATGTAATGTGTGTTCAGGCCTATTTAGCCTAAATCCTTTTGTGTTGTCAAGAAAATGTCCCTAATATCCATTAGTATCTAAAGGCCATACTAATCCTCCCACTGGATTGAAATGTAAAGAACTGTATGTCCCATTCTAAGCATGTTGCCAAATGTGTATTCCGTGTAATTAGTGAATTTCTGCCAATTCCCGAAGTATACAAAAGTGGACATTTTTGGTACATTGAGATCCTTTATGTTGGCCTACACAAGATATATGTCAAAAGAAGGGGAGGAGGTGGATCAGGTGAAGATCCAAGGGCTCAGATTACCATTCCTGGAAATAAGAGAATGGAAGGTCCAGCCAAAGTCAGAGCACAAAGGAACAATGACTAACAAAAAGCGACTCGGCTGTTCCTAAAAGAGAGAAGAAGGGAAGTTTCGGTCACAGGAAGGTTAGAGGTAGTGCTCAGTGGAGTGCTACCCTGGGTATCCAATTTGTTGGATTTAATGGCCTCACACACCCTTGCGAGTGTCATGCTTCATCATAGGCGTTTGCTCCTCGTAGGGCAGGCGGTGCAATGCCCTACGGGCTCACCTCAAAGAGGGGCTCTTTGACGGAGATCTTTTTTCCAACTGCCTATGGGTGAAGTGCGAGTGAGGGGCCAGGAAGGAAGGGATAGTGTAGATAAGTGGATTTAAAATGTAGCACAAGGTACCGGAGATCAATTTATTCTGGTGGTCCCCTGCCACAAGTAAAAACAGTGGGAAGCCTATTCCACGTCACGATCCAGGACTACATTACATATCGTGAGGTCAACATGTTTCACGCCTATGCACATTGGCTGCGATTCTTCAGGACCTAGTTAATTACATCTATCGCTAAGAAACATGACCTAGTAAAGTGTCAGATATTATTTACAGTTGTACTACCTGTTGTACTACCTGAGTGGGACTGCTCTTGCCTAGAGGAGGCAAAAGAAATCATTACCATAGTTAGGTGACAACAAGTGCCCTTTGTGACCGTGAACACGCAGTGTTGTTGTGGATAAAGTGACACATTAGCAGTGACATACTAGTGGTGATTGGTGACCAGTATGTATTGACTTATATCACAATACAACAAAACACAGCATCCATAGTTTAAGACTAAAATAAAAAATTAAATATTAAAAACAGCAGCAGTTTCTTCAGAGTCTCTGGTTCACAACCTATGGCAAGGGTAGCATGTTACTCACCTAAAGGTCAAGGAGTACAGGTGTCAACAGTACCCGGTAGGTGTGACATCAAGGGGGGGAACCATAGGGGTTTAAGGCTACGGAAGGAGACAAGTAAAAAAGCACGCTAACTGAATCGTTTTTATTAATACTACAGGTGCCGGTTGATGTTGGAGTAAGAAGGTGGCCGGCAGAAAGTATGAAGCACTATGTCATCTCAGTGTTATGAGGGTTAGTTAGCCACGTGAGCCTCGTTAACCATGTATGAGGTTTAATACCAGAAACTCGATCCTACTATTAAAATTCTTATTCCCATCGTTAAGGTAAAGCATTAATCGCCTACTGGGAAAGTTCCCAGGTGTAGTGCATCATAGAGTTTGCATATTGCTCAACCCTTGTCGTTGCCGCTAAATAGAGGGAGGAAGGGCGCTGTGGTAACTCCCCATCTATCGTTAGATTTGGGCGTTTTAAGCAGCGTGTCATAGTTCACTGGTCGGTAATGTGACCTCGCAGTGTCTATACCGAGTTAGGGGGTTAGCGTAAGACGGTAGCCTGATCCTCAGTTCTGGTCTCAACTTAGCAAGGTAAAGGTGAACCCTCCCTTGTTCTGCCTACATCGCGTTTAAGTGGTAGCGCTTCGTGATGAAGACCTTAGGGAAGCTCGCCAAAGACGTGTAGGGATTAACTATTATCTACAGATCTCGAGCACATCGCGCTCGCTCCCAGTGCCCATATCACGGTAAGGAGTCAGTACTAACGGGTCAGATTAACCGTGGAGTATTTCCTTGCAGTGCTTATATCACTTGTGGGAATTTGGCGCGCAATAAGTTAGACGAACGGGAAACGGGTCAGCGGAGTGCAAGCCGCGCAACCGCATGTCCATCATAACGTCTGTTACCCAGTGCAGGGGATAAAAAAAAAACTTCCCGCTGCCTTGGTCAAAGCCCGTTGTGCCTACCCATCGCTACCGGGATCCGGATAGTAATGGATCTCGGCGTTCAGGTCTGTTAAGTGATTGTTGGGGGCGTGGTCATTGCTGAAGGTGATCCCGCATTGTGTGTCATGTGGGATTGGACATTATCACGGGGGCCATCTTGGAACGGACCAATACTCCTTGATATGGGTGTAATACATGTCAATGTTTGTTGAAAAGCGAGTGATTGCCACTTTTTACATGGGAAATAATTGTATTAATATATTCACATTAATCTGGAGGTTTAAACACACATGTGTGACAAGATTAAGTACTTATAATTTATAATTTAATGCTGGGCCAGGCAGGAGACAGGGATAGAGGGGGAACCTCGTGTTGGTATGTTTGCTAGTACAGTAAAGAGGTATCTGAAAGCCAAATATTATAGTGCACTCCACGGGATGTCCTCATTAAGTCCCCGCCTATCTGAGGATAACTGATGTATCCACCTCTGTTCCTTCTGGAACAAGTTCTGCTTAGATTTGTTGCTTGGTGTCTCAAGGATGAGCCATCTCAGTGAGTCAGCAGTGTGGTTATGGTCTACAAAGTGCCTGCACATCTTAGTATTAGTTTTTTTGCAACAAAAGTTGCTTCTGTGTTCTGAGATGCGGATCTTAATGGGGCGGGTGGTCATGCCCACGTATTGTAGATCGCAAGGGCATCTAAGCAGGTAGATGCAGTTAGAGGTGTTGCAGTTGGTGTGGCATCGGAGTTCCCACAGAAATGTCTCTGTTAGCTGGATGGACTTGATAATGCTGGTAAAGAGGCAAACACTGCACGAACCACAGGGGTAGTGTCCCTTTACTGGAGGGAGTTGCCAGAGTGTATTTTGCCTGTGGGTTTCAGTTTGTTTATGCCTGGTGTGCACTAAGATGTCCTTAATATTCTTAGACCTTTTGAAGGCAAACCTGGGGATCGCAAGGTTAAGGTTTCCTGTGTTGAGGATCTGCCAATGTCTCTTAATGATTTTCTTGATTTCATTAGAGACTGGGGTGAAGGTTGTCACACAGGTCAAAAGATCATTGTCTTGAGGGGTTTGAGCATTATACTCCAAGAGGGCCCCTCTGTGATTATTCTGTGCCCGTTTTCGTGCCTTGTAGATCTTCCTAGTTGGATAACCTCTCTCTTTCAGATTGCGGGAAAGGATGCTGGACTCAGTTTTATAATCTGTTAGGTTGGTACAGTTGCGCCTAACCCGCAGGAACTGGCCAAAAGGAAGGTTCAGTCTCAAAGCTCTGGGGTGGTGGCTCGTGAAAAGGAGTAGACTGTTCCGGTCCGTGGGCTTCCGATACATAGTGGTATCGATCTTACCCCCCTCTAGTCTGATGGTAAGGTCCAGGAACGCTATCCTGGAGTTAGAGGCAGTGATGGTAAAGGTAAGATAGTTGTTAAGGGTATTCAGCCAGTTGAAGAACTCTAGGTAAAGATCTTCAGTCCCTGTCCAGAGTATGAGGATATCATCAATGAACCTCCTCCAGAGTTTGATGTTAGAGTGGTAGGGGTTCATTGGTCCATTGATATGTTTTTCCTCAAAATCTGCCATGTAGAGGCAGGCCACCGAAGGGGCAAAAGTACTACCTATTGAAGTTCCCTGGGTTTGATGGTAATGTTGTCCTTTAAATTCGAAGAAATTCTCAGTCAGGGCAAGGTTCGCACACTCCATAATAAAGGAGGGTGGCGTGAGAGAGGACCATTCCTCCATGTTGAGGATTCTCTCAATCACCCCGAGTGTGGCCATCTGTGGGATGTTAGTATAGAGGGCCTCCACATCAAGGGTGATAAGGAAATCAATTTGGATGTCTTCCTGTAGGTTGTCAAGGAGAGGAAGAACGTCCTTAGTGTCTTGGACATAGGACGGAATTCTCTTCACTAGAGGTTGCAGGAATTGGTTGCAAAATTGCGAGAGGGGCACCAAAACTCAGCCTATTCCCGATACAATTGGGCGTCCAGGCACTGGGGTTGTCCCCTTATGAATTTTAGGCAGGGAGTAGAAGTAGGGTACCCTAGTGTCTTTTTTCACAAGGAACTCAGCCTCTTTTTTTGTGATCCACTCTTGACATTCTGCAGATTCAACCATTCCTGTGATTGTAGTCTTGAGTCGTTCAGTGGGGTTAGATGGAATTGGGGTGTAGTAGCGCCTATCCCCTAGTTGTCTTAGACACTCTGTTTCATAATCCGTGGTGTCCATTATTACTGTGGCTCCACCCTTATCGGCCTGTTTTATGGTGATGGCCCCATCGTTGGCCAGGGAGTTCAACAACTGCATTTCCGTTTTGGAAAGATTGTGATGTCTCTGGGCAGGTCTCAGTGCTCCAATGTCCTTGAGCACGCCCTGCTCGTACGTGAGGATTTCATTTGGGACCATCCCGCTGTGTGGCGTGAAGGTTGATGGATTGTGGAGGCCTGAGTCAGTAGGTGTCTTGAATGGTCTTCCATCGAAGAAAGATCTCAATCTGATCTTCCTGAAGAATTTCTGGATTTCGCAGTTTAGTTCGAAATTGTCTATTTTAGGAGTAGGGATAAAACCTAGCCCTTTCTGGAGGACTTTTTCTTCAGACGTTGTGAGCTGGCGTGATGAGAGATTCACTACCAAACTTACTTCCGTCCTGTCTTGCTCCTGGTTTCCATCCCTTGGGCTTGTGTGTCCTCCCACTGCACCCTCTTATCTGGAGCGTTTCCTCGCCTGCGCCCGCGTCCTCTGCCCCAACCTCTGTCTAAAAAAGGCTGCTGGTTGATGCCATGGGGGCGAAATGAGGAGGGTACTGGGGTACAAAGGGTGTCATCGGATGTTGGAAATGTGGAAATTGCCACACCGGTGGCCCCTGGTAGGGGGGATGTGGATAGAAGGATTGACCCCGTCTACCCCCTCTATTCCCCTTACGTGGTCCCTGTTGCCACTCATCCCCGCTCGAGTTGCTGTCACTATTAGAGCCTCGTCTAGACAAGGTGGTACTTGAGTCGGAAAGATATCCTGTCCCTGGAGGAACAAAGTCGTCCTTAAGATAGGGATAAACCTTCTCTTTGGAGAAGCGATCGATATCCTTCTGCAACTTGGCAACTTTTTGTTTCATTAGAAAGTCTTTGTGTTCTGAAATTTCTTTGTTAAGTTCTGCCAGCTTGGTCTTAAAACCGGGGTTCTGTCCGGTGTTTTTGAGGGCGCTCTCTGCTGCCTGGATTTTACTGAGAAGTTCATCTGCCAGTCGTTTAGCAGTATTGACCAGGAGGATGAGTAGGTCATGTGTGCACTTCCACGAAATTAGCGACCATTCTATCTTGAATTGGCCGTCCTCCCAGAAAATCCTGGGGAAGTTTTTTACAATCAGGCCATTTGGTGCTATTTTTGCCTTAAAATACTCAGCCATGAGTGCTCCATGTAGGGTGATTCTAACCCACTCTCTCTTCATGTCAGAAAGTGATTTCCAGTCTGCGGATTTGCTCCCTGTGGAGGTGTCTATATCAATGCCCAGGATGGACGGAAGTCTATGAATGGCACAACAACACTGCGTGTTCACGGTCACAAAGGGCACTTGTTGTCACCTAACTATGGTAATGATTTCTTTTGTCTCCTCTAGGCAAGAGCAGTCCCACTCAGTAAGTACAACAGGTAGTACAACTGTAAATAATATCTGACACTTTACTAGGTCATGTTTCTTAGAGATAGATGTAATTAACTAGGTCCTGAAGAATCGCAGCCAATGTGCATAGGCGAGAAACATGTTGACCTCACGATATGTAATGTAGTCCTGGATCGTGACGTGGAATCCTAATTTCCTGCGATCATAGGCTACCCACTGTTTTTACTTGTGGCAGGGGACCACCAGAATAAATTGATCTCCGGTACCTTGTGCTACATTTTAAATCCACTTATCTACACTATCCCTTCCTTCCTGGCCCCTCACTCGCACTTCACCCATAGGCAGTTGGAAAAAAGATCTCCGTCAAAGAGCCCCTCTTTGAGGTGAGCCCGTAGGGCATTGCACCGCCTGCCCTACGAGGAGCAAACGCCTATGATGAAGCATGACACTCGCAAGGGTGTGTGAGGCCATTAAATCCAACAAATTGGATACCCAGGGTAGCACTCCACTGAGCACTACCTCTAACCTTCCTGTGACCGAACCTTCCCTTCTCTCTTTTAGGAACAGCCGAGTCGCTTTTTGTTAGTCGTTGGCCTACACAAGATGTCTGCTGCACAGTTTTGTTCAGGAAAGTCAGTTGGTGTGGTATAAGGCATGCTCTAAATAAAGCGATGTACCCCTGAACCTGCTAATCTCTAGTTCTCCATATTGATTTTACATCAATATTGTCTTTCCAAAAGTCATACCCTTGTGTTGATAGCTGGGAAATGAAAGATGCAGAATAAATGTCGGAGAAGTAAGTTTATAGTAATAAGATTCTGGGTCTGCTGGATCATGACATGAAAAATATGTAAACCTCTGTGCAAATATTGTAGAGCTACGCTGTGGTGGTGTAGGGCAATGGTTCCATTGAGTGTAATTAAATACTGCACATGGAGTACATGCTTCATGTAAATAATGGTGACCATAATGGTGAAAACAGAGCATTTCATCATAATTAGATGTACTGTCATATATTTTTTTCACTTTTAAAATAGGAGTAATGATCTACATCAGCAAGCATTTCAGGCACTGTGTTAATGTCCCAATAATCAGAGATAGTACCAGGAGTGATAACCTCATTTAAGAAAATAAGAAATACATATGGAACATTTAAAACTTCTGTCAGTCCAAATATTTCATAGGTTACCTTATCTCAAACAATTCCACCAGGAACTGGAACAGCTGAAATGTTCACAAGGGGAAGGTTTCTTCACACTTTGTGTGATGAAGAATGAGGTTTCTAAACCTTGTTGACAAGTTCAACAGCAGAGCATTCTGGGAGATAGTGTCCATTCAGAAGCAGGAAAAAGACAGCCACAAAGCCAATCCAAATGAAGAAGAAAAGCAATGAAATTGTAATCCTAATGTATATCCACAGAGGGATAAGATATGTCTTTTTGGGGAAACAACCTTTACAACGCAGTCATTACAACACACTACCTTTACAACGCAGTCATTACAATGCAACATCCTTTACACCGCATGCCATTACATTGCAGGTCACTACAAAACATGTAATTACAACGCATGGCACTACAACGCATGCCATTACAACACATTATAAGGTAAGTAATGGGGAATAGTAATTTTTACCCCTACACTATCGAACACTTACCCTACTGTTGCACTCATTGGAGTAGGTATAGTAATTTATACCCCTACACTATCCAACACTTACCCTACTGTTGCACTCACTAGAGTGGGAATAGTAATTTTTACCCCTACACTATCCAACACTTACTCTACTGTTGCACTCACTGGAGTGGGAATAGTAATTTTTACCCCTACACCATCCAACACTTACCCTACTGTGCCCGTAAAAGTAATATGCGTTGTAATTGTATGCATTGTAATGGTATGCATTGTAATGGAATGCGTTGTAAATGTAGTTTCTAAAAATGCGTTGTGATGGCATACGTTGTAAAACCATGCATTGTAAAAGATGTTGCAATGTAAAAATTGTGTTGTAAAGGCATGCGCTGTAAATGTTTGCATTGTAACATCATACATTTGTCTTTTTGAGCTAAATAAAAAGTTCACTTGGTCCTCATTGTGGAGGTGGATCTGACAAATCTGAAGAGAAGTAATCAAAGTAGACAAAATTGTCAGTGTCTGTTTGCACAAATGTGGGGGGCTCGTGAAGCTGTGTGGAACTGGTTGCTGACTCCAAGCTTGGTACATTGTAGACGTCATCATTATCTGCTTGCAGAGTTGAAATCTGTGTATTAGCATTTGATGATGTAACAGTAAGTGTGATACAGTGTTAGCCGTCCCCAGTGGGGAAGAAGAAGCTTCATGGCTGGCCAAAGTTTGTAATAGGGCTTACCTTAGTGGGAGAAGGCAGGTATCTACCCAGGAGCCCTGGACGCTTACTACTTTGAACTGGCCACATGATGTGGTTTGATGAGATCAATAATCACAAATGGCTTGTGTTTGCCACCGGCAAGAGGTGCTAAAATACAGTTCTAGTACTGTCAACAGGCAGGACAGGCCAGGCGCTCTATAAGATGGCCATGAACTCCTTCTTGTCAATTATTTTCTCCCATACTAGATCTCTGATATTTGGACACCAACCAGGAATTGCTGGTGCTTCCTTCACTTCACCAATGGTGGAACATTTCTCTTGGATGTTTCTCTGTGCTTCTATGGACTTGTTCAGGTCCTGTAAAACAACCAAATGTTCATTGATATCAAAAGGTGTTTCCAGTACCAATGTACTGAGACTTTCAAGGTCTGGAACCCACATCTTAACCTCAAACTGGACTTCATAGGAAGTCCGACCACTCAACGATTGTCTAGGCACATTTTTTAGGGTTCTCTGGACCCCATACAGGTGGTGAACCAAAGTGCAATCTGAATCTAGTACTCTAGCTGTGAAAGATGGCTTAAATTCCCTGTTCTTCCTCTCCACTACTATGTTTTCCTCTGAATGATAGGGGGAGGAGTACTGCAGAGTCACACCCAATGGTACCCCTGTGAGCCTTTGAGGAGAATGCTGGCCCCCTGTTCCGAATCAAAGGTGGCTACTGCATATATCCTGATAAAGACTTGTCAATCCTTCATAACAGTTAGAGCATCAGCCAATCACTGTGGCCATACCCATTGGAATCTAGAGCAGGAATCCACTGCTACCGTGATGTACTTGTAATATCTTTCTGAGTGTAGAGGTCTGCAGTGGTACAATAAGCCGTAAGCCAGAGGTTTGTCCGAGATCAGTAGAGGTGTCTGTGGTGGGCATGCTATGGTGGAAACTTTCATATGCTGGCAGATATCACATTTAAGGACATAGTGTCTAGTCTGTAAAGACTTGGCCATGAGTAGCATTGTTGAAATTGTAGCCGTCACCCATGCATGAGCAGATACTAGACTCTCACGTGCTGCTAGGATCAATCCTAACCTACGATCTGAATCTGATATTATTTTATCCTTCACTCTGGGAATGTGAGCAAATGGAATGTTCTGCACACTTAACTAGTAGGAGTAGTTCGTTGAAAAGTCTTTCAAGGAGAGGGTTCCAACACAAGCATGGTTGACAGCTGCCATGATGTCTCCATACTAGAACAAGTAATTGCAGCTACTGCAGCAGTTTGCACTGTTGCTTTTGCAGCTTCATCAGCCAATGAATTCCCTGCAGTATGGCGACTCAGTGTGTGAATCACATGAGTCTCTGGCAACCAAGCTTTTAGTTTGGCCACCTGTCCTCAAACATCTTGTGCTTCATAGTCTACTCTTTCAAATATCTGAACCCATTCTGGCTCCTGTAGTGCAAGTACTCATTGTAAGAATGGACACAATAATATGAATCACACACTATCAGTGTTGGGATTCAAGATCGCATACTAAAGTGCCAGAATTACAGCTTCCAGTACAACCAGCAAGTGACTGCTTTTATTTTAGGAGGTTGGAAATGCATTCTACCCTTTACAGTACGAAAGCAGCAGAGGTTTGGTATTTTGTCCCTACTGCAGGCTGAGCAGAACCAGCAGTTTATATTATATAACCCTACTGATATAGAGGCATGACTTCATTGGGAAAATGATATTCATGTTCGTATTGGAGAAATGCTTGTGTTTGGAATGTAGAGTAAAATATGTAACCTACATCTATTGCTGTGAGTGAATTGGCCCATTGTATCCATCTCAGATGTAAAGTATTCGTGTTGGGAACACTGGCCTTTGTAACGTCCGCTAAGGCTTGAACGGGAGTCTCAACAATTATTTGTTTCCCCTGAGACAATGATCTTTCTTTCACTACTGCAGTCTGTACTGTTGTCAGGATTTTTTCTGTCAGTGCAAAATTCATTTGTATATAAATGTGATTTATATGCAATAGGTACAGTGTCTCTTCCATTGAATATGACATAGGTGTACCCTGATCCATCCGCAATTGCACAGATCACGAGGTTGATAGTATTTACACATGTGTGTAAGTGTTTTTAAGCTAACCTGTCAGCTAGTACTGAATGAAAATGTCTGTGTGTTCAGCTGTCCAATGTGCACTTGAAAAGTCTGAACAAATCAAGTCGTAGAAGGATTTTACCTGTTGTGCATAATCTGGTCAGCAAGTTCTGCCAAAATTCAGGAAACCCAATATTAATTGGAGTATCTTCAATGTGTTTGGTGGTGGTAACAGTGTGCGCTTCTCTAGAAATGTGCTGCAAGGCTTCTGCCTTCACTCGACTGCTCGCATCCCATGAACAGGACACTAAAATAGGCAATATTTGATTTTTTTTAAATAAAATTTGTAGCCCATGAGAGAAAATCCCAAAACTATGCAATCTATTCTACCCAAGTGAGTGGACAGATCATCATCTGGCAAGTAAATGTCATCGACAAAGAACAAGGCCTAATCATCAAAGTCTCGTAAAAGTTCAATTACATGGGCTAAAAACAGACCAGGGCTATTCTTATACCCTTGTAACAATTGACATAATGTTTTTTGAGAACCTAAAAAACGGACTGTGGTAAAATAACAGATTTTTGGTGCTATATTTTGGCAAAATATCCATTTGATATGTCGTATTTGGTATTGTATTTTTTACGCACTATATTGTTCATTAGTGCCATGCTATGCACGTTTGTACAGTAAATATGCATGTAGCAGTATTCAAATATCTGTAATCTAAGAGTGAATGATATGAATGGTCTGGTTTCATTACTGGAAATGATGGATAATTCATAGGTGAGGTGCAACTTTCAATTACACCTTGGTATTCAAGTTTTGTGAGTATTTCTCTAAATTGTTTTTTAGCCTCATGTTTAATGGGGTATTGTTGCTGGGGTTTGGGGCTTGACCTCACAAGTATAATGTGATCCATTATCCCAACGCACATTGTTGTGGTATAACTCTGGAGCTTGCTGTAAGGTCCACTCCTTGGCAATATGAAGGTTTAACTGATTATGTAATGAGGTTGTAAAAGGCATGTAAAATTACCTCTCCCCTTTGGGACAATCATTAACAAACTCCAGTGGTCAATCCTTTTCGGCCAAAGGAATGTCACAGCCAAATGACAAGTTCCCCCAAAAGAAACCATATATTGTAAGAGGTATATTCCCCTCCATCTGTAGTTGCAATTCAAATATTCAATTAGGGACACTCAGTCTCTAGTCTGCTGTTTCCACCTGTAAATAGTCACTCGTTGCTATATCCACCAGACACTCCATAAGATTCAGGTGAACTATTGGGACTTCTGCCGTGCTGTCCAGCATGGTCAGAGCCTACTCACCATTCAGAAACCGAGCCCTCAATATCTGAGGTATGTTTGGCTTTTATCCGAGCCTTTTTAAATTGAGGCTTAGACTGTGGAGGTTTTCTTCCTTTTAAATTATGTAGTCAGAAGAGCATTGCGAGTCCTTCATTTTTACGTACTACTCAGGTCTGTGCTCTGATCATCCAAATCTTTCAGGGAGTTTTTGGGATGATTCCTGAAAGGAATGACAATGATGTGTATCGGTATCCGGATACCTATCAGGCTGTTTAATTGAATCTTGGTTTTGCTAATTAAAGTGCTTTTCTGTTTAATATTTTTAAGCAGATCCCCCAAGAGCCTTGGACTTTTCTTTATTTTTATTATTATCCCACTTCTTTTTTAAAGACTCAGGTGCTTGCTTTTAGTTATGCTTGTCAGAATTACCTTTAAGCTGTGGTTTATTAGGCCGGACTTCCTATTTATCTCTGTTTATAGATGAATAGGTTTCCTGAATAATTGTACACAGTTTGCGCTACTGGTGGATAGCCAATGCTGCTGCTTTCCCCTTTATATTACTTAATATTATTGAGGATACTGTGCCAAAATTGCCCACCAATTTCATCCCCAAATCCAGGGCAGGGGCTGCCCCATACTCATTTTGGATCTGTTTGTGCACCTCTGGCAAAAGACCTAATGATGGTGTACCATGTTTTCTGGTATATAATGCAGCAAATACTGTGCCCTGAATGGTGCAGTAAATCAGGGGGAGCCATCCCCATTGGCAGGCATAACATGAGAATTCTATTTTTTTCTTGGTGTCCCGTATGGGGAAACACTGCTTCAAGCTGATTTGTTTTTTGTGCAATCCAGTACAGAATCTCATCTCATCTGATGGGAACCTTACCCATTATTCCATTAATGGTTACTGGTCTAATTCCAGGTGTTGGATATTGTGGTTATGTAATTTTTCTAGACATCTATACAGTGTAACTAATTCTCCGTATAGTTCTCCTAGCTCTGCGTTTGTAATGCTTACTATATCTGGATATGGTGTGTAACTATCTAAGACTGGCCATGTTGCTCCCTCATTGCCGAGGGTACAGAGTCTGGCATTTTCTAATGTATTTGGTAGGGCACCAAGGAACCAATTCATGTCTTCCTGATAATTGAGAGGGATTTCAAATTCCTCCTATGCATTGCATTGGTTTGGTACTGCTACACTAGTGTATGCATGTAAATTCTTTGAGTTGGCATTTGCTGCCGGATAGGGGACCCATGAATAGAATACCTCGGTTTTGTACACTTTGTGTGCATCTACTACGAAGGTAACATCCCCTTCTATTTGGGGGATACCATCTTGTCATAACATTTGTGTTAACGCATGTCTGCAAATAATTGGTAGAACCACCATGTGTTCTGGATCAGGCATTTAAGTGTTTGGAATATTTTGAATTCAGAGAGGGTACCTCTGTGGGGAGATCCTTTAAAAAGTTTAAGCTTGAGCAACCCACAAGCCAAAACTAGAAGTTCCCTACTTAGCGGAGGAGGATTGTCCCTAACACCATGGATGACTCCAGTTAGTAGGTGAGTAAGGGTTTTGGGCACACAAAAGACAACTACTTGGAAGACCCATTGAATAAGTACCCAAGCTTGAACGTAGGAGGTGCCATGTTGTACAGTTCATACTTTCTCAGTAAAACTGTGTGTTTCTTGGACAGCATACACGTCAAAACTGTGCAAGACTGATTCTATGCACACAATCAAGATATATTGGCCTGAGACCTGGCTAGCTCACAATGCACCATCTGTACCCCTAACCTGGCAAGGTAACATATGGTATGTGCAACTTAAGAACATGACAACTCTGACTCCCCTAGGAAATCGTGGAAACAGACCTTGAACTGGTTCAAGTAATGCATGCCCATAGATAGACACGCGAAATAATGAATTGGCATTTCAATATTTATTCAATATTTATTGAAGCAATACGATTCTTGTTTAAAATATGTGTGCTGCAATAATCAACATAAACGAAAAAACAGAGTAATCAACATCACAAGAATGGTAAAGAAAATGAACATTAAATCATTATTCAGAATATATGTGGTAATATTTTTGGTCCTACCTAGTGCTCCCTATCCTAGTGTGCCTAGGGTGGATGAATCTGCCCGAATCCCTGTTAGGTGATGTAACTTTGCCTTTTACCTGTGGGCAAGTGACCTCAGGGAACCCGTCTTGGTGGAGAGCTGGGCATCACCTCTCGCTTGAAGTAAACAGGCATCAGCTGGGTTAGAATTCTGGCATGGGGTGACTTCAACATGTCATCGAAGTGCTCCTCAACTAAACAAAGGAGTGATGTTGCATATAATAAACTTAACCCATGTTGTCATGCCAAAGTCCCAGCCAGGCTGTGTTTATTGATTCTACCCTGACAAAGGTGTAGCTGAGCTAACAATAATAAATAACATCGCTTTGTGCAGTGAACTTAAGATTTTGTACTGAATGTTCAAGGCTCTGATAAATATGCCTATGGAGCAAAGCTATTTCATGAAACATGATCCATACAGGCACACAAGCAAATGTGTGTCAAATGCCAAAATTCAAGAAAAAGATGCCACCTTTAAATCTGGTATAAAAGGGGGTACAAAAGGGGGTGGTGATGGACGGATCATCTGAACCAATCAAACACTCACACCCAGTCAACAGATATGGGTTTAATCCATCACTGTTCTTTAGCCTACTCTGCCACCCCAGTTCAGACATGGCCAAATGCAAATCAGTCTGACCCTGTGCCTCATGGGAACAGTCCAGCCCGAACTGCCAAGCCATGCCTTCCCTGAACCGGAAACAAGCTTATGAGGACCGGTTTAAATGTGAGCATGTGAAATGGTGGTGTGTTCTGTTCCCTCCCAGGCTAATGTGACCACATGACAAGGTATTGAGGTGTATGAAAATGTTGGGAACATTGGTACGTGGAAAGGAATTGTGATATAGGGCTATTGCTATAGGTGAGCTATAGCTTTTGAGCATACTATTGTAGATGGGAAGATGGTTGGATAGAGAGCAATTAAGTTATGCAAGCCTCCGATGATCAAATATGGCTCATTTTGAAATGCAGGTTTAGTGTTCAGGTAGTGTGAGGGGTAGTCTAAGAAATCTGCTTTGACACTTTGTCAGTTGAGTGTTAAGTTGTCACCTTTGTTGTGCTTCTTCTCATATGTTTGCACACTACACTTCAGAATGAGAGCACTTCTCTTGTCACAGTTTGGGGTCAGTTTACAGAAGTCCACAAGTCCACCTGTATACTTGATTACAACAAGTGCATGGGAAGAGTGGATAAAAATGACCAAGTTCTTCAAACCTATAATGTGACTCGTAAACCTTGCACATGGTATAAGAAGTTGGCTACTCACCTGATTCAGTTGACAAAACACGATGTGTATGTTGTTTATCAACAGAATATCACAGGAAGACTGATGTTCATTCTTGACTTTCAGTTGTCTGTAATTGAAAGCCTTACTGCTGTAGAAGCCATAGCATCTGCTTTTTCAGTTGTGTAGAACTTTGCAAGACTGCAGGATTGCCATTCTGCCAACCACATTCCTGCAACAGAGTCACCAATATTGCTAATGCAAAGGACCAGATAAGCAATGCCTGGCGCCACTCCTGCATCAGCCTTGATCATTCAGCATTAAGTAACTCCCATTCGAGAGTAACTCGAAAACTGGATGAAACACTGCAGCTGGGGAGCCTTTCAAGTAGCGAGATAAGTTTGCTATCGAGGCATTACACGCTCCGTAAAGTGAGACTTCCTTACACACTAAAGACACATTGAAAGCCTTCCCACAGTCTGTACCACTTGAGAAAACTTCAGTGTCTTTATTTCTACACCTATATCTGTATGGTAAATCCCAGGTTTCCTGTATATACCGTTCATCCAATGCTTCATACCTGCCTGCCTGGAGGTATTTACGGCAGTATTGGAACTGGAATGTCATGATTGGCAGCGTGATATAGCAATGAATTAAACATTCCATAGACAGTGACTCTGCTACTGTAAAAGGTAACTTCTCTAATATTCCAACGAACAGCATGGTGTACTGAGCATCCTTGCGTGCCTGGGTCAATTGTCAGGCTATAAGCTGAAAACAGATTTGTGCCATTAATGTACTGCCATGGGATGTGGCCAAAACACAGTGATTGTAGCGTCTAGCTCAAACGAAAAATGGAGCACAATTGAGATTGGTCATGTTGTAGAATAGACAAATCTTGTTCCATTATGTAAATTGCTGAGGACACAATGTTGACCAGTGTATAAATATGTGAAGAAAGTGTGGTCATACCATTCTCTACCACAGCCAAGGGCCTTTCCAGGTTAATTCTATCAATCGCAAGTAATCTCTCAGCAGCATCATGTAGGGAGACTTTCCACAGTCCATTGTAAATGGCATACAAGAAGTATTTTTTTCATCGGTTTCTTGGGACCTAGCAAGAAATCCCTGAGATCCTTGCTATCAGAGTGAAGGGACGAGTGTTGTTTCACCTGTAAAAGTGTTGAGGTTTTTAGCCATCCTAAGCACAACTTCCCAACATTATAAGAAGTCACTACACCTGGGTTGGCTGTGTGTGCATAGCGTGGGTCAGGCCTATGAATACTAAACCCTCTGGTGGTACCCCTGAATCTTGATTGACACCTATTTGTGTCAATCGGCCAAACCAACCATCCCTTTCAATAGGGAGCTGACGAATTGTGTGTACCATTCTGTATTATTGTCCCCAATACCTCCTCACTATTTAGTGTAATATTCAATATACCTTTAATAAGTGTGGGCGAGGGGATACAGGGTGTTTTCAGCTCTTTTATTTTTGCAAACCCGTAACAGGTAGTTTGTTGCACTGTTCTGTGAAAATGATCCTTAATGGTATGAGGCAAGCTCTAAATAAAGTGTCATATCCCTGAACTTGTCATTCTTTTGTCCCCCAGATGGGTTTTGGGGCACATGCATCAAGCATTTAACCAGTCGCGATGGTCCGTTTAACTGAATCACCCTTTTGTGACTGGAAAAATGCCTTTTCCGATGCATGTACCTTTTTGCATTCGCAATATAGGTAATCACAATTTTTTGAGATTTCCTAAATTGCAAATGCATTTAGGGAATCGCAAATTGTGATGCCCTATTTAAGATGCATGTATCATTTCCTAAATGCGACTTTGCATTTAGGAAACACTAATTACCATCAACTTCAAATTCTTTGAAAAATGCACAAAAGTGAATTTTTTGAAGTGACGTGTGTACCACATGTGAATACTTACCTTTTGGGGGAGTGCACCAGGGTGGCCTTAGGCCTCCTGGCACCCTTGGAATTTCATTCTCAATTTGCGATTACCAATTTGGTAATCGCAATTTGCGAATGCATTCCCATTCATTCCTATATAGGCCCAAAGGAATGAATGGAGTGACATTACCTAATAGCGGTTCGCAATTTGCAAATCGCTATTAGGTAATGTGTAGGAATCACAATTTAGTTTTAGATTCCTCCATGCATAAGGAATTGCAATTCCTAAATAGCAATTCATTAAAAATTGCTATTTAAGATTCACAATTCCTTATGTTGATGCATGTGCCCCTTTGTGTCTATTGTGTCCCTCCATTAGTCAAAACCTTGTATAGACAGTTGAGAGATAAAAGGTGCTGAATATATAATCTTGGTGTTCATCAGCATAGTTTTCTTCACAGTTCCATTCATTTGGTAAGCTTATAATAGAGTGGCACTGGGTCTGATGTATTGAACCCTGTAGAGTAAGTTAATTTTTGTGAGAATGCGACAGAACTACCTTTCGGTGGTGTTGGGCAATGTTCCAATTGATGGTAAGTGTTAACAGTGTTTGCGACACTTGCTTTCTGCAAAAAGTGATGATCATAAGGTTGGTAGCAATACATACTTTTGAAGTCAGGTGTAGCGTCATACAATTCCCTGTATGAAAATGCAGCAGTTTGTTCAAAATCTGAGAGCATTAAATTTACAGTTTCAATGTCCCAATCATCAGAGAGTGTACCCGGGAAGATGAAATCATTCCATGAAATTTTAAATACATATAACATTTTCAGATGTTCAGTAGGATCAAACACATCATAAGAAACCCTATCTCAAACTATACCATCAGGTACTCGAACTGCTGCATTATTTACTAGCGACAGGTCTCTCTGTTCATGGTGTGATGATATATGTGGTTTCAGGACCAAGTTCACAGATTGTACAGCAGAGCTTTGTGGGAGGTAATATCGATTCAGTAGTAGAAAAACAACAGTTGCTATACCAATCCAAATTAACAGGAACAGGATCCCTAATGCAAACTAAAGATGCAACCAAGGGGACACAAAGTAAGTATTTTTCATCAAGAGATAGAATTGTCACGAATTCTCTTTTTTTGAAATGCATGGCCTTTCCTCAGTATCACTTGGATCTGAAGAATATTCATCCAAGTTGATGAAGTATCCAAATGCAGTTCGATCTATCTTTGGTAGTTCTGCAGTGTTTGTAGAACTGGCAGGTGCTTCTTGTGAAGGCACATTGATGTAGATTTCGTTGCTGGGCCAAATTGCAATTTGCGTTTCAGTTGCATTTGGATGTTTTTCAATTTCAACAGGTGTAAATCGTACTCCGTTATTAGATAATCCTATATTTTGCGCAGGAGAGTTTTGAAACGTTATTAGTCTTTTCATCTGAACTTCCTGTATAGTAGCGAGAGGAGATCTGTGGCTACTCAGGATTTCACGCAGTCTACTGTTAATAATCGGCCACAAAGTGTGCTTTGATCAGATCAATGGGAATGAATCTTCTTTATTTTCTACCAGCAAGAGGCGGAAGAAGTACTGTTCTTGTCCTTCGACTACCAGGACAGGTCCATATGCTCTGTAAGATGGCCCAATCTCCTTCTTGTCCACGATATTTTCTATGACAAGGTCCCCAATCTTCGGGACCCAGGCAGGCCTTGCCGGAACTGGTTTCACCTCCCCAGTGGCAGTGCATTTTACTTGGACGTTGCTTGTTATGCCAGAATTCATTGAGTTCCTGTAAAACAGTCAAATGATCATTCAGTTCAAATGGTTTTACATCCGCCACAGCACTTGCACAATCGAGGTCAGGTACTCACATTCTTGTCCCAAATAGAATCCCATAGAGGGTATGTCCTCCCAAGGATTTTCTTGGCATTTTATTTAGTGCCCTCTGGATCCCATATAGGTGAATGACACAACTACCACCTGCACCTAATACCCTTGCTGTTAAGAATTGCTTTAGCTCCTGGTTTTTCCTCCCCACTGCCGCATTTCCCTAGGGATGGTAGGGGGAGGAGTACCACAAGGCCTAGGCCATACTTTCCATGGCTTCCTTGTAAGCCTGTGTGCTAAACGCAGAGCCACGGTCAGAATGTAACATGCCAATTGCGCGATGAAGACTCACAAATCCTTTATAACAGTTTGAGCGTCAGCCGAGTGCTGAGGCCAAACCCACAGAAATCTAGAGCATTAATCCACTGACATCAAGATGTACTTGTAAGCCCCATCTGAATTTAAAGGGCCTCAGTGGTCCAAATAGACACATGCAAGAGGTCTGCTGAAATAAGTAATATTGTCTGCCGTAGCCGTTCTACGGTGTAACCCTTCGACGGCTATGAGATGCTGCACATAACCATAACCCTTTGTTTGTTTAGACAAACTTGGCCACCAGTAGCGCAGCTTCAGTAATGAATAGTAGCAGTAACTCCTGCGTGTGCTGAGCCCAGACTCTTTTGTGCAGCTAAAATTAAACCTAATCTGCAAATCATGTTCGGTATACTACGATCTGCCACTCCTGGAATTTGAGCATACAGTGTATTTTGTGCATCTGATCTATAAGAATATTTGAGTGGAAAGCCATTCGGTATGGCAGAGCCATTCTTTGATGCATTGACAGTTATCAGTATGTCTCTGTCTATTCTTGTGCCTTGGCGGCCTCATCACCCAGTGAATTACCTTCAACGTGTCCACCAACATGTTGATGACTGCAGGCATGCATAACTTGAGCCTGTGGCAGGCATTCCTTCAGCTATGCCACTTGTTACCATAACAATTTATGTTTAATTGTGCAACCCTTAGAATCACTTAAACCCATGTTGGCCCCAGTTATGAAGATATTCATTATAGAACTGTACACAGTAAAACGAATTGCATACTATCAGTGTGGGAAATTCCCGATCCATGTATGGTGCGAGTATCAGGGCTTTCAGTTCTGCCAACTGTGGTGTACAATCTCCTATAGATTGTGTAGTTGTATTGCTAGGATTGAGCTAACCATCCCACATACATCCCTTCCTCACAAAACATACTGTGCTATACTATTGTTTACTTCCAGTGGCAGTCTGAGCAGATTCAGCAGTATAAATGACGTATTCATATTTTTCTAGAGGCAAGATTAAATTTGGGAGAGGGTATTCTTGTTCGTAATGCAGGAATGCTTGTGTTTTCAAAATAGGATAATATTTGTAATCTACATCTGTTGCAGTACCAGAATTAGCACATTGGATCCATCGTAGATGCAGTTCTTTTGCATTTGGGATGCTTGCCTTGGTAACAGCTTCTATAGTTGGTACGGGGTAACAACTATATTGTGTTTTCCCTGAGCTATTGCTCTTGTTCTCACTACAGCACTGCTGTCAGTATTTTTTCTTTGGCCGCAAATCGCATTTCAGCATTTGTATATAAATGTGATTTGTATGCAAGCGCACTGTCTCACCTTCATTGAAAGTGATGTATGTATATCCTGATAAACCAGGGACTACCCGGATCACCAATGGTTAGAATTCACATCTGTGTGCAAATGTTTTCATGCTATCATGACAGCCTGAACTGAACGTAGTATATCTGTATGTTCTTGTGTCTTCGGAGGTTGAAGCAGCGCACACTTTTCTAAAAAGTTTGCTGCCAGGCTCTTGCCTTCACATGATAGCTCATATCCCAGAAATAGGACATTGAGATGGGCAATTTCTGATTCATTGAAATTAAATTTGTAGCCCAAATTGGCAAATCCCACAATTATGTTGTTCACCCTGCATAAGTAATTCATCATCCGTCAGATAGATGTCATCTACATAGGACACTGCCTCCTTGTTGCATGTTTGTAATAATTCTGACATTCTTGCGAGAATAGCCCCAGGCTGTTCTTATACCCCTGGGGCAAACAACAACAAGTTTCCTGAGTTGCAAGGGCAGAGAATGCTGTCAAATATCTACTTTCTGGAACTATATTCAGGCACAAGAACCCATTCGAGATATCTAATGTAATATTGTATTTCTTCCGCACAATGTTATTCATCAATGCAGCACTATGTGCGTTTTGAACTGCAAATGTTTGTGTGCATGTTTTTAAATGTCGGTAATCTTAAAAAAAGATGATATGAGTTGTCAGGTTTCATTATGGGAAAAAAAGGACGGTTTATGGAGAAGGTGCAAGTTTCATTCACACCTTGGTATTCAAGTTGGTCTAATATTTCTTCCTGCTTGGTAATATAATCTGAATTGCGATGTGTTTCCCTTTTTGTCTTTGGTTGATCCTCTTGCTTTTGTTCTTATCACCTGTCCCTCTCTTGATGAACCCTGGAAGGAGCAAAAGGCACGAGTATCAGTGCCCTGATACCTGCCAGGTTTCCTAATGTTATCACGATTCCTAAGGTTATACCTTTTCTCAGAGGACTCCTGGTGGGGAGACCTACTCCTTGATCGTGAATTCTTTTCTGGATTTTAGTTTTTACATTTTTGCTATCCCATTTCTTTTTAGAAGAAGAGGGTGGTTGCTTCCAGTTGTTCTTGTCTGGACCACCCGCCATTTGTGGCTTCCCTGGTTTGGCTCCCAAACTATCTCTCCCTAATGCAGCATAGGTTTCTTTGATAATTTTTGGTAACTCTTGCTCTTTATTTACAGGTGCTATTTCCCTTAGGTGGTGGTGTACAGCCACTGCTGCTTCCTCCCCTTTTATGTTGCTCAGCATGATTACAGAGACTTGGGCAACATTTCCCATCAGTTTCATTCCCAAGTCTGGGACAAGTCCTGCACCGTACTCATTCTGCATCTGTTTCAATACCTCTGTAACAACTGCTATGAAAGGGGAACTGTGTATTATGATGTATACAGCAGCAAAGATTGTTGTCCAAATGGTAAAATCCTCAATATAGGGAACCGTCCCCATTGGCAAATTTTCCTGCGGGCCTGTATGGGGAAATACTGCTGCCGGCTGTGTAATTTGTTGTGCTATCCAGAACTGGATTTGCTCCCATTTGGATGGAATTGTTCCCATCACTAATTTTAGTGTCCTTGGGTTAATTGTAGGTGTGGTCTGATGTGGACTGACTGGTACATTTCTCACAGGTTGGACTGTTAATGTCCGCATAACGAACTGGACAATGTGTCTGTATAGCTGGACTATGTCTTTGTATATTGTATGGACTTCATTCACTGGCAGAACATATATATTTCAGGATGTGGAAAGTATGGTAAGTTAACAGGCTTTAATGTCTAGGTATGGACTGTATTTGTCTGGTGGTTTAACAACAATGTATGTGTGGAACACTTTAGTCTGTGGATCTGCAGGCAGGAACTGAACCCACGAATACAAAACCTTTGATCCGAACACCTCATGGGTCTCAATCACGAAGGTAACACAGCCACTTGTTGCAGGTAAGCCGTGTTCTAACAACTTGATAGTTACTGCATGTCTGCAGTTCTCTGTAATGTTTAGACGTTTGCAAATTCGTCTTCCCCTGAATCTTCACTGCTCCTTGCAGAGTCAGTCATTTTGAAGAATAGAAAATGTTAAGAGCTATGGTTTTGCACAATGTTGGAACCTTTTATCCTACAAGCTTGTTTACACTTTCTGCCAATACACAGGGTATATCTGCTCAGTTGAGGCGTATCTCCCTTCCCATTTCAGACATTTCTGAAAAGTGTGAGCAGGGCTTTTTGAAAAAGCACGACTGAACAACTCAGATTTTAACTGTTAATATAAGAATCAAACCAATTTTGGCAGTGCCATGTCATGTAGTTCCTAGGAATCTGTTAAAAACTGAGAAGGACCCTTTATACCAAAGGACTAGGGTGCTTTACAATTATGTCAATAAGAACTGGTTCCTTTGTAATAAACTCAAGAGCTAAAACTATTCACTATGTGACCTGTTACACACCAAACTTACATTCATTCAAGCTACTGTTACACACGGAGGGAGCAGTATAACTGCATGCCCAAAACCCTTTTTTTAACTAGTCAGAAGCAAGTGGAGAAGTGTGGCTCAATGATTAGAGCGGCAGACCCTGATGCAGAGGTCTAGCCCGGGACCAGGGTTCAATTCCCCACCTCGGTGGGTTTTGGGCTCAAAAATTCCACGGACCTGATAATTCTCGCCTTGGTGCCTATTCCAATCATGGAGTCCCACTCTGCAACTCTGGGCGATAGCTTGCTTAATCTCCACAACAGCCCCCACAACGCTAAGGATGCCTGGCCTCCACCTTGGGGGTGCCCAGGAGTGGACGCCTCACAGGGAAAGCCAGGATGAGTTCCACAGCGGTATTCGTACAAGCACCTTGAGACCCTTGCGGGTGAGTTGTGCGCTATACAAGTATCAATTTACATATCAATTTACAAGTGTTGCAAAAAAGTAGGTAACTTTATTAATCAATTTCATCCAGGTTTTATGTTAAAAACACATAAGCTTGACAATAAGTATATTATCAACATTTCTGTTAAGTCATAACATCATTATATTAAAAAACTTCAAATGTATACAAATTATCTAAAAAACATATAACACATACAAAGAAGGGAAGGAGAGTACATACAATAGACACAACCTATGTCACTAAACGTCCCACATCTGTGTTTACTTGATTTTAGGGCTGGGACTCTATACCATATAACTGATGGGTACTCAAAGGTCCCAGTCTCTTCACAGATTGTGTTCCTTTAGTAAAGCGTTGATGCGTTTCGATGGGGACTTTATATTACCATCTTTGTCAAGACTGAGATTTTACTGTGACTCTCACAAACATATAAGTTAAAAACTGGAACAGTTGGGACCACCTGGACAATAAAACGCACATGTCAGTAAGTGTCATTTAATATTCCAAAGTCATGCAAACTTTAAAAAACACCCTATATTACATTGCCAGTAAGCAATAAATCACAAAGTGATGGCAAAGCCTTAAAACTTTCATTTAACCCATCTTTAAACAAATAGACCCAAGTATTTAGTATAAGTATTCCTATACAGCCGCATGAGTTCAACTCATCAACTCACATGCAGTTATACTTGCCTCATAGTTAACCAAAACCTTTTTTTGGTACGTGGCAAATATACTAGTTTCCCCTCAATTATAACACAGCACTGCAAGCCACTGAACATCACTACCATCTTGCACACCTATGTGTTAATCCTAATCTGAAGTGCTGTTTAAACAATAGAATGATAAATCACCAGTTGCTGTAGTCAGATGAAAGCAAGGACACTTCCGGAATAGAAGTGCTCTTGGAATTCACGAGCAACTGCCTCTGTGTATTCTGCTTGGATCCAAATAAGAGAATTGTAAATTATCTATAAAATGAATGGTAGCAGCCTATTGATGTGATTGTTGAGTGTGTTGGGTCCGTAGCAGAAGGTATGAATGACTTTGTGTGGCACGCATGCAAGGCATGTGAATGGACTGTAAGGTAGCTGGTGCCTTGATCTGGCTTTAAGGCTCTCTAACACTGATGACAGGTTCAATATTCTTCTGACACTGTTATTAGTGTTGACGCTTTGACCCCATTAATACTAGTAGAGCTAGAGCCAACCTGAATGAATTTGTGCTGGAGGTGTGGATAGACTCAGAAAGAAAATTCACCACACATTTTTGAAAACTGGACACCAGAGAGGATAGGTTGGTGTGGCTTGTGTGGATCCCACAATGTTTTCTTATTCCCAATGCCATGAAAACCTCCTACTTTGGCTAAAAATACATATTTTCCTTACATTTCTGTGACAAAAAATCCTGTAATTTGCAAGGAGCCACAAATTTCCTAACAGCCACTATTCTCCCAAGTCTCCTGATAAAAATGGTACCTCACTTGTGCGAGTGGGCCAATAAATCGTAGCACAAAAGGCCTTAAAGTGATATGTGGAGAGATCAATAATTCAGGTAGCTGCGGTATTTGGGGATGTACTGGACTGCTACCCATGGAAACCTACCAACCACAGACATATCTTAAAACTAGACACCTTGGGATTCCAGGATGGCCTGCCTTGCAAAAATCCCACAACGTTTCATTACCCCCAGTGCGCTGCAAACCTCATACTTTGCCTAACATAACCCACTTTCTTTATATTTCTGGGATGGAAATTTCGGGAATCAGCAAGAACCCACAAAATTCCTAATAACTAATGTTACTCCACTTGTCCAGATTAAAACTCTGCTGTGCTTGTGTGGCAGGGCCTAGTGTCTGTGACAGGAACATATCAAACCCCATACCTTAGTGTGAGTGCTTAGAGTCTCTCAGGATGTTAGGCAAAGGGCAACATCAACATCCAGTCCCTTGCCAGTTGCCACCGGAGCTCCTCAAAGGAATAGCCCCTTTAGTCTTGTAATGTTCTTGGTGCGATCTAGGAAATAAGCCTTATGCTCTTTAGAGATCTTTTTATTCTTCAAATGTTAGTGGAAGGGGGGGTCAAAATGCCTCAAGTAATTCTCACAGGGCACAGATGCCAAATTCTACAGGTTCAATCCAGCCGGCATTATTTTGCAAGTCCAGTAGTTCTCTGGTGGGGTTACCTGGGGTGCCACATTTACGCTTGGCATTAGTGGGTGAGGCTGACTCCTGGGTAACCCCTAACTATTGGGGTAAATGTTCCTGGGGCAATCCTACCCACCTTTTCAGTAGTGCTTGCTTTCCTTATTGCAAAGAAGGTCAAAATGCCACATGCCTGGGAATTTTCAAGATGATGAAAGTCTTCAGCCACACTAAATATGGGCACTTCTGGCTGTGGGTGTGTGTGGGAGTATCAGTAGAGAAATAACCAGTGTATTTCCACATCTAATGCTAAAATCCAGTTTGAAGCAGACACTGTACCTACAACAAAACCAGACACAGAAGTCTTGTAGGACAAACTACAGAGTCCTTCAGCAATCAAATGGGGATACACAAGGATTGTCTTTGCATCCTGTTCTCTCCCTTTGGAGTGCCTCCCAAATGTTAAATGTGGCTCAAAAGACCTGTCAAGCAGGATTTGACAGTGTGGTATCACAGGATGCCATGGCCCTATGCTGCATATTCTGTGTAGTTCAGAGGAACAAACTCTTTATGGACTTGACGTCCGCATTTGACAAGGTGAACCGGGCGAAGCTCTGGACTTTGCTTAGTGGGATGGGGTTTGACCCAAGCATTGTGGCCCTTTTAGCCAGTCTTCACTCAAAGACCTCTGCTTCTGTAATTTTTTCTCAGGGACCTACCTGTACTCTCTTATTTCCTGCCAGCTATGGTGTTCGTCAAGGGTGCATCCTTGCCCCTTTTTTGTTTACCCTATATGTGAATGGGCTTGAGTGTGCTTTATTTTCAGTCTCAGTGAACTGCCACAGGTTGGAGGTAGATCCCTTCCTGTTTTTTATATGTGGATGACACTGTCCTTACAACCCGCATCACTCAAGGGTTGGATCTACTCTTGACCCGGTATTGTGTCATTTATGGGGAACCTTGATTTGTCGCTAAATTTTTGGAAGGCCTCTGTGATGGTTGTGGACCCAAAATCCACAAGCAGCAAGACCTTAAAGGTGGGTAACTCTACTCTGGGTAAAGTCATGGCATTTCCTTATCAGGGTGTTTTATTTGATGCTACATACTAGTTTAGGCCAAACGATCTGAGCTTGTCATAACCATGGGGGTGGTTTCTAGCTTTGCACATAGATTGTGCTCTCGGGTGCCAAGAGACCTTTTAGCAATCTGCCAGGCTAAATGCATATCACAGCTCAGATATGGCAGTGAGGTATGCGGTTATGCCAATTTGAATAGGATTCAGTCAGTAGAGCAGGGTTCTTCAAACTGTGGGGCGAGCCCCCCTGGGGGGGCGCGGCACCATCCCAGGGGCGGCGCGCGCTCCACTCCGATCTTCCCTTTGTGCCTGTTCCTTTGTCCCTGTGGTAGCGCGATGTAGAGACTCTCTGTGAGGGCGGGCGATTTCCGTCAGAGTGGGGCTGCAGGGGCCTAAGAGCTGAACAAAGCTCATTAGCATGCAAATGGTCTCTTAAAGAGGTGTGAAGTGCTCGGGTGCGGCTGGCTGGCTGAGTGTGTGTGTGCCCAGAAGCTGTGTCAGCCCGGGCACACACAGGCATGGTGAGATGAAGAGGGAGAGGGAGGGAGGAAGGAGACATAGACAGATAGACAGGGGGAGAGCGAGGGAGGGAGACAGGCAGACAGAGGGGGAGCGAGGGAGGGAGACAGAGGCTGACAGAGCGAGAGCGAGGGAGGCAGCGCAAGGGAGAGCGAGGGAGACTGAGGCAGACAGGGAGAGCGAGGGAGAGTGAGGGAGGGAGACATGCAGACAGAGGGAGAGCGAGGGAGGGAGACAGGCAGGCAGAGGGAGAGCGAAGGATGGAGACAGGCAGACAGAGGGAGAGCGAGGGAGGCAGAGTGAGGGAGAGCGAGGGAGACAGAGGGAGAGCGAGGGAGACAGAGGAAGAGCGAAGGAGGCAGAGTGAGAGAGAGCGAGGGAGACAGAGGGAGAGCGAGGGAGACAGAGGGAGAGCGAGGGAGGCATAGCGAGGGAGACATAGGGAGAGCGAGGGAGACAGAGGCAGCTAGAGGGAGAGCGAGGGAGAGCGAGGGAGGGAGACAGGCAGACAGAGGGAGAGCGAGGGAGGCAGACAGAGGGAGAGCGAGGGAGGGAGACAGAGGCAGACAGAGGGAGAGCGAGGGAGACAGAGGCAGACAGGGAGAGTGAGGGAGGGAGACATGCAGACAGAGGGAGAGCGAGGGAGGGAGACAGGCAGACAGAGGGAGAGCGAGGGAGGGAGACAGGCAGACAGAGGGAGAGGGAGGGAGACAGAGGGAGAGCGAGGGAGGCATAGTGAGAGAGAGCGAGGGAGACAGAGGGAGAGCGAGGGAGACAGAGGGAGAGCGAGGGAGGCATAGCGAGGGAGACATAAGGAGAGCGAGGGAGACAGAGGCAGCTAGAGGGAGAGCGAGGGATGTCGGGTGGAGCCGGCCACCAGACGTCCGTTATGTTGCCATGTGAGTGAATAGATGTATGGGTGGAGTGGTGGATGTATGGGTGGAGTAATGGGTGGAATGGTGGATGTGTGGGAGACATGGTGGATGTATGGGTGGGGGGTGGATGGATGAGTGAGGGGATGGATGGATGGGTGAAGGGGTGGATGGATGGTGAGAGAGAGGATGGATGCACGAGTGGAGGGATGGATGGGAGTGTATGGATGTGTGTATGGTTGGAAGGGTAGATGGATGGGTGGAGGGATGGATGGATCAGTGAAATGGTGGATGGATCGATGGGGGGGTGGATGGTGGACGAGTCGGTGGGTGGATGGATGAGAGAGGTGATGGATGGATGGATTGATGTATTGATGGGTGAAGGGGTGAATGAATAGATGGATGGATGAGTGAAGGGGTGGATGTGGGGATGGATGGGTGATTGAGGAGGGTGGATGGACGGGGGGATGGATGGAGGAGTGAAGGGGTGGGTGAGAGGTCAATGGATGGATTCATGAGTGGATGAGTGGCTGGATGAGTGGGTGGATGGGTGAAGGGTGGATGGAGGGATGGGTGGCTGGGTGAGGGGGAATGGAGAGAGAGGGGGAGGATGGATGGATGGATGAGTGAGGACATGGATGAATGATTGGCAGAGTGGATGGGCAGGTGTGTGCATAGATGGGTGAGGAGAGGAGCATGGAGATGGATGGGTCAGAGAGTGCATGCATGAGTGGGGGGAGGGTGGAGAGCGGGAGGGATGGATGGGTGGGTGGATGGATGAGTGGGGGGTTGAGTGTTTGGACAGATGAGTGACTGGGTGGATGGATGAGTGGGTGGGGGGATGGCTGGATGGGTGAGAGGGTGGGTGGTTGGATGGATGAGTGAGTGGATGGATGGGTGGAGGAGTGGATGGATGGGTGGAAGAGTGGATGGATGAATGGAGGAGTGCATGGATGAATGAATGGAGGAGTGGATGGATGAGTGGGAGGATAGCTTGGGTGAAGGGGTGAGTGGTTGGATGGATGAGTGGGTGGATGGATGGGTGGAAGAGTGGATGGATTGGTGAGGGGATGGATTGGGTGAAGGGATGGATGGATGATGGATGGATGGGTGAGGGGGTGGATGGAGGGATGGATGGGTGAGATGATGGATGGAGGGACGGATGGTGGATGGGTTTGCAAGTGGTTGAAGGGGTTTGGATGTGGAAGGGGCACAGATGGAGGGAAGGAATGCATGGTGGGGGAGTTGGTGGATGACAAGGTGTACATGATGGATGGGGAGGGTTGTGATGACTTCCTTTGCCTTGGAGGATTGTGTTTTGAGCTGTGTGGGTACGCCTCTGTCATTTCGCCACACCCACTCACAGGCCTGCAGTTTGCTAGGCACTCTTGCTGTGTTGAGCATTGTTTGCCGGATATGGCCCGTGGTGTGCGCGTTGCAGTCGATCATGTGGTGTGCCGGATTCCCGAGGTTTCGGTCGGGTGGTGGGGGGGCCCAACATCTGGGGGAATGGATGAGTGGGTGGGGGGATGGCTGGATGGGTGAGAGGGTGGGTGGTTGGATGGATGAGTGAGTGGATGGATGGGTGGAGGAGTGGATGGATGGGTGGAAGAGTGGATGGATGAATGGAGGAGTGGATGGATGAATGAATGGAGGAGTGGATGGATGAGTGGGAGGATAGCTTGGGTGAAGGGGTGAGTGGTTGGATGGATGAGTGGGTGGATGGATGGGTGGAAGAGTGGATGGATTGGTGAGGGGATGGATTGGGTGAAGGGATGGATGGATGATGGATGGATGGGTGAGGGGGTGGATGGAGGGATGGATGGGTGAGATGATGGATGGAGGGACGGATGGTGGATGGGTTTGCAAGTGGTTGAAGGGGTTTGGATGTGGATGGGGCACAGATGGAGGGAAGGAATGAATGGTGGGGGAGTTGGTGGATGACAAGGTGTACATGATGGATGGGGAGGGTTGTGATGACTTCCTTTGCCTTGGAGGATTGTGTTTTGAGCTGTGTGGTACGCCTCTGTTGTTTCGCCACACCCACTCAAGAGTGCCTAGCAAACTAATAATGGCCAGATTTGGGGCAAATGTTGCACCCATGGCTACGCCCTTGGATTGTACATAGAACTTTTCTTGAAAGATGAAGGTCTTTGATTCAATGCCATCTCCATGACTGAACCAGAAATCTCCGAGGTTAGCAACCATCTACACCTTGCCAAAGGTTCACAAAAATTTCGACAGCCCTCCTGGACGCCCCATAGTATCTGTGTGTGGCTCTATCTTAGAGCCGCTATGTAAATACATAGACTTCTTTCTAAAGCCAATTGCCCTAAAGACCAGAGCCTATTTACGTGATACCACCCAAGTAATCCAAATGATTGATGAAAGACCTTTCGATCCAACTACCACTCTATTGGTAACTTGTGATATTATATCACTCTATACTAGCATCCCTCAACAGGAGGCTCTAGATGTCATGGAGATGGCATTGAATCAAAGACCTGCACCGCTCCAAGTCCCAACGGAGTTTATAATTGATCTACTGAACATAGCTATGAAGAAAAATTTCTTCATCTTTCAAGAAAAGTTCTATGTACAATCCAAGGGCGTAGCCATGGGTGCAACATTTGCCCCAAATCTGGCCATTATCTATATGGACCATTTCGAACAGGAGCATGTTTTTTCACCAAATAATCCCTTTTCATCCATGTTGACCCTTTGGGTCAGATACATCAACGATGTCCTGTGTATTTGGCAAGGTAATAGTGACCAACTTAATGACTACCACGTTTGGCTGAACCAACGGAACACCAATATCCAATTCACGTTGGAATCAAGCAATACATCTATACCTTTTCTTGATATCTCCATTTATGTGGAAAATGGGCACCTTTCAACTACACTCTACAGAAAACCGACAGAGAGGAACTCTCTGCTACAATATGGCAGCCACCATCCGAGAGCCCTCAGAGACAATCTTCCTGTAGGACAGTTTCTGAGAATCCGAAGAAACTGTTCTTCTCGGACCAACTACATCAAGGAGTCAGAGATCCTTAATGAGCGCCTCGTCTCACGGGGTTACCCACCTCGCATGGTGAGACGTGCTAGAAAGCGAGCCTGGTATAACCCGAGAGTGAATCTGCTGAACCCTGAAGCTCGCATAGACTCTGAGATGAACCGGATGATTTGTGTCACTACTTTTACTACAAGGAGTAACGAGGTCAAACAAGTGATCAATAAGAACTGGCCTCTAATAGCTAATGAGATTGATCAACCACAGCTTCCTCTCCATTCTTTCAAGAGATCCAAAAACATTCGTGACATGGTGGTCCACTCATACTTGGAACCCGAGAGCCCTCCAACACTTACAAGTCTATGGCACTTACCACCTGTGATAGGTCATTTTAGATGTGGGACATGTACTGCTTGTGAGACAACCATCCAGACCAAAACCTTCACCCATGGACAGCAGACCTTCAAATTAAAACACCATACTAACTGTAACACTGACAGTGTGATTTACATAATTACATGCCCGTGCAATAAAATATATGTAGGGCAAACCCAGCAAAAAATAAAATCCCGTATTTCTGCACACAGCAGCAGACTACGTTGCAAGGTCGTAGGTGCCCCCCTGGTGGACCACTGGCAGACCGCTGGACACACACTTGCAGATCTAAAGTGGCTGGTAATTGAGAAAGTTTCCCTGGGTAGGAGAGGTGGAAATTTATCAGCTGTGCTTAACCTACGAGAGTGCAAATGGATGTCTCTTCTAGACTCCATTAAAAATGGTTTGAATGAACAGGATGGCAGTTTCGCCCAATTGGCTGCACTAAGATGATAGAATCCTGTAAATTGTATACAAGATACTCGTCTACACCACCATGCGTGACAGGTGCACGAGTATTCTCATCCTCTGGGCTGGGCAGTCCTTGAGTGTATTAAATTCTGTTTCCTCAACTTTTTTCTAGCTATGTTTGACCGTGTGTTAATTCTAAAGGCAAATAATCATGTGCTAGCTCGCCTTCACTCCCTTGCAAGGGTAGTGCGCGAGGACTATGTTTCACAACATAACAATGGACTAAGTAACTTGAAGATGTTGGTTGAGCTATGTCAAAAATTTCTTATCTGCTTTTCTCTTGCAAAACGACATGTGACTAACACCGACCCTATTCGCACTTTCAGAAAATGAATAAGGTTCCACCCCCCAATACCGCGTTATATGGGCCATTTTCTATGTAATATATTAGGCGTAATTCTAGATATAGCAATCTCAGCTATTGTTGGTGTACTAGTATTCATAGTTGTTAAGCATTGTGGAGACGATGTATGACTACAATCTGATTCCGCTCCCAATCCTCGACTATACAGGACAACATCTCTTCTATTTCTATCGGCTATGCGACGCCAAAGGCTACGCCCCTAAACTCCGCGTAGCGGCTGACGGAGTTCGGTGTATCGCTAGCAGCAAGAGGTCCTGTTGCTTCGCTCCCGGTGCATTCAGTAAGTGTTACAATTAGTTCCTCTTTTTGTATACTCTGTGAATTGCTTTTAGAAAGGCAACACGCTCCTATATCCTATCCTTTCAGATAACTGTGAGAGCACCCAGTCGACCCAATTTCGGTTCACATAGACATTGCGTGGACTTTCGAAAGGTATGAACCTCTGCATATGTGGCTAATGTCTAATACATCACTATGTTGTGTATTACAAAGACGCTTTTCCCTATTTAATGTTTCGAAAACTTTTTGCTTGATTTAGAATTAAAAGTCATTTGACGACCGCCGCGTGCACCCTGTCTTCCCCGGTTCACATAGACATTGCGTGGACCTTTACAAGGTATGGACCTACGCATACGTGGCTCACGTCTAATACATCACGATGTTGTATATTACAAAGACGCCTTTCCTTAATTAATGTCTCGAAACATTTGGCTTGATTTAGATTTACGAGTCATTTTGCCAAGTAACCAGTGCGGCGCCCACCAATATTGACAGCAATTACTTTCGCTGATGTTCCTCCTATTGAAAGGTGTTCAATTTTAACTTAGGTAATTTCATACTTGTGAGTGTAATAGTACTGCACCAGGACCCTCTGAGACTTGGTACGTTATAACACCATAACCTTAAGTATCTGGTTTGACCTAGATTCGCCCAGCTGTTTTTACCATACCAACACGCTGCCAAGTGTGTCTGCTGATGTTTATCTTGACCGAGTGTGGTTAACTTGACTTAAGGTAATTTATTGTATCTGTTCACCATGTTCATGGACTGGTGAGTCACCGTGAGATGGTGACACATTGTGTTTTTTTAAATTAAGTTCATTAGTGACGCACATACTCCAAGTGGACATTATTCTTCTGTTGGCTAATGTGTCCCTCGTTCAATCAAGTAGTGCGTTTTGATAATTCAGATGTACACTACTGAGTTTGAGTTTGATTTATCGCCTACTCAACCCCTGGTTCCTCCAGTCCAGAGGTCTCTATGACCCGGACTCCATGGTATTAGTTTGTTTTTAATAAGCCACCCTTATGGTGTACAGGACAGTGACTGTGAAACCTTTAAACTTAATACCCCATTTCTGATATTGGTTTTTTAATTTTTCAGACAGGACGGCCCCCTTCCGTTCCTTCCCCCACTGTAACGGTCCTGATGAAGACCCCGGCAAAGGACTGAATCTAGCCTATACAAAGGGGTCGAAACGTCGACGCCTCTTCACTTTGGGACGTCCGGCACAGCCCCTGTATCACACTGAACCACACATGTGACCGTAGAATGTCCGCAGTTGAAGTACATTTGCAAGATTTGCCTTAACTGATATAGGCTGCTTTGGTTTTTGGAACAACTCCTAATTCCTTGTTGACTTATGTATTGATGTACATTATGTTCAAGTCTGTGTACTATCCTTTACCTTTCTCACAACCTTTGAGCACACCCTTTCCCTTCCCTCCTTCCCATATTGGGGCCATCTCATTTTCCGAATTTTCATTTCTCTTGTAATGATTGCAACAATGTTTCACCATTTATAATAATGTGTTGTTGAATAAATGACAACATTCTTTCCTTTTTTGAACCACCACCTTAGTCTTTTGAAATTTCTAATTTGCTATTGTTCATAATCTTCTCCCACGGGGACCCCCCTTATACATTTACCATTGTTTAGGACCAAGCTCAGGGTAACTGTTAAAGATTATTAAGGAACCAAGCAGAGTGTTACCAGTTGAAAAGGTTTCTAGATAAATGTGCCCTGTCTACACAATGCACTTTCTCAGAGGTTCAGTGGAAGTTCATCTTGCTGCTCGGTCATAAAGCTCTTGGAGCAGCAAATTTTTAGAGGATGTCCTCTTTATCACGTCGTGTGACATATAATGCTTCAGAGGCTCTTCATAGGATGGCACCCTTCTCATCATATAATCAATCCTCGATCAATATGATCTTATTATATGTGAAACTGAATGTCAGAGAACCGTATTAGTCCTCTTTCTGCCTCTAAGAGCAACATCAACTCATACACATTGATACATCTAAGTCCGACCTGCGTCTGGTAATTTGAGTAACCCTCATAGTGCTAGCAATGATAGATTTGATCACGCACAGAGCGGACAAAGCAAAGGCAACAGCGGACAATCTATCTGCAGACATACAGAAAAGGTAAATCATAAGGACTTTGTGAAGAGCCTTCTGCACCACCTGCAGCAGAGGTTACCAGTGGGCTAGATAGATCCACTGGCAACTGGTGTTGCAGTTTTATGTCACAATAAACAGTTGATTGGACAAGAAGGTCTCAAATAGGAGATCATAAATAACACTTCAGTAGAGTAGCATTCAAGAGCTCAATTGTGATTCTATTCAAGTTTATTGATTTAGACCTCAACAGAAATCAACAATCGTAAAACAATAAATGATTCTCCAATCATTTCCAAACATTGACACTAATAACATCTAAAAAAGTTTCAGAAAAACAGTATAGCATACATATTCATTAAATTAAGTTTAAAATCTAAGGGAGCTAAATAACGGCTGCATGGTACTGAAACTGTAGTGCATATGAAAAGTGCATGTTTTAAATCTTAAGACCCTCTGTTAGATAAAGTGCATAAGCTAGTTTAATGTTTCAACCTGAACCAGTGGCTTTAAATGCATTTAGAGGAAGAAAGCCCAGCCTGAGTGCGAGTACAACCCTCCTAACTCCTTGTTCTAATGATAAAGATAAATACTTTTATGGGCAGTTATATTCTATAATTCCAAGTAGGATTTTTTTACAGCTTCAATTTCTTACAGTAAATACTCTCTTTAGAAAAACTGAGTCTTGAAATGTGGTTTCATATGAAGTGTCTTATTTATCCAGGAAACCATAGTTTCAGATGTTCGAGTTTATTTCTATGTTTTATAAAGCGCACATGAGATTGTCACTAAAAGTACAGTTTTTCTTCAATACTGCAAATATGTCCAGCCATCTGTTGCATATAAATGTCAGTAAGCCCAATGTACTATATTTGTGGTTGCGATAGCAGAAGAGCTAGTTGATGCAAGTTCTAGTCGCACCGACTGAACAGGAATTACATGGCTTACTGTTATTAATTTTCACAGAGCCTTCCCTTGATATAGATTTAAAGATGCCCATTAACTAATTGGAATGTGCTCATGTGCATATGTGAGTATTGAAGGGATCTCAACTCTGTAAATTTCAAATAAATAATTCAAAAGTCTCCTTCCAGAAGCTGTATAAAATATATTTAAAAACACAAGCCTGTGTAAAATAGAGCCTCATGGTAACAGAGTTCAAAATAGGACAATTTGTATTGTCCAAATGTTGGAAGGGAGGGTTCTCCAGGGGAGGGTTAGGGGTATAAGTTTACTTTTTAAGAGCACAGTTTTTTGGTTTCTTTGGTGGGGAGCATTAGGGAAAAAGAGAATTGTCCGATATGCAAGATATAAGGTTAGCCAAGACCCGATAAAATGCATAACACTACTGTAAGGATTAAGAAGCGTGAGGGAGAAAGAACCTGTCAAGATGACTGAGCCTCCGGGCAAAAATAAAATAAAGATCATAACGTGGAATGTGAATGGGCTCAGAGTGAAGAGAAAACATACAAAAATTGAATATCTAAAAATAGTAAAAAGTGATTTTATAATTTTACAAGAGACACATCTTTTACAATCTGAGTGGGTTGAAATGATAAAACATCGGAAAAGGGGTAGAAAGTTACGTCTGTACGAATCAGGCTTGTTGTATCAAGGGAGTGGCAATAATAATTAAAAAAACATCAAAATAGTTATTATAGAGGAGTTTGTAGATCCAAAGGGTAGATGGGCAGCAGCTAAATTGAAGCTAGAGGGTAATCTTTATTTGGTTGTTGGATATTATGGCCCAAATACGGATGACCCAGCTCTGCTTCAATCTCTACATGCACAACTAATTATTGTATCCATTCCAATTATCTTGGGAGGAGATTTTAACTTGCTTCTAGAGCCCAATAAAGATAGACACCCCCCAGGGAGCGCTCTAAACCTTCCAAAGATGAGGGAATAGTTGAATAGATTTAAAGAAGACTTGGGTTTGGTCGACATTTGGAAAAGTAAAGGTATCCAAAATAACAGATTTACCTATAAAAATCACAAATACGGTCACGCATCGAGAATTTATTTTTTCTTGATAGATAAGATGTTAAGTAATAAGGTAATAAAAGTAGAACATGTTCCCGCACATTTATCCGACCATTCTCTAGTCTATATAGAAATTAATCAGGACCTTCTTCAGGGTGAAGCAAGATGGACCTTAGACCATACACTTCTTTTGGACGAGCAGGTCATTGATAATCTGAAGACCATGACGGAAGAATATTTCCAAATTAACTCTAATGGAGAAATAGCTACCCAAGTAGTATGGGATGCTTATAAAGCGGTTATTAGAGGAGCTTTGATAGGCCTGGCAGCAACAAGAAATAAGGAGGTCAGACGAACAATAAGTCAATTGGAGTTAGATATCTTCAAACAACACAAGATTTATGAAGAAACGGCTTCTAATGTAAACCAAGACGGAGCAAAAGAAGAAATAGTCCAAAAAAATGTGACTTGTCTAATTATTTGGAGGGAAGAGTAAGAAGAAGGTTGGAAGCCGGTAGCCTATCTAATTATGAATATGGGGAAGGTAGTGGAAAACTTCTCGCATGGAAAATCAAGACTGACTCTAATAGAAATAAAATTATGGCAATACAAGGGAGCTCCGTGGGTGGGAAGGTAGAGGATAGGATAGGGATCGAAAAAGCTTTTACAGATTTCTTTCAATCCCAATATGAGGAGGATTTGGTACCCTCCAGTTTTTTTGTTGACTCTTATCCTAAGGAATCGGCGATTCCAAAGTTGGTGGCTGAGTTATGTGAAAGGCTAAATGCAGGGATAACTATTGAGGAAGTGTTGAATGCATTAAAAAGATTGAAGAAAGGGAAAGCAGCGGGCTGGATGCTTTCCCAAATGAGCTATACACAGTTTTGAAAGAAACACTGGCTCCCAGACTTGTGGATCTTTTTAACTCCATTTTCTTGGAAGGCCAAGCACTCCCAAAATCGAGGAATGATGCCACCATTAGCCTGATTCTGAAACTAGGAAAAGATCCTCTAAAATGTGAGTTGTATGGACCCATATCTCTTTTACACAACGACTATGAAATTTACACGCAGATTCTGGCCACAAAAATAGGGAAGATAACAGATAAACTCATTCATATCGATCAAAAGGGTTTTATTAAGGGGAGACAATTGCCTGATCTTACCCATCAGTTAATCAGAGCCATTGACATTGCCACTCATGAGAATATTCCACTTGCAGTCTTCACTTTTGACGCTGCAAAAGCGTTTGACCAAGTGAATTGGGCAATTTTGCAGAGAACAATATCGCATTATGGTTTAGGAGAATTTTTTTTAAGAGCAATAACACATATATACGCAGCTCCTGTAGCAAAAATACTCATAAAAGGCAATTTATCAAAATAAATTCAAATCAAGAGAGGGACAAGACAGGGCTGTCCCCTTTCTCCTCAATTATTTAACTTATATATAGGACCTTTAGCCAATACAATAAGGAAATCTCAAGAAGTTATCCCCTTTAAATTTAAAGGATGGGTCAAGAAAGTAGCTTTATACGCCGATTACCTAATGGTGTATACAAGCGATCTAAACAAATCTCTCCCCATTATCACAAAGTTGTTAACCGATTTTGGAAAGATTTCTGGCTACCTAGAAAATCATAAAAAAATTGAAATAATGCAATGGAATCCAAAATCGGAAGCAGTGGGAACAAAGAATAGAACTAAATATTTGGGGATAGAGATCCTAAAGAATATTGAAGAGATTGCCCGAGTAAATTTGGATCTAAAAGTAAAGCAAATGAGGATGTTACTAAGATTCTGGAGCTGCTTATTCCTCACTTTTTTGGGGTGATCTAATGTTATAAAAATGTCCATCTTGCCTAAGTTTACTTTCATATTTAAACCCACAATTGTATTAGTTTATAGAGGTCAGGACGGTGTACCTTGTGAAGGTTGAGTGTGGAAGCAGAGCTTTTTATGCTATTATTAAACTGGTTTGAAATTAACCACTGGTGCACACCTAAAGACCCAACACCGTCTTACTTTCATATTTAATACTATACCACTGGAATTTAAAATTCAGTGGATTAAAAATATCCAAGGGGAAATTAATGAGTTCATATAGGCCCCGAAAGGTGTGAGGATAGCTGGAAAAAGCTATGTAGCAGAAAGAATCAAGGTGGCATAGCGAGTCTAGATTTTCTCTCTTATTATAGAGCCTTTCAATTAAAAAACATAGGAATTCTTTTTGGAGCCCATTCATCTTACTCCCCTTACTGAAAAGCCGTCACAGATGAAGATCACTGTCTATATAAATATGGGCATCCAAAATACTTCAAGAAAACCAAATTAAAGGTACTGCGCACAGCTTATAAATTATGGTATGAATTAAGAAGAGTATGGAAGATCTCATAATATAGCCGACTAGCACCTATCTGAATGTCACCTGGAATACCCAACTGTTTAAAAGACTCTTTAGTGGGGCCTTTGAAGGAGGCAAGAATAACAAAATGGGGGCAACTTTTTAAATCAGGAACCTTGCAAAGTTGGGATTCATTGTTAGAAGAAACTAATGAAAAACTATGCAGATTGAAAACGTATCAATTGGCAAGCTGGGCAAAGGACCAATAACTTTTTTTAGACAAAACTGAGTATTTGGAGACTGAAATACAAGGGGACCCAATAAAAAAGGAAACATCATAATGATATTGGCATTTGATACAGACTGGAGATGATGAATTTACCCTTCCAGATGATTTATGGAAAAAAAAACTTTACAGCACAAGAATTGCAACATCAATGGCAAGTATCATGCACTCTTTTATGGCAAACTATATGGCAAATTATAGTTTCTGCACCTCTTAGGAGAAATCATCTTTTTACTTTACACAGGTCCTACTGGTCACCGGAAAAATTAACCAAAATGAAAAAACAGGTGGTGACAAACTGCCCAAAATGCGGGGAACCGGAAGTGTACGATATTCATATGTTCCATAAGTGTTCGCTACTTGACACATTCTGGGAAGAAGTGGGTAAGATTATAAATAAAGTATTAGAAGCAAACATTAAAGTGAGCACATTTATTATTATTTTTGGTATTTTGGAAAGTAACAGTTCCCACTTATATTAAGTAAAAAACAAACACAATTGTTGTTTATGTTAATATTAGTGGACAGACGTGAGATATGCATGAAATGGATACTTGCAATTCCTCCTAGTGTAGCTGAATGGCGTTTTTCTGTAGAGAAGTTTAGGAATTTGGATAAGAGGGAAGAGTAATAGGACTAATTTCTGGGAGCTATGGGATTAGAACATGAGGAAGGGTAGGGAGGGATGTCCAATGATTATACCCTATACGATATAACAAATTCGAAATGATCAACACGGCGGCCCTGCGATTGATTACACCAAAGAATTTGGAGGTTCTTAAGACATGAGCCTAACTCAGCACAGAAGGGCAGTCTCCACTCAGACATAAAATTGAAAACATTTCTCTAACATCAGAAATGTTCTTATGATAAAGTGATCTTTTCTATCAATACCTTAACAATCGCATATATGAGGACAAAAAAAACGCAAAAAACACAAGCCTCTGCAAACGCCTTATTCCCTACAAGTGAGAGATGTGGTTTATTATCCAGGTTCTGAGCAAACACTCTACCTAGATATGTATATATTTTTACAATTTCCTGGGATTTTTGCCTATGTTCCAGGAAAAGGGGCAACTTGAAAGCCAACACTTTAGTTTTAGATATAGGAATTCTTAAGTGTGTAATATTTAGGGCACGCAAATGTTGTTGAAGGCCAACTGAGTTAGATTGAATAGAACCATTTCATCTGCGTACATTAACATGTACAAATCAAAATATGCACGAATTGATGGAAAGTTGCGGGTATTTGCAAATTGTGCAATTAAACATGTGAAAAATAGGAAAAAGAAGAGGAGCCAGCAAGCAAACCCATTTCAAATGATTCTTTGTTTGGATTGGGTTAGGTCTTTATTCTCATCCATTAGAGGTCTGCATCATGCAGAAGAATGAAGAGTTACTATCAATCGTAGGATGTTTATGGGAATATCTAGCACAAGTAATTTTCTTCATAATGATGGCCTGTCCATTTGAGAAGCTCTGCGCAGAATTTGGATTGCCCCAAGGATATTTCTTATTACATAGAGCATTCACGACAGCAATACACAAAATCTGGAAGACAGGATCTACAAAGCCCCCATCCCAGCAGAGCTCCTACTACATAGCTCTATCAGCGGGTACCTTCAAAGCGATCTCCTGCCTTTATAGGGCGCTCCATTGAGATGGATTGCGCCCACTGGAGACAGTACGCTTGCAATGAGAGGAGGCTTTGGTCTTCCCAGTCCCGATAATGGACTGCTACAATATACTGAGGGGAACACCTGAAGTGTCCAGAAACACATGCATTAAATTAATAAACTATTATGTAATCCATAGAGCCTACTTGACCCCCAAAGGCACACACAGATACTTCCAGACAGAAAGGAAAACTTGCCCACGATGTGGCAAAGAACAAGCATACATCCTGCACATGTTCTGGGCCTGTCCCAACTTGCATAAATATTGATAGGAGATGGTACACACAATAGAAGAGTCCATTGGTAAAGAGAAACCCTGTTCTCCAGCCCACTGCCACCTAGGGTGGTACTCCTATACAGCAAAAAATAAGGTCACTAGCGGATTCCAAGATCTTGGTTTTATACTAGCGAAACTTGAGATAACCAGACATTGAAAGTTGCCAAGAAGTTCTAGGACAACCACATGGAAAGCAGAGCTCTTAAAATGGGCAGGATGCGAAGGGTGAATCCTGATGAAGGAGGCCATGTGCGGGCTGTGAAACATGGTAGACCATACTACACAACCTAATAGAACTGGACCTGGGGAACCTGGAAGGGGAGGAAGAGACCTTATAGAGCAAGTCCCTGAAACATAGATCTGTTGGGTACAGATGGGGCAACCCTACACTCCGGGATGATTTAATCCCTACATACCGAAATCCTAGCCCAACACTGTACGAACCCCCATACCATACTTTTGGTAGCTGATATACATAGAGCTCCATGTTGTATATATCAACCCTTTGCCTAATGATGTGAACTCGCAGGGGGGAGAAAGGGAGGGGAGACATTGAAGTTATAATCTGTTAATGGAAAGGGGCGACCAATCGGTCCCCCCGAACGTATGGCTGAGTACCACGATCCCCCCGGGAAGCCATCTTGGGCGGGAGGCGAGTCTCGGCTGGTATGCCCGAAGCGGCGTAGCCGGGGCGCGCCTGTTCCCGCCCTAGAGTGGGTTGGCCTAGACACTGACGCGGCTGGCCACGCCCTCGGGGCAGGCAGGGGCGGGTTTACGCCCGCCCTGAAGACGGATAAAAGGAGGAACAAGACCAGAAAGCATCCTCTTGTTCCTGTGCTCTGAAGCTGCACCTCCTCGCTGCACGTGAGCTCGAGACGGAACGAAGAGCCAATTTTGAGCGTTGTAATCTTTCTCGTTTGTTTTACAGATACTCTGTAGGAGAATGCCGAAAAAGGCGGGAAAGCGAATGACTACCGAACAGATGCTGCGTGTTCTCATGAAGGAGATGACCGACCTAAAGAGGCGGATGGATAAAAATGAGGAAGGAGGCCCGAAACGTCCTTTGGAGGGTACGGCCCCGGGTGGAAAAGGCAAGAGGCCCAGGAGAGGAGCAGCTGGGGGAGATACCCCGGGTCCCAGTGTCCCGCTCGAAGCACCCACTCCTGTGCCGGAGGAAGGGAATCCGATTCCGTGGTGGTCACCCCCGTGTCCGAGGAAGATATGCCGCCCGAGCTGGCAGCACAATTGGCAGCGTGGTTGGGTAAAAGTAGCGAGGGCGCCACGGCTGTAGACGCGCAGGTGTTGATGAAGCAACTGCGGGAAACTCGTGAAGCAGCAAGGGTACCCACGCCGGCCGCGGCTGTAGGGAAGCCTCAGGGGACGGTTTTAGTCGCAGAGACAGCGTCCAGTTCAGGTAAGCGGCCATTGCCGATTGCAAGGGAAGAGTCGGCACCCTCTCGAAGGGAGAGGTTGGGTCAGCATGTTCCTTTAGCTATTAAAGAAAAGATATGGGCAGGGGAATATGTAAACATCTTCTCGTTGCTTACTGATCATTATGAGATGGAGCATGTTAAAAGTCAGAAGGAACTCATGCATCCGAGTGTTTGGCGCGCAAAGATGGCCGCCTTTAAGGTTAATGAAAACATTGGCAATTGGGGCAAGGCATGGGGGATTTTCACATCGATCTTGGGTGAACGGAGGCCCGAATTGCTACCCGAATTGCCGAGTTATCAGTCACGGATCATGGGGTACTCGGTATCACACGAGGGTAATCATTGGTTTTGCTATGATAATCTTTTCAGAAAAGCGAAAGAACATGATAAAAACTTAACTTGGGATTGTTATGACTCTGTGTCCTGGTCCAAAATGAAGGAGACTAGTATGTTGAAAGTGCCATTGGTAGGGAGTAATGTGGGCGAATCCTCCCGTCAGTATGCGGGGACGCCCTTTCGATCAGGTACGGGTACCGACAATCACTCGAGGCCTACCGGTAATACAGGTAAAAAGGGGGTGTGTTGGAATTTTAACAGGGGTAAATGTACTAGGCCCCAGGGATCGTGCAAGTTTAAACACGAATGTAGTGGGTGTGGGCAATCATCCCATCCTGAGTCCACGTGCAGAGCCAAAACGGGTGATAACGGGGGTAGAGGAGGCGCCAAACAGGTCTAACATAGTCCGAGGGGCGCCTTTACCTACCCCGATTGATACCTTGGCGATGATTCCCTGGCTCAGTGAATACCCGGATCGTGCTTCTGCTGGGGTGTTGCGGAACGGGTTTTCATATGGTTTCCGCATCCCAGTAGGGGACTTTCAGGGTGTGGAAAGATGCAAAAATCAGATATCGGTCTTGCAGCATACGACCGTGGTACGGGAGAAGATCCGAAGGAGGTTACTCGAGGTCGAGTCGCTGGTCCGTTTAGTGTACCCCCGGTGGCTAACTTTGTTTGTTCGCCTTTAGGAGTGGTCCCCAAGAAGGACCCCGGTGAGTTTCGGCTGATACATAATTTGTCAGCCCCACGTGGTCTTTCCGTAAATGAAGCGATAGACCCAGAAATATGTTCGGTACGGTACGCATCTTTTGATGAGGCCGTGGCCATTTTGAATCGCCTGGGGCCCGGTGCGCTGATGGCAAAATCTGATATCGAGTCAGCGTTCCGGTTGCTCCCGGTACATCCAGACGATCAGCGGCTACTGGGTTTCACGTTTCAGGGACAGTATTACATGGATAGGTGTATGCCGATGGGATGCTCTATTTCTTGTGCCTATTTCGAGAAATTCAGTTGTTTCCTACAATGGGTCTTTACTAGGAAGACGGGTTTTCGACATGTTATGCATTATCTGGATGATTTTTTGTTCCTGGGGGCAGCCGGGGATTCGGAATGTGGACAAGCTTTGGATGCATTTTGTGTTTTAATGAATCAGTTTGGCGTGCCATTGGCACCAGGTAAGACGGTGGGTCCTTCGACCTGCCTCGAGTTTCTGGGGATCGAGTTAGACTCCAGAGAAGGTTGTTTCCGTTTACCAGGTGATAAAGTGTTAAAATTCAGGGCATCCCTGCAAATGTGTATGAGTGAAAATAAGGTTAAACTGCATCAGCTTCAGCAGTTAGTGGGGCAGTTGAATTTTGCCCTAAGAGTTATACCGATGGCCCGCCCCTTTTCCCGTTCGATCGCTCAAGCCATGGTCGGACTGAAGGAGGGCCATCATCGCACAAGGCTCTCGGCCGAGGTCCGCCAGGACATGCGCATTTGGTTGGCATTTCTGGCGGATTTCAATGGTCGAGTCGTCTGGAACAAACCAGCCGTGTCCTCCGAGGAACTGGGGTTATGGACAGATTCGGCAGGGAGTATAGGTTTTGGTGCCATTTTCGGTACTCGGTGGTCTGCACAAAAATGGCCAGCATGGTGGCGAGACAGTGGGCTGACAAGTAACATTGCCTTCCTGGAACTCTTCCCCATTTTGGTGGCCCTGAGAACGTGGCCTGAAGGGTTCAGAGATCACTCTGTGGTATTCTGGTCTGACAATATGACCGTGGTTGAGTGTATCAATAGCCAGGCAGCACGATGCAAATGGATTTTGAGACTGCTCAAGGAAATTGTGTTATTATGTATGCAATTGAATGTACTGTTCAAAGCGAGACATGTCCCGGGGATAATGAACCAGGCGGCTGATGCCCTTTCTCGTTTTCGTATGCAGGCTTTCTGGGGTTTCCTTCCCACAGCGGACCCGGAGCCTGCACCCTTTCCCGAAGCTCTCTGGTCTCTCGGTGCCCCGAGCTTCGTAACCTCGTGGGAGAGAGTTTAGCACCCAGGACGAGGAAGGCATATGAAGGGGCGTTCCTTTCCTATTTAGCCTTTTTGGGGACTGCTAGAGGGGAGCTTTGGGGACAGGAGGAATGGGTAGTGAATTTTTTGATGTCTTTACATCGGGCAGGGAAATCGGTGGCCACGGCCCAGAGGCATCGGGCTGCCATTTCTTTTGTTGCTAGGGCTCACGGGATACAGGACCCGACAGCGTCTTTCACTGTGCAAAAAGCGCTACGAGGGTGGCAACGCCTTGAGGGTAGCAGAGTAGACGAGAGGCGCCCGATAGGTTTGGATAGGTTGGCCCAGTTATTATCCAGACTCCCTACAACATGTTCATCTCACTTTGAGACAGTGTTATTCCGAGCTGCTTTTACGCTAGCATTTCATGGAGCTATGCGGGTAAGCGAATTAGTAGCAAGGAACAAGCAGGATGTTACGGGAGGGTTGTGCGCAGAGCACGTTCAAATCAGAGGGGAGACGATGACGGTCTCGTTTGTAAGGTCCAAGACCGATCAAAGCGGGATGGGCGACGGCTTAATTATACACAGGATTCCCGGGTCGTCCATGTGCCCAGTGAAGTGTTTAGAGGATTACTTGACACAAAGGGTGGCATCATGGGGGGGGACCTTGTTGAGACACGCAGACGCCACCCCACTGACAAGGTTTCAGTTTCAGCGGGTGCTTGCGATGTCAATTACAGCTGCGGGCTTGAACCCGGGCGAGTTTGGGACCCATTCCTTTCGGATAGGGGCTGCTACAGAGGCTACAGCCAGGGGTCTGAATGTGGAACAGGTTAAACGTGTGGGGCGTTGGTCCTCCAACTGTTATAAAAGGTATGTGCGTTTGCACATGTTGTGAAGCTGTAATGATGTACTCACGCTTCTTGTTTTTGTTTGGTTTTCAGTTACGCAAGCCTACAAGGCGGGGCGGACTATGCAGTCGACCCAACACCGGGCCAGCGGTCAGACATCACCGGCTGTTAAAAAGGAGGTGTGGGTCGTGGGCCACTCATACGTGAGGCGTGCCGCGGACGTATTCAAGGCAGGTGACATGGTGCACGTGGCTGGGGAATACGGGTACAGTGTGTCCTTCTACGGAAAGGGCGGTCTCTGTATTGACCAGTTTCAATCTTTTTTTCGAGGGTTTACTAGGGCGGACGAGGTCACCGCCGTCTGTAGTCATAGTACATCTTGGGGGCAATGATTTGGTCACCACTGGTAGACGACTTCTCCTGGAGGCGATGCTTTCCACTGTAAGTTGGTTAGCGAGGAGAGTTCCAGGGTGCACAATTGGGTGGTCCCATATGATCCCACGAAAAGTGTGGCGGGGGGCTTTTTCTGTTTCTGCTTTAAATCACTCTGTGAGGAAAATTAATAACAAAGTAAGTAGGTTGTTCCGTTCCAATGCACTGCATTCTATTGCGCATGGATGTATTAATGATGACAGTATGTACTTGGGGGACGGTGTTCATTTGTCTCGGATGGGGAATGAGTTACTCATAGGAGACTTCATAGCTTGGCTGAAGACGTTAAAACATGACCTTTAGGTAGGAGTATGGTGGGGGGTCCGGATAGCCGGTCAACTATCCGGACCTGTGGCGGTAAGGTCATGATCGGTGAGCACTAATTGGAAGATCCTTATGAGTGGGCGTCACCCATTACGGATGGGGGCGCTCGGGGGAGGTGGCCATTGGCCCCTCAACGGGGAGGCGGTCCCTTCTAAGGATGGGTCACCGAAAGGAAAGGGAAGGCGGTCAAGGCCCCTTCATGGGTAGGAGGGGTTACAGCCCCCTCCTGGGGAATTTCCCGGGGCCAGGACGTCTGCGACGGCAGATGTGGTAAGTTGTGTGGGGTTTGGGGGGGGGTCTACGCTACCTTCTAGATACCTCACACGAGTCCTCGTACGACCTTTAAGTGGCGTCGAGTTTTATTGGTGCCCCCGTCAAGTCAAGGGAAATTGGTAGTTGCACTTGAGGTATGCCTCCGTGCCGCCCCTCTCAAGTGAGGGGGATATATCTGGGTTAGGGATCTTGACACCGGTTACGACCTTGCCGTTGGCCCTTAAACGTTAGGATGTACAATTTCAAAAGTTAAGTAAATGTTTGGTAGGATGTTAGTTCGGCTAGGAGAACCTTTGTATTAGAGGATATGTTAAGGTTAGCCAAACATCGCAATGTGGTAATGAAATTGTACATAATATGAAACTGTTGATTTAATGTTTTAATTTTGTTTCATATTTTAATAAATACGGCCCGGGAGGGTCACTCCCTCCCGTCTCCAAAAACTTCAGAACTGTTTCCGGTTTCCCATCCTTGGGGATTGTGTTGAGAGGGGGTGGCGGGTATCTCAGCCATATGGAAAGGGGCGACCAATCGGTCCCCCCGAACGTATGGCTGAGTACCACGATCCCCCCGGGAAGCCATCTTGGGCGGGAGGCGAGTCTCGGCTGGTATGCCCGAAGCGGCGTAGCCGGGGCGCGCCTGTTCCCGCCCTAGAGTGGGTTGGCCTAGACACTGACGCAGCTGGCCACGCCCTCGGGGCAGGCAGGGGCGGGTTTACGCCCGCCCTGAAGACGGATAAAAGGAGGAACAAGACCAGAAAGCATCCTCTTGTTCCTGTGCTCTGAAGCTGCACCTCCTCGCTGCACGTGAGCTCGAGACGGAACGAAGAGCCAATTTTGACCCACCCACCAGCCCCTGAAGACAGCGAGTGGTTTTGAATAAAGTTTGATGGATAATTCTGATTTTCGTTTACAGGTGGTGGTATTATCGTGAAGATGTTGAGTATGCAATAAAGAATGAGCGACTTGTGTTATGTTTTGCAAATAAAGTAATTGTGCTTTAGTGTTCATCAGGAAGCCTGCTTTGAATAAGGCTGTTGTTGATACTGTCTGTTATATTTAGTCTTAATTATTTAGTTATCATTGTCGTATTTATCTTGGTCGGGCGGTAAGGTCATGATCGGTGAGCACTAATTGGAAGATCCTTATGAGTGGGCGTCACCCATTACGGATGGGGGCGCTCGGGGGAGGTGGCCATTGGCCCCTCAACGGGGAGGCGGTCCCTTCTAAGGATGGGTCGCCGAAAGGAAAGGGAAGGCGGTCAAGGCCCCTTCATGGGTAGGAGGGGTTACAGCCCCCTCCTGGGGAATTTCCCGGGGCCAGGACGTCTGCGACGGCAGATGTGGTAAGTTGTGTGGGGTTTGGGGGGGGGTCTACGCTACCTTCTAGATACCTCACACGAGTCCTCGTACGACCTTTAAGTGGCGTCGAGTTTTATTGGTGCCCCCGTCAAGTCAAGGGAAATTGGTAGTTGCACTTGAGGTATGCCTCCGTGCCGCCCCTCTCAAGTGAGGGGGATATATCTGGGTTAGGGATCTTGACACCGGTTACGACCTTGCCGTTGGCCCTTAAACGTTAGGATGTACAATTTCAAAAGTTAAGTAAATGTTTGGTAGGATGTTAGTTCGGCTAGGAGAACCTTTGTATTAGAGGATATGTTAAGGTTAGCCAAACATCGCAATGTGGTAATGAAATTGTACATAATATGAAACTGTTGATTTAATGTTTTAATTTTGTTTCATATTTTAATAAATACGGCCCGGGAGGGTCACTCCCTCCCGTCTCCAAAAACTTCAGAACTGTTTCCGGTTTCCCATCCTTGGGGATTGTGTTGAGAGGGGGTGGCGGGTATCTCAGCCATATAGGGGGTTTTCTAGTCAGCGATCATGGCGTCAGTAACAGATAAACCTACAGAACATGTGTTAGGAAATGTCATTAAACCGCTAATATGTAATGTTATTGTTATAAATGATTCATAAAAATCTGTTTATGTTTAAAAAAAATGATGATATCCTGTCTACTTTATCAAAAGCCTTTGTAAAGTCTGTAAAAGCTGTGCATAAAATGTTAAACTTTCCAACAACAAACTTATCAATTATAGTTTGGACAATGGCGATATTATCATTAACTGAATTATTGGATCTGTAACCAGCTGTGGGATAATCTCCACCCCTAAAGCTGTTCCAGGATACTTGCAGTAAAGACCTTTATTGTGGAATTGTGGAGAGCAATCCTGTGAAAATTACCTAGACGAGACCGTGAACCTCTCTTATTCAGTGGTATTATGATACTGCCTTTCCAAGACTGAGGAATGTGACCTGTCTGATAACACTATTTGAAGAGTTAAGTTAAGAGTTTTCCCCAAGCAGGAACAGGGGTGGGAGCACACCAATTTACCATAATGCTAAGGGGTGAACTGTGCTGGGAGGTCAGCAGTGTGCTCCCACCCCTTCCTGTTTAAAAAGGCTCCCCTGAGCCATGTAGGTGACGAGCTAGTGGAGATGCACCTGTGCGCCTGTGAGAGGTACTGAGACCTGTAAGAATTGTGGAAGCCTGCTCAGCAAACTCCAGAAGAAAATCATTTTTATTCTTTACTGATGACAGATAAAATCCAGAAACATGTGAATTGAGATGACAGGACTAATCTGCACCAACTTTGGTGGAATACTCCAGCAAAATACCAAGTAAGCGTGTACTACAAACTGCATTTACCATAATGCTAAGGGGTGAACTGTGCTGGGAGGTCAGCAGTATGCTCCCACCTCTTCCTGTTTAAAAAGGCTCCCATGAGCCATGTAGCTGACGAGCTAGTGGAGATGCACCTGTGCGCCTGTGAGAGGTACTGAGACCTGTAAGAATTGTGGCAGCCTGCTCAGCAAACTCCAGAAGAAAATCGTTTTTGATCTCTACTGATTTGTTTTTTTAAAAACAGATTTTATTGGCATTTTTCATTCAGCAAGATACAGGTACATTTTCATCCAGCCAGGAAATATCCACAAATCCCAACATAGGATCCGTCCCAGTGAGTTCGTACGTCCCCCTCCCAGTCTCTGCTTATCCTATGACTGTCTACTACGTTATGCAGTGCTTGCTATACTAGATTCTCAGCAATGTTAACAACCTAACAATACCCCCCTACCACTCCCTCCTCCCCCCTCACCTGCTGTGCCGACCTCCTTGCCACCTAAACTCTTGCTGCGTACATTGTCTGGGTCCCATTCATACTTGCCGCATCCTTGTGCCTTGTTCAAAGAGCTCGCCTTGTTGGCGGATGTTAGGCTACCATGGCCCAGTTATGTCTCCCCCTCAGCTCTTTCTTGACCCAACTTCCCAGGGCTAGCCTGTTGGGATCCCGCCCGTGGCGTGCTAGTTGTCGACTCTTGGTCCTCATTCTGAAGATCATCTACCAACACCCCCCAGGCCTATGCCCACTCTAATCGTCCTACACCTCTTTTTGCATTCCGAAGCAAGATTCTATGTCACAGCTTGCCCACTTCACCAGTTCCCTTTTCCAATTACTGACCCCCGGACCTGCTGGGGCCTTCCACTTGCTGGTGAGTTCATGTTTCGCCAGAATGTATGCCAGGTCTTGGAACCTGGCTGTAACTTTGGTTTTAGCGGAGTGTGGAAATAGGTTGAGCAGTACATGCCCAGGGGTGCATGGGATCTCCTTCTCTGTGACGCGGGCTGTCTCTCGAACCGCCTCTTGCCAATATCCCTCTATCCTCGGGCAACTCCACAACATGTGAAGATAGCTAGCCCCTATCTCCTGGCATAGGGGGTAACTTGCATCCTCCCGACCAAAATATCGGTTAATCCTGTCAGGGGTAATATACGCTCTATGGAGAGTATAAAAACAAATTAATTGGAATCGCGCATTGCGGGAGACCTTGGTGGCTCGGAGCAGTGTATTTTCCCAATCCTTCTCCGCTATGGGGCTTCCAATGTCCACCTCCCATTTGTCTTTCAGGCTCCCCAGCGGCCCCGTGGAATCTCGTCTAATGGCTCTATAAAGACATGAGACCGCCTTAATGACACCGCCTGCTAGACTTATGTATTTGCATGTAGAATGTGTAGGTGGTTCTAGTGTTCCCCGACCCCAATGTCTACGCATGGCCCCAGTGACTGCCCCATATAGTAGAAAATGTTTTGATCTCTACTGATGACGGATAAAATCCAGAAACACATGTGTCTAGAGATGACAGGACTAATCTGCACCAACTTTGGTGGAATACTCAAGCTAAATACCAAGTTAGCGTGTACAACAAACTGCATTTACCATAATGCTAAGGGGCAAACTGTACAGGGAGGTCAGCAGTGTGCTCCTACCCCTTCCTGTTTAAAAAGGCTCCCATGAGCCATGTAGCTGACGAGCTAGTGGAGATGCACCTGTGCGCCTGTAAGAGGTACTGAGACCTGTAAGAATTGTGGCAGCCTACTCAGCAAACCCAAGAGGAAAATCGTTTTTGTTCTCTACTGATGACAGATAAAATCCAGAAACACATGTGTCTAGAGATGACAGGACTAATCTGCACCAACTTTGGTGGAATACTCCAGCAAAAGACCAAGTAAGCGTGTACTACAAACTGCATTTACCATAATGCTAAGGGGCGAGCTGTGCTGGGAGGTCAGCAGTGTGCTCCCACCCCTTCCAGTTTTCCCCATGCATCTGGATCCTTTTTTTAAAACATTTACAAGAATTTTATCCAGGCCCATTGCTTAAGAAGTTCTTGCTCTTTTTATATAGGTTTCTATATGACTGCGTGTTTGAAAAATTATTTTCGGTAAGGAGTTCGCTGTATTGTATATGAGTTTTGGTGGCCCCTACATTTGTATCTGAAACCGTATTTTCCCTGTAGAGTTTTTAAATGTATTCAGTCCAAACTGGTCCTGGAATAGAGATGATAGGCAAAGCTTTTTTGAGTCCAGTGTGTGCACATTTAAACTCCAAAACTGCTTAGTGCTTTTATTTTCTGCTGCCTCCTGTAATTTGAATCACGTCTGGTGAATTATTTTCAGTTGTAAGGTTAGAAACATTCTTTCCTTTTTTAAGGAGAGTGTAAAATTCACAGACAGAAGATGCATCAAATTGAAGAAAAGTGTCTTTCTTTAGTTTTTCTGAGATATTCCTGTTCAGGTCTTTCCTTGGGGCCTGTTCCCTCGTTTTTTGTGATTTACTATCTATCCCTATCTTATTTGTTACTTGATACATGGTTTTTTCAAAGTGAACAAGTAAGTTGTTCTCCTTTACTATGGTATTTATTTATTTATTGAGTTTGTAAAGCGCTACAGCTACCCGAAAGGGTTTCCCGGCGCTAATTGACCAAAACAACCTGACCCAAGAAGAAAACTACTGATCAAAGAGCCAGGTCTTCACTGCCCTTCGAAAGCAAGCATGACTGTTCTCCACACGAATAGCCAAAGGGAGGGAGTTCCAAAGTTTGGGTCCTAGAGTAAAAAAGGCATATATGGTATAATTCCTGTGGGAAAAAAAGTGATGTATTCAAAGAATAGAAATTCCAAAATAATATACCCTGCTTCAAATGTACAGTTGCTTTGCTGTTACTCTCCTCTAAAGACCAGTTTGCTGCAGCCATGACTCCAAAGTCATACGAAGAATGGCATGGCCACTGCCTGGGCGGAATTGAATATCAACTTCCAGAAATGAAGAATAAAGATTGTAGCAAGCCATTAGATAATTGATGATGGAAGAGTCTGTATAGCCTCTACTTGTGGGTGATGCAGGGATGTTTGTATGCACCCTTCCATTTATTATCACTGCGCTTATACTACATACTAGTTTGAGAAAAAGTCTACCTCGCTTATCAGCTAACAGGAAAGGCAGATTCTGGAATATAGTCAAAGAAGAAGATAAATTCCCTTCGGTAACCAAATGAAATAACTGTTCAACCAATCACCTCAAATATACTGCAAACCATTCATATCAATCATACAAAAAAATATATACCTATATTTGCAATGCCACAAGACAACCACTGATTAATACTAAAATGCCACCTATATTTTATTAAAGAATTGTTGGATATAATATTTGTTTTTGATACTTGAGAAATGTTTGCATCTCCCACTTGATTAATTGATATGCTGTCTATGTAATACATGAATTTTATAATGATATATGTTTTTTATCATATGGAAATTTATGAATTCTGTATAATGAACATTTTTTAATGCCTCCAACTTTCTTTAATAAAATTTAGATGGCATTTCATTATTAGTCAGTGGTTGTCTTGTGTTATTGCAAATATAGGTATATATGTTTGTTTGTGTGATCGATATGAATGGTTTGCGGTATATTTCAGATGATTGGTTGAACAATTATTTATTTGGTTACCAAAGGGAATTTATCTTCTTCTTTGACTAAGTAACGCCCTGTCTCTTTGGTATCTAGGGCTTCTCTCTCTGTATTGGATTCTGGAATATTCCATGCGTCTTTGAGCTCTTTGTGCCCATATAAGGGTTTAAGGCTGCAGTGGAAATTTTAGGATTGAACTCCCTAACAAAAAGTATGTTCAAATAATTTCTACTGTCTACTAATGTTTCGTCAGACTCGAAAATTTGGTTCACAATAGATATTTTGCTAACCAGAGGGAATATAAACATTGAATATCAAAAGAAAATTTCCTTGTAGGTTATCTCTCTTTGGGAAGTTAATACAAATGCTTTGAATATTTTATTTTTAAATGACCGAGTAAGAATCTCAAAGTCCCAATAAAAATGTATGGAAAACAAAATGGCAAGACCTCCTTTAGTGTGGCCTTTGGAGGCTGGCTATCTGGGAACCTCTTCTGCAAAATACAAGTGTGACATAAGTTTAGCCGTGAACGAGTCTCCTGCAGACAAATAATTGATGGTTTCAAATATGGGATGAAAGGAGTAAAGATGAAAGAAAAATATAAATGGTTCAACAGATTAAAGAGGAAGGAAGTAGAATGGGGAAAAGAAGTAAAGTAAGAAAAGGTAAAAAAAAGAAAGCATCAAAAAAAGGAATAGGTGATGTAATTTAAGATGATGAAAGGGAGGAATAAAGCAGGAATGGTTAAATTAAAAAACAAAGGAAGAAAAGACATGATGAAAGAGAGAAAGAAAATATGAGAAAAAGAAAGGATAAAAAGGTGAACGGCAAATATAAATGAAAAGGGGTGAAGCAGTTAAAGATCAAATAAATAAGTAACAAGTTAGGAAATAAACATGTTAAGAATAGAGAAAGAATAAAGTAAATATGAAGAGAACGTAAAGAATTAAAGGAAGTTGGTACAAAAATTACTAAGTAGAAGGAACGTGAAAAGGAAAGAGAGAAACAGAAAAGGAAGCAAATAAATACAACATGGGAAGATGGAGGGAAAGGAGAATGAAGATGAAAGTCTGTAAAAGAGCAAGAAGGTAAGAGGAAGTTGGACGAAAAGTTGAGGTTCAAGAACTGAAACAGAAAACAAAAAGAAATGTTGTCAAATGCAATTAAAGTAAGAAAAAAGTAACAATAAAATAGGAGAAGGAATGTTAGAAAAAGGAAAAAAGAAAAACATGATAGTAAAAACAACACTATAAATTAACAGATGTTGAAGAAGGAGGAAATGAAGATGTAAATAGAAAAATAAAACAAAAAATAAATGAAAAGTGGAAGAACACAAAAAAGGGTAAAAAAAAGGGCAAAGGAGAGGAGTGTGATGAACATAAAAAAGAAAGTAGCTGTAACAGAAAAAGATACCAATACCAAGGGAGAGATATTGAAATACAAAGGAGAACGAAAGGTGGAAAATTCAGGTAGACATAAAGGCAGGTGTTGGTGCTAAAAAGGGTAAGAAAGAAAACAGATGTGATTACTGCACCAGGAATGGAAATGATTGAAAGCAGAAGGCAGAAGAAAGAGCCAGCCAGAGAGAAAGGCTAAACAACAGGTGTGTATGAAACTAAAGACGGCAGTGGTAGGTGATTTGGATATTAGTACATATTATGCTACTGGTCTCCTTCCTATTCTGTGGGCTTTATAGGAATTGTGGTCTTGGCATAACATGACTCTCTATGCCATAAAGTAATTGTTCTCTGATTAGAATAACGTCTAGCATATAGCAGTCCTTCTTGGCACAATATGGACTTTTAGGGCAGATGGTAGCACTGACATGAGGTAGCCAAACTTGACATATTGTAGTGTTTATAGGTTTATGGTGGCTGTGGCATAAGGTAGCTCTCGCTAACCTATTGTGAGCATCCTACCTATCAGAGCGGTCATAATTGGGTTCCTGGCATACCATACTTCATGAGAGCAGATACACATAGTTTGCCTTCTTTGACTTAAGAAGTGATGAATGAAGTAATCCAGAACTTGCTTTTCTCCCAAGGTTTCTGGAGAGGCTGAACACCTTCTTTAAGAGTGCATTGGAGCTCCTGCAGTCCTTTCATCAGGACTTTACAATTGCAAATGTATCATGGAGGACAGTGTTTGGCAGAGGAAGTTGCTGTTTCTAACCAGTTGGATTGCATGGTGGAATCAGTTTTGAAGGAAGCTTGTTCTTGTCTTTCATTGGCTATATTTGTATTGAATATATAGTTCATATTTCCCAATTACTGGTGAAGGATTTTCATACCTTTTGCCATTTCGAGGTTTGGGAGGACAGTTCAGGGCTTCTCACTGTTAAGCAGACCATCACACTAGTTTTAGATCTGGCCTTTTATAAACATGGAGCTCCTGCATCAGAGAGTGTTTTGGACGCCCATCATCTGTACACATCAAAGACAGGAAGGAATGTGAATCTTAGAATGTGTGCTGCTTTCTGTAAGGGATGGATCACACCCATTCCTTAAGAACCATGGGGATGGCTGCTGACAAAATGAAGATGTTCTACTCCAAGGACCATTCCAATGGACAGGTCCCTTCCTACAGCAAAGGAAGGTTTTAACATACTCTGCCAAGGGATGCCAGACAGACAGCGTCACGAGGAAGGAACCAGTGGACCATCTTCGAGTGCTGGACAGTCACAATTTCTTTTCCAGCCTGGAGGAAAACTATTTCAGGATTTTGGATCCTAGACATTATTTCTACAGGCTATGCCATATTATCCTTATGTTGCCTCCCTATGCAAATCTCATCTATACTCACTGGCCAAACAGAAAAGTCAAACGAAGAGTCTTTGTCCCAAACAATTGTACAGGCCTGGACCAGGAACAGGAAATTAATGTTCATTTGTGAAAGTCTTGTGGTGCAGGAGGAATCCAATACATGTTATGCTACTTTAATCCTAAACATCATCAAGTGGTCTGTAATACCCAGGTACTTCATAATGGAGTTTTTTGTCCCTGAATAATCCAATGTTCTTTAGCACACTTCTTCACCTACAAAATATGCAATTTCACATCACAATCAGGGCACTTTGCAAAATATTTCTGGCTTTTATCTGCCCAAAGGTGACAGTGGCAGCTCCTAGTACTTCATTCTCATGATCTCATTGGGAGTGCCAGCTAAAGCCCTGACTCCTCTGGTGAAAAGCTCTCACAATCGAGTTGTGGGAATTCATTGCTATCTAGATAATTGCTGAACTGAAGGTATGTTCAATAAATGTTCTTTGCTAACTTTTGGCTAGGTTTGCGCTATAAATATAACATATACAAACATATACATACATGTTACCCTTAGTAAGAAGACATTAGGTATTATTCATATGAGTCTTAATGAAAACAATGGTCTTGTTTCAGGACTTCTGATTGTTGGTCATTCACTTTGCAAGGCTGCATACCAGGAGGTTGGTTTGCAGCCTTGTGAAGCACTAGGCATCATTTCAGGGGATGTTGAGAGGCTAGTTAACATCCCAAGCTCAATAAATGACTCAGTGCAGAGGTATTTTATGCCCACTTACTTCTGCAAAGGGCATTAACCCTGGTACTGTTAGTTCTCACCACTGACACCAGAGAGTCTAATTGGGGAGGCCTATTTGTTCAAGACTCTGGTAAAGAAAATTGTGTGAGGATAATAAGGCTCTCTTTCAACTTGAAGGAGCTATTATAAATTATTTTCTTTGTCCCCAAGCTGATGAATGACAAACTGGGGATGTGGATGGACAATATTATGGTAACAGTCTTTATAAATCAACCAAAAATACTTGAGGATACCCTTTGGTCCTCCCTGGAGTTACAGATTGAAATATGGACAAAACGTCATCTCATTTCTCTCAATACAGTATACATTAGTGGATGAGACATTAGGAGGGTGCATTACACATCTAGGATATTTGCATTTCTTTTGGAACTGTGTGGTATCCTATACTAAAGGTTTTACAGTATCCTTGCTATCCTACCATTGTTCTGGAAGGTTTATGTGATGAAGGCTCTAGGGGGGAAATGTTGTTTGGAAGTGAAGAGTCTGTTGGTTTTTGGACCTATCTACAGACGGTTGGGGTTTATTGGCCTTGATCTAATACTTTAATAAATTGAAGACTTTTTATTATCATCCTTGGAGAACTGATCCACTTCTGCATTGGCAACGAGGATGGTTATTTATCTTGTTGGACCTCACATCAGAATACCATCAAATATCATTGCATCCTCAATCGCAAGAATTGACTTCATTTATTACACCATTTGGCACTACTTAGTATTTGCATATGCCTTTTGGCTTAATATTTGCTTTGGCAGTTTTTCGAAGAGCCATGGAGAATGTTCTGAAGGGGTTGATCCTGTGAAAATCTTTCAAGATGATGTACTAGTCTACTGTGAAAACAAATATGAACATAATGGAAGGGTGTGTGATGTTTTGAGAAGATTGGGGTCCAGTGGGTTGACTTTGAAACTGGAGAAATGCAGATTTGGAGTGATAGAAATAGAGTATCTTTTCCATCTAGTTACCTCAGAGGGGATTCGTCTCACAGCCAGTCTTGTGTGTGTGATAAAAGATATGAAAAACCCTAATTCCAAGGAAGAGCTAGCTACGTTTTTGAGAACAGCAAAATTCTACAGCAAGTTCATTACCAGCTTGCTGAAGGTTGTAAAAGCATGAGAATGTTGCTGAAAAATGGGGGTTGAGTTTATTTTGACCTCAGAATGTGAGAAGGAGTTTTACATGGTAAAAAGATACTTGGCTAAGGCGTCTAGTTTAAGTAGTTTCCATCCAGGTGTGAAAACTATATGGAGAACAGATGCCAGTGTGAAATGATTAAGAGCAGTGTTGGAACAAGAAACGTGTGGTAAGGATAGCACCGCCTTGTTTTTGTATAGGGGGATACAAGGCTCTAAAGCAAACTACCCTGTCATTAGAAGAGAGACTTTGGTGGTGTACTGGGCAATGTCCAAGCAAAAAAAGTTCTTGTTGGGAAGTCCATTTTAGGTAAAAACTGACCATAAACCCTTGAAAGAAGTTTTTTGTAAAAAATCGATTCATACCATCTCCAGTAGGATCCGAAGGGGGGTGGTGGCACTACAGGAATTTGTTTTCACTGACACATGTGTTCCTGGTGTATTGAAAATTATTGTACCCTGTTGTTCTAGATTGTGTGCACAGGTGCCTGGAGCAGACAATGGCATAGGTTTTGAAAATTAATTTGGGGATGAAACTTTCGTGGTTTGTGCCATATTAGGTGGCATCATTCAAGAGGATGAGTGGAGAAAAGAACTGATGAACGATGCACATTTTCAGAAACTGCTTCACAGGTTAAAAACAATGTTTGGTCTGGTGGGGTTAAAGTCTCCAAGAGCAAAAAAAGCCTTTTTGCAAGTGACGGATGAGCTGTCTTTGGAAAATGGCCTGATAATGAGAGGTGGAAGATTGATTTCCCTGGAGAAGGTGAGGATGAAGCTTATTAAGAATGCTTATGAGAGTCACCCGGGGAAAACGAAGGAGAGAATAAGAATGAATTATTCGTGGCCAGGTATGGATGTGGTAATTGAGAGAGTGGTATAAGATTGCATCGAGTGCAGTAAGATTGACAAAATCTTGAAATGCAGGGCTCAACCTTTGTTAATCAGAGACCCTGTGTCTGGTCATTGGACAGAGGTTGCCCTGGCTATAGAAGGTCCTATCAGGATTTCAGGTAGTGATAAGTTTATTATCACCTGCAGTGGAGAAGTGTGGCTCACCGGTTAGAGGCGGCAGACCCAGAAGCAGAGGTCGGCCCGGGACCAGGGTTCAATTCCCGACGCGGCAGGGTACGGAACCAATGTCAGCGGGCTCGATAAATCTCGCCTCGGTGCCTCTCTAACCATGGGTCCCACGCTGCAACTCTGGGCAATAGCTTGCTTAATCTCCACAACGGCCCCCTCGCTGCTGGGGATGCCTGGCTTCACCTTGGGGATGCCCAATAGGGACCATCTCACAGGGAAAGCCAGGACGGGTTCCCCAGTGGTACACAGCGCCAAGAAACCCTGGGGTGAACGTGCGCTCTACAAATTCATACTAACATAACATAACATGGATATGTTCTCTAAGTGGCCTGAGCTTAAAGTGGTCAATGCTGTAGAGACCCGGGATAATATTTTGTTATTAGCATACGTTTTGGGCTGGGATGAGTTTCCAGTGGTCTTGTTGACAGATAATGAAGTGCAATTAACATCAATGATGATGGAGAAGTTTTTGTTTGAAAGGGGCAATCAAGCACAGGACTACATCTTTATATCGTCCCGCTGCCAAAGGTATGATTGAACTTTACAACAAAGTGGTATAGGAGTGTATCCAGCATGCAGTAGTAAATGGAATGAGTTGGGTGGATGACTTGAAAAAGAAAGTTTGTATGTACAGTTTAACTTCTAATTCTTCTACCGACGTTACGCTGTTTCTACTGTTTAAGAAAAGGTCTCCCAATGATCTGTTTGGTCCGGCATAGATAAAGAAAGTGAGGGCATCTGGAACCAATCTAATTTCAGAAAGTGAAGATTTGTGCCTGAGTTTGAGGGCTAACACAGAGAAAGAGGTTGTGAGGAAGTGGAAAGAGTATTTTGAAAATAAATGGCAGTTAAGTTTACCAATGTAAAAGTTGTTGATTGGGTAAAGATTAAAAATCCAAGGATAGGTACGTTGTTGGACAATTTCTCCCAACCCAGGAGGGTTATCAATCTGCTCAGTAATGCAATCAAGACTGATGATCACCGCATTTGGAATTTGGGTAGAATTGCAGTACGGAAGGGCGCAGGATCAATGGACTTGGCTACTAGCTCTGGGATTGATCTTGTATCCGAGGATGGTAGTAAATCTGTTTCCAAGGGGCATGAAGTTTAGCGCTCTTCGCAATCCAGGGTTGCCAACTGTATATAAGCAAGCAACAGGAAAAGTCAATGTATAAGCAGGAGACCAACCCATCTCCAAGGTTTTGTGTAATCATATTCTTAAATTTGATTTATGTAACGTAGTGTTCATCATGCTTTGCTGTGTATTAGTTGTCTCATCTTCATAGTCATGTGTGTGTCTCTCTTTTTGTTGAAGTAAGGGGGGAGGTGTGTGGTATGCTATACTAAAGGTTTTGTGGTAGCTTTGCTAGCCTACCACTGTTCTGGAAGTTTTATGTGATGAAGGCTCAAGGGGGGAATGTTATGTTTAGAAGTAAAGTGCCAGTTGGCTTCTGGAACTATCTACAACTGGATGAGATTTATTGTAATTGATCTAATGCTTTATCAAAAGGAAGACTTTTTATCATCATCATTGGAGAACTGATCATTTCTACAAACTTCTTCCTAAACTAGGTAGTAAGAGTTTCAGCCCTATGGAGCTAGACCTCCCTGTTATTGCTGGAATGGAGCCTGCCATTTTTCACACTCTCTGCCAGCCTCCGTTTGTGATACTGGAGGGCCTATCTGAAAAGTTTCTTTCTTTAAAAAATCTTATTTCAGTGACCAAAATGGCAACTCTGTCTGGAAGAGTTAGATTATGTTACATTAAGACTCCTATATTTGAGGATGTCTAGTTCTTAAGTTCAATGTAGGATTTGTGCTAAAGATAGCTTTAACTTCCATCAAGGACAGAATTGTTTGCTATTTTTTTTCCATTTTTCCCTGTGGAGACTCAGAGACTCTTCTCTATAACCCAGACCTTGCTAAAGAAGTCTTATATTTCCCAGTCTGACATATTTTGCAAACATGAAGAGTGTATTTTTACTTTCAAGGTGCTGGATATGGTTAGAAGGCCTCTTCTACTTCTCTGGGCAAGGGATTTGGATCAGCATCTCTCTGACGTATCACCCCCAGAGGCATGCAGGCTGTTCCCAGAGATCCATAAAGTTACTACATGGTGTACCACTTCTCTTCTACATTTGTGTCCTATTATCGCCCAACCTGATGGTCCGAGGAGCTTTGATATTTGTAAATGAAGTAATGTCATCTGCCCTTCACAAATGAAACTTCTTTGTTGGATTTGAGAGGCAGTACCATGTTTGCAATATACTTTGATAATTTGATTCTTCTTTGTCATCAAGCCAGGTTGTATTTCTTCTGTGTATCTTTGAGTAGTAAGGGCTAAAATGAATAATGGGATGAGGAGTTCATGCGCATGTCACTTACGTTAATATCTATTATATCCAGTTCTTCTTTAAACATCCCACTCCTTACGTTTCTCCCACTTACTGTCTCACCTCATCAAGAGCTCTGGTAGGAAATCAGGATTTTCTGGTTGCAGAGTCACCCTTTAGGACCATTTCATTCCGAGGGAGAGGATACTTTTTCTTTGACTTGGGACTGGAGCTGTAAATAGATATGTTTGTTCAAGGGAGTTGATGGGCAAATTACTTCCAAAGAAATAAGTTACCATGAAGTACATTGGCCATACCTCAGATGGGAATAAGGTGTGTATTTTTGGGGTCTGGTCTATTTATGTCAAATAGCTAACAAGCCTTTTGAATTTCTGTCTAATTCATCTAATATGAAAACATAAAAACTGCCTAAAAAGTTAGTTCTGTCAAAAATGTCATGTTGTCCAGACAGCAATAAGAAAACACACACACACACACACAAACAATCACAATACAGCTGTGTGCAATTTAACCCCTTCGCTGCTAGGCCTCCCCCGTGCTAAGCCTTTTTTTGGCTCCTTGGGATAGTTTGCACTTAGGCCCCTGTAACTTTTTGACCACTAAGGTATCCATGACAAATTTGCCTCCTTTTCTTCCAACAGCATGGGGATTTTAAAGGTACCCATGGTTTGTTGATTTCCTTGGAGAGGACCCGGAAATTAGCCAAAACTAAGTATGGGCGGAAAATCCGTTTCGCTCGCGGATTTTGCGGATTTTCGGTAAATTCGCAATCCGCGAGATTCGCGAATCTCCCGCAAAATCCGCAAATCCGCGAGCAGTGGATTTTATGGCTTGCTCGCACTGTTCGCGTGAGTTTGCGGCTTCCCAGTACAACTTCGCGCCCCGCGAATAAGCGCTAAATTGCAGAAATACGATCTTAGCAAAACTGAAACTACTTACCAGGTTCAAAAGTTCAGGCTCATCATTAGTAGCCATTTCCTGTAGTGCTTCCTGAGGGGCCCCTCCAGAGTTCAGTTGCCTACTTGCAACTATTATGTGACCCTGCTCTGAACCTCAGAATAGTTACACATATGCCACAAAGGTCCTGAATTACAGCTAAGGGAGACAAGCAGGAGCCAGGCTGGAAGTTCAAATCCATTAATCAGCCCCTAATTCATTATTGTCAGTTGGGGCAGGGCAGGTGTAACTAATTTTGCAACAATGAAAGCACTTAGCAAGTGCAAAAGATCACTAATCAGGAAGCACTAAGGAAGCAGGTGCCAGCTAAAGAAATATTCTGTGACACATTAATCAGCCCCAAATTAATTCAGGTCACTTGAGGCAGGGAAGGTGTGCTTTGCTTTGCCACAATAATGTACACTGACTGGACAACCAGTGGGTGCTGTGATGAAACAGAGGGTGGCATGGGTGGGCCAGAGGGTGGCATGAGTAGTCAGAGAGTGGCAGTGGTGACAGAGAGTGGCAGTGATGAAGAAGAGTGTCCCAAACAGGCTGGACACGTAGAAACAACAAGTTTGCAAAACTTGCGACCCGACAGGTAAGTTCGCGTTTGCGAAATTGTACAAAACCCTCGCGAACTGGCAAAAACCCGCGCGAACACAAAAAAAAATCCGCAAATTCGCGAGAATTCGCGGATTTTGCGAATTGCGAGTTCGCAAATCCGCAAAATTTGCGAACGCGAGATTCGCAAAATTCGCCCATGCTTAGCCAAAACACAACTAAAGTTTTTTGGGGGGGGAAACATTGGGAACCGGTACTTCAAATGGTATCAACAAAGGGTTTGTGGTGCTAAAATCACCACCTTCCCAGCTCTCAAGGACTGACAGACTTTTGTCAGAAAACCAAACGTTTTTCCACAGTTTTGGCATTTTACTGGGACATAGCCTATTTTTGCTATTTTTTGTGTATTCACCCTCCTTCACGTTAATAGTAGAAATGGGTATAAAAGCAATAATGGATCTTGAAAAGCTATACATTTCAGAAAAGTAAATACAATTCTGAATTCAACAAGGGGTAATTTGTGTAGATCCTTCTAGTTTTTTTTTATAGAAACTAACAGTCAAAAATAGGAAAAATGGCAAATTATGAAAACATAAAAACTGCCTAAAAATTTAGTTCTGTCAAAAATGTCATGTTGTCCAGACAGCAATAATAGGAAAAATGGGAAATTAGTTGAAAAAAACAGCCTTTTGTACGAACGCTTTTACCTGTAACTTCAACTGAGTATGACATTTTTTTCAAAGCAATATACCGTTAAATCCACTGGGCCCTTCTGGTTGTGGGGATATATAGTACTTGTAAGCTCACCAAGAAGCCGACACACCCGGAGCCAATAACTGAGCAGCATCTTGCAATGGTTTTTTATTGTGTACCGGGAATATAGCAATTAATTTAGGAAAATTTAAACAGTGAAAAATCAGTACAAAAGACATCTATGTATTTCTGAAATGGGAACAAAATATAGAGTTTAGAAACAGTAGCTATTTGCACATCTCTGAAATTGTGTACCCATACTAGCATGTTAATTAGAGGACATTTTTCAAAGTGACTTCTTTTTTACACATTGTCTTACATTTGGAATCAAAAGTCAATAGGTAATAACAGTTGCTCTACAATTCTGTGTTTCCCTAAGTCTCCCTATAAAAATGGTACCTGGCGTGTGTGGGTATGCCTAGTGCCTGTGACAAGAAATGGCCCAAAACGCAACGTGGGACTCCACATTTTTACAGTGAAAACAGAAAGTTTTTTTGCAAAGTGCCTAGCTGTAGATTTTGAACCCTAGCTCTGCCGGGACCTAGTGAAACCTAGCAAACCTATACATTTTTTAAAACTAGGCACCCAGACAAATCTAGGATTGGGTGACTTGAGTGGCTCTCACCAGGTTCTGTTACCCAGGATCCCTTGCAAACCTCAAACTTTATTTTAAAAAAAACACATTTACCTCCAATTTCTGTGATGGAAAGTTCTGGAATCTGTGTCGATCCACACAATTCCACCCACCCTGCATTCCCCAAGGTCTTCCAAAACAAATTATACCTCACTTTTGTGGGTAGGCCAAGTGCCCATGACGGGAAACAGCCCAGAACGCAACGTGGACACACCACATTTTTACAGTGAAAATGGACCGATTTTTTCAAAGTGCCTAGCTGTGGATTTTGAACCCTAGCTCTGCCGGCCCCTAGTGAAACCTAGCAAACCTATATATTTTTAAACACTAGACACCCAGGGGAATCCAGGATGGGGTGACTTGTGTGGTGCACACCAGATTATGTAACCCAGAATCTAAAGCAAACCTCAAACTTTGAAAACAAAAAATACATTTCCCCACATTTCTGTGATGGAACGTTCTGGAATCTGTTTGGGTCCACAGAATTCCACCTACCCTCCATTATCCAAGGTTTTCTGAAAAGAATGGTACCTCACGTGTGTGGGTAGGCCTAGTGCCCGTGACAGGAAATGGCCCAAAATGCAATCTGAACACACCACATTTTTTATAGTGGAAACTGACCCTTTTTTGCAAAGACCTAGCTGTATATTTTGAACCCTAGCTCTGCCGGCACCCAGTGAAACCTAGCAAACCTATATGTTTTTGAAAACGATACATCCAAGGAAATCCAAGATGAGGTGACTTGTGTGGCTCTCACCAGGTTCTGTTACCCAGAATCCCTTGCAAACCTCACATTTATCCCCCCCTAAAAACACATTTTCCTCACATTTCTGTGATGGAAAGTTCTGGAATCTGCACAGATCCACAAATTTCCACCCACCCCGCATTCTCCAAAGGCTTCTGATAAATATGGTACCTCATTTGTGTGGATAGGCCTAGTGCAATCAACAGGAAACGGCCCAAAACATAGGGTGGGCACACTGCATTTTCACATTGAAAACTGACCCCTTTTTTGCAACGTGCCTAGCTGTAGATTTTGAAGCCTAGCTCTGCCGGCACCTGGGGAAGCCTAGCAAACCTATACATTTTTAAAACTAGACATGCAGGGAAATCTAAGATGGGGTGACTTGTGTGGCTCTCACCAGATTCTGTTATCCAGAATCTATTGGAAAACCTCAAACTTTGTAAAAAAAAAAAGAAAATGTTACCCACATTTCTGTGACGAAAAGTTCTGGAATCTGCGTTAGTACACAAACTTCCACCCACCTCGCATTCTCAAAAGTTTAATGATAAAAATGGTACCTCACTCGTGTGGGTGGGTCAAGTACCCACGGCAGGCAAGGGCCCAAAATGTATTGTGGAGACATCAAAATTACCTATTATAAAACAACCTGGTTTTGCAAGGGTGTACCTGGTTTTATGGCCCCGGGCTCATGGCCATCTAGGGAAACCAACCAAACCCACACATTTCTGAACACTAGACATCATGGGGAGTCCAGGGAGGTATGGCTTGCATGGATACCACAACATTTTCCTACCCAGAATCCCCTGCAAACCTCCAATTTAGCTGAAAAAAATCACTTTTTCCACACATTGTTGTGTGGGATCACTGTGCTGGCACAGATGTCCTATCATCTAGTGTTCCCCTTGGTTTCTCGAGTACAATGATACCTCACTTGTGTGACTGTTCAATGCAGAATCAGCTAAAACCTTTTTTTTTTTTTAAGTAGCACTAAGAATTTGCGGTGCTTTACCCTTTATCCCTATGTTTTTGGCCCTTCACAGTCACAGGCCTTTGGCCCACCCACATAAGGGAGGTATCATTTTACTCAAGAAAACAAGGGGAACACTGGGTGGTAGGATATTTGTGCCAGCACAGTGATCTCACACAAACGTGTGTGGAAATAGTGATTTTTTTCAGCTAAATTTGTGGTTTGCAGGGGAATCTGGGTAGGGAAAAAAAGTGTGAAGGGGCATACACTACATGACCCACAGGGGTAGTGTCCTCTGACTGGAGGTAGTTGCCACAGGGTGGATTGTGCCCCTGCTTGAGGTTCCCTGGGTCTGGTCTGGATCAATATATCCTTGATGTTCTTCGATCTCTTAAATGTGAATCGGGGCAGTTCAAAGTCAAGGCCCCCTGTATTCAAGATCTGCCGGTGACGTTTAAGAGCTTTCTTCTCTGCATTCGAGGCCGGTGTGAACGTGGTGACACATGTCATATGTTCATGCACCTTAGGGTTCTGTATTCTTCTTTCCAATAGCCCCCCTCTATGGTTATTCTGAGCTCTCTTTTGTGCCTTTGCTATCTCCCTGTTGGGGTAACCTCTGTCCATTAAATTCCTGGATAGGATAGTGGACTGTGTCTTGTAATCAGCCACACTGCTGCAATTGCGCCTGACCCTCAGAAACTGTCCGAAGGGAAGGTTCACCCGCAAGGCTTTGGGGTGGTGACTTGTGAAGTGGAGCAAGCTGTTGCGATCTGTTGCTTTTCTGAACATAGTGGTTGTCAGGTATCCAGCTTCAACCATGATAGTCAGATCCAGGAATGAGATCTGTGTCGAGGAGGCAGTCATTGTAAAGTGCAGGTATGGGTTGAGTCAATTAATCCAACCAAAGAATTTGTTATACGAGTCTTTGTTGCCGACCCAAAAGATCAAGATATCGTCTATAAACCTCTTCCACAGTTTTATTTTAGTGTGGTACGGGTTAGTCTGTTGGTGGATTGCCCCTCAAAGTCGGCCATGTAGAGGCAGGCCACGCTGGGGGCAAATATTCTCCCCATCGAGGTGCCCTGGGTCTGATGGTAGTATTGACCTTTGAACTCGAAAAAATTCTCAGTGAGGGCAAGAGTTGCACATTCCATGATGAATGCTGGTGGTGTAGGTGAGATCCATGGCTCAGCATTAAGTACCTCCTCAATCACCACTAGTGTAGCCCTCTGTGGGATGTTCATGTAGAGGACTTCTACGTCCAGGGTGATGAGGAAGTCTATCTGGGCATTGTCCTCGAAGTTCTCCAATAGTCGTAGTACGTCAGTAGTGTCCTGAATATAGGACGGAATATGCTTAACCAAAGGTTGGAGGAAATGATCACAAAATTGTGATACTGGTTCAAGCACAGAGTCTATTCCTGACACTATAGGCCGTCCTGGGACCGGTGTGGTCCCCTTGTGGATCTTGGGTAGGACATAGAAATAAGGGACTCTAGGGTCTCTCTTTACTAGGAATTCTGCTTCCTTTTTGCTGATCCAGTCCTGGCATTCAGCAGATTCAACCAGGCCCGAAATGGAGCACTTTAGGCGTTCCTTTGGGTTATTTGGGATTGGTGTGTAGTACCGTCTATCACCCAACTGCCTTAGACATTCTATGTCATACTCCATAGTGTCCATGAGGACCGTGGCTCCCCCTTTGTCCGCCTGCTTGATTGTTATAGACGGGTCATTGGCTAGAGGATCAATAAGTTGTTTCTCAGTCTTAAAGATGTTGGAATGGTTGTTGTGGCTAGGGAGGGCTCTGATCTCCTTGAGCACTGCCTGTTCGTAGGTAAGGATCTCATTAGGCACCATCCCACTATGGGGAGTGAAAGTCGACGCATTATGGAGTTCTGAATCCTCAGTAGTCTCTCTGGATTTGCTGTCAAAAAAGGCCTTGAGCCGTATCTTATGGAAATTTTTTTGTAATTCGCACATCTGCTGAAAGCTGGCAACTTTAGGGGTCGGGACAAACCCGAGCCCCCTCTGGAGAACCCTTTCTTCATCTGGTGTGAGTTGGCGTGAAGACAGGTTCACTACCAGACTCACGTGTTGGTGGTCTTGCTCCTCGTGTCCATTCCTTGTGCCGGAGTGTTCTCCCATTGAACTCTCTTTTCTGGCATGTTCCCTCGCTTTCGCCCACGCCCTCTGCCCCAGCCTCTGTCTAAAAAAGGACGGTTGTCACCTTGTGGGGCAAATTGCAGTGGATATTGGGGGCCATAGGGTGGAGGTGGATGTGGGAACTGTGGGAATTGCCAGTAGGCAGGACCTTGAAAAGGGGGGTGTGGGTAATTGTATTGTCCACATCTCCCCCCTCTTTTTCTACCCCTACGTTGTTGGGCAAGTCCGTCATCCCCACTGGAGTTGCTATCGCTGTTGGAGCCTCTCCTAGATGACGTAGTACTTGAGTCAGATAAGTAACCTGAGCCTGGGGGAACATAATCCTCCTTCAGATATGGATACACCTTCTCTTTAGAGAAGCGTTGGATATCCTTCTGAAGTTTAGTAATCTTCTGCTTCATGAGGGACTCCTTGTGTTCGGCTAATTCTTTGTTTAGCTCGGCAAGTTTAGTTTTAAAGCCTGGGTTGGGTATGGCGCTTTTAAGCGCACTCTCAGCAATTTGAATGCGTACGAGAAGTTCATCAGCTAAACATTTAGCTGTGTTAACTAACAGAATTAGCAGGTCATGTGTACACTTCCAGGAGATCTGGGACCATTCGATTTTAAACTGGCGTCCTCCCAAAAAATCCTGGGGAAGTTCTTGACTATGAGGCCATTAGGTGCAATCTTGGCCCTGAAGTATTCGGCCATGAGAGCCCCATGGAGGGTGATCCTCACCCATTCTCTTTTCAAATCCGAAAGGGACTGCCAGTGGGCTGTGTTGCTTCCTGTGGCGCTGTCAAGTTCAATACCAAGAATGGAGGGTGTTCTGAGAATAGCTGCTGCATCATCTTCTCCGAAACTGAGTCCATGTCCATCCATGTTGTGGGGACACAGGACGGTGTGGGTGAAGGTGACTAGTAAAACACCACTCACTTACGAGTGGTGGACCAACCTTCTTAAAGAATAGAAGGTATCTCGTGGGGGACAGAAAGAATCTCACCCACCTAACCGGTAATCCCACGGTGGTAAGCCGTGCAAAGCAGTGTTTACAAAAAAGGGGGGGAAAAGGAGTCCAGTTTTACAGAAGGCGAAATCACCACTCACAGAGGGGAGTGGTAGGTCCAGCCACAGTCTTCGCCCAAAGTAACAGTATCAAAAATGGTACCAGGCTGTTCCTAATAAAAGAGAGTGTTGGGTCCGTTCACTTGTTTGAATATCCGAGGAACCAAACGAAACCTACGGATGGGCATCCAATATGTTGGATGTAATGGCCTCACACACCCTTGCAGGTGTCATGCTTCATCATCAGCAGTGCTCCTCGATGGATTGGCGGTGCGATACCCAACGGGCAACACCTCTAAGAGGGGCTCTTTAGCGGAGATCTTCTATCCAACTGCCGTATGGGTGAAGTGCGGGTATGAGGCCAAGGCGGTCTAGACGTTGCAGTGAGTTAAAATGGGGCTAAGGGTGCCAAGATCAGATTTATTCTAGGGGCCCCTCGCTCCAATTAAAAGAGATCTAGACTGGACTCGAAGGAAAGTTATGTACCCTTGTGCAAGACTAGGCAAGTTTGTGTAGGACTGGGTCAACATGTTTCTCGCTATTTGTGCACTGACTAGCGATTCTTCAGGACCAATGTCAGAATAAGTTTTAACAGTGAAAACTGTCTACAAAGTGTCTTTTCCTCCGTATCGGAAATTAAATATTAAATTCAAATGGAAAAGGACGGTTTACCTGTGTTGCGCTGTATTTGCCTAGGTTGGGAGACAAAAGAAAGCAAATCACAACAGGTTACACTCCACAAACAACAGTGCGTGACCTAGAACACTCAGTGTAACATGCCAGTGAAGGTGTCGCTAGCATGTGAGTTAAAAACAGTATGTGCCATCCTTAGTGAGCATAGTGAGTGGCATGCCCATGTGGGAAAACACAATTTAAAAACAATATTAGAGGCAGTATTCTCATGGTGTCATAAAATTCTTTGCACTCACCTATCTGTTCAATTGTGAGCTACAACAACAGCACCCGGCGGGTAGTACATCGGGTTAAACCTCCCTGCTTTCAGGCTAAGTACGGCAGAAAAGGAGCATTATGGACCTGTGAGCTTACTCATCTTTCTTGTGCACAGGTGCTCAAACTGGTTTGAAGAGTTATGAGTGTTGAAATACGGCAGCATCTGTAATGTACTTGCACAACTTGAACAAAGCGGCTGGCGCTGTGGATGACTCAGTTAATACAGTATTAAAACCCCCTTCTTATTATCAGGAGTGTGGCTGATGGTGGGAATTCCACACGCATTGAAAATGGCGGCATGCCGCTGATCACACGTTTGTTTAGGAACATCAGTGCAGTGGTGACCAGCCGGTTAACTAATTCCCCACGTGGTCGCTAGGAGGTGGTAATGAGGATCCCTTATGTATTTGAGACATGGCATGAAGTATTGCCGGCTGTTGTAAGGGAAGCCACATGCTTTTTAAAGTTTTATAAAGTACGTTTACAAAGTACGGCATGTGGCTGGTATCTATTTCACACAACAAAATGATAAATGGCTGATCTAACTGTCCAGCATCCTCAACATTACATAGACTCTTGAGGGGGGCGAAGCGATTTTTTAAGGGAAACACAACATCGCTATTCTCTGTCTGTGTAGCGGGACTTGTTGACTGCTCCATGATTTTGAAAAAAGTTTTGAGGGTGGGAGTATTCTTCACCACCTGCTGGGCTGTATTAGACCCTTTAAGCTTTTTTACAGAAGTCGCCCTTTTGTTTTTCCCTTTGCAGGGGGTTAATGGCATGGGCCGCTCCCTCTCTTCAAAATCTAAAGCCCCTCCTGCCTTCAATTCCTGCCGAGATCTCAACTTATACCTGTTTTTCCTTGGTGGGGGAGTGATTCTAGCTTTAAGCGGTCTTGTTTTCAAGCTTGAACCACCTGAAACAGTTACCACCGCTGGTTCAAAGAGCTCGGTTTGCCTCTGCTTTTGCCTTTGTACTGTGACAGGCTTTATGGTATTCTCCACAGTTTTGGAAACCTCCCCCTCGCAAATGATCTTATCCGGAGCCTCTATCGATACTGACTCCATAAAACCCTGCTCCGGGGGCTGTTTTAATGTTAACCCCCCTCTTCTCCACACCTTACCGCGAGGGCTGGCTCATCCTGCTCTTCGAATGAGGCGTGTAATGTTCCCTCACAAACTGGCCCTCTAAACCGGAGCTGTGTGAGCACGAAATGGGACTTGATCCAGAGGCTCCGCCGGCGTTCTCCCGGGCTCCGCTGTGCATACGCCTCCTCACGCGTCATGCGGGTCTCACAATGCGGAGGTCCTAGCACCGCCGCCGCCGCCGTTGCCGTTCAAGACGCCAGTGATCTCGTAAAAAAGAAGGGAGCAGTTTTAATCTTTTCGAGGGCACTACCAAAACGCGAAGCATCTATAGCCTACCTTGGTGAATGGGGGCATTCATCCTCTCACTGTAGCTTTTTGGTGATGTCAGCCATCGGGAGTCTCCTGGAGCTGCCGCGACCGGCTCTCAGCCCGCCGCCATGTTCCTCTTCGTGGGCGTCACTGAGTTGAGAATAGCGATATTGTGTTTCCCTTAAAAAATCGCTTCGGCCCCCTCGAGAGTCTATGTAATATGCAGGATGCTGGACAGTTAGATCAGCCAATTGTACTGGTAAGAGGCAAAGAGGATGGGGCAACAGGGGTCCCGAACTATAGACAGGATTTGGAGTCACAGCAGGTGCAATTAAAGCACGCGCAGCAAATAAGCTCTAACATACCTCCTTCTCCCTCTCCCCTCTCCTCCATTCCCCTTCTTCCTCTTCCTTCCCTCCCTCCTCATAATATTCAGGCTAACGATAAAGCGTCGGGTCCACAAGATACTAGACCCAAGATACCCTTAGTAACAACTGAGCTTCCCTCAAATAGCCTGACAGTCACTCAAGAAGGAAACACAATCCAGGGCAACTACAAAGACAAGAATTTAGAGTCTGGTATTCCCAGATCACGACTGAGATCAGAAGAATTGAGTGAGCTGGATGGCGACAGGTTGGGACATCTTTTTCAGTCTTTAAGGGGGGACTTGATATCTAAATTTGAGATATCAGAAGGCAACCAGAAGGCGATACACGACAGGTTTGACCTACTGGAGTCTAAGCTAGATGACGTTATCTGCCGTACTGGGAAGCAGGAAACGGAAGTTGTGGCCTTAAGTAAATCCATACGAGGAAACTCAAAAGACATTGATATTTTGAGAGCACAAAATAGATCTCTGGCTACTGATGTGGAGAGATTGGAAACTCAGGCCCGAAGAAATAACCTGAGAATTTTAAAGATACCAGAGGGTGAGGAATTGGAGGATATCAAGGGATTTGTCTGCCGGCTTCTTAGGGAGGGGGTCTTAAAAGACCGCCCCGACATAGACCTAGATGCGGAAATACAAAGAGTACACAGAGACCCTTTCAAGAGGCATGCAGACAGGAAAGCACCTAGGAAGATACTGGTAAACTTCCAGACTTTCAGTGTCAAAGAGCTGATTCTGGGAAGGTGTCTATCAAAGTTAGACCTTCACTATCGAGCAAACCCCTATCTTATCAGATCAGATTTAGGAGCCAGAACAGCACAGCGGCAATGGGAGTTAGGCACCAGAATGCCAGAGTTGAGATCGCTAGGAGCTCATGTACAGATGAGGTTCCCCGCTCTACTGAAAATTATGTGGAAAAACAAGACATACAGTTTTTCACAGCCCGAAGAGGTAGATGATTTTTTAGCTCGGATGAGAGAAAATCAAGAAAATTAAGTGAAGAAAGAGAAGGCAGAGCTGTCTACATTCGAGCCGGGTGCTAAAAAAGAAATAAGATATAAAAAAAAATATATATATATATATATATAAAGGGGAAATAAGGTGAGCGCATAACACAGAAGTTGATTCAAAGCATGGTGCGACATACTGTATTGTTTATAGAAATAAAAGGTGTAATCAAAGGGAAAAAAAGGGGAATAGTAAGCTACTGCAAGGTATTCACTGTTCAAGATTAGTTAAAGTTTGAACTCAGCCAGAGGCATTTCTCCTGGAGTTCCAAAGGCGGTGTCATCGTCTGGTATGTTGGGGGGGTTCCTCTGGGGGGAGGGGGGGTTGGAGCACTGGGTGGGGGCGTAGGGGGGGGGAAAGATAATAAATCCTCATATATGGAAAAAGTTCATTTATACAAGGTTCTAGACGGGCGGGAAATAAGAACCGGGTCATGAGTAAGTTAAATAATTTTAAAACCCTCCCATGGAATGTGAATGGGTTGGGGGAAAAAAGGAAGCAGTCCCGGGTTTGTGAGTTTTTAAGAAATTCAGAAGCGCACCTTATAATGCTTCAGGAAACTCATCTAGAGGCAAATGCTTGTAGTGCACTTTTCGGGAAATTGAGGTGGGTGCAGGAAATTGTATGCTCTAGGCAGATGGGAACAACTAGGGGGTCACAATAATAATTCGGGCAAATAAAGGGATATGTCTGAAAAAATATGAAACGGATCAGACAGGAAGAAGGTTGGTGGCAGCCATATCCATTTATAATATCCCTTATACGTATGCAGTGTATTATGGCCCCAACGATGATAACCCTGGTCCGCTACTTAAGTTAGCGGCAGCTTTATTAGGGACTATGGGCCCAGTGATCCTGGGGGGTGATTTTAACTTGGTTTTTGATCAGACTCTAGATAGAACCTCCAAAGCTAAGTATCACGCTCCCACTAAATCACTTTCTACCTTAGGCTGTATGATGAAAGACTTTAACTTGTTAGACGTATGGAGGATTAAATACGGTTCTACCAGGGGGTTTACATTTTACAGTAAAAAGTACAAACACTATTCAAGGATAGACCACTTTTTAGTCGATCACCACCTTCTCTCAGACATCGGTTCCCTTTCATTTACACCCGTCGGGATATCAGACCACGCAGTTTTGGAACTGGTTCTCCTATTAAGTTCAAGTCCCTTAAATATCAGAGGGACATTAGAGAGGACATTGCTACGTAGTGATCAGGTCAAAGGAGTAGTAAGAGAAAAGACCAACAAATTTTTTGCAATCAATACAGGCTCCTCTACCCCTTAGGTTGTTTGGGAAACTTATAAGGCCTTTTTGAGAGGGGTCCTGAGCTCTCTAATGGCGTATAAAAGAAAGGCTATAAAAAATAAAAGGCGGGAAGATCTAGAGGCTATAACTAGAAAAGACTCTGAGCTACAAAGAGCCATTTCTTCAAATCCCGAGAGGATCCCGGCATTAGAAAAGGAGCTTTCAGATCTACAACTTCAACGTAAAATCAGTGACGAGAAAATTATAAAAGAAAAATGGGAGACCAGTAAATTAAAGAACTTTGAATATGGAGAAAAATGTGGGACCCTTCTAGCATGGAAATCTAGAGAGGAAAGAAATAGAAATAACATTAAAGTCTTAATTCAGAGAGAGACAGGGGTCTTAATTGTGGAAGATGGAGGTATCAGAGAAGAAGCCAGGAGGTTTATGCAAAGTTTCTATACTGAGGACAAAAATCCAAAGCTAGAAGAGATCGAGACCTGGTTGACCCAGAGAGATTTACCTCAAATTTCTGACCCAGATAGGAGGTATTTAGAAAGCGATATCATGGAGGGAGAAGTATTAAATCAATTAAAGAAAATGAAGCGGGGTAAAGCCGCAGGTTCAGACGGGCTTCCGGTTGAGGTCTATTTAGACCATACAGAACAACTGGTGCCCGTCCTTACTACACTTTTTAAATGTTTACTATCTCAAGGTCACAGTATCCCCCCTACATGGGCTGAAGCTACAATAACGCTTATCGCAAAACCCAATAAAGATCTTAAGAAAATAGAATCTTACAGGCCAATTTCCCTTCTGAACTCAGATATGAAGTTATATTCCGGGATTTTAGCTACCAGACTTGCCAAGATAATAAAATCCATAATTCATTCTGATCAATAGGCGCCTTGATACCTTCGGGTTTAGTCTGCGCAATACAAATTGCTTAATAATAATAATAATAATCAAAGGGGTTTTATCCCGGGGAGACAACTGAACAAATTAACCTTTCAAGTGATAGGAGCCAAAGATTACACTGAAGATAAAGGCCTCCCGTTAGCCTTGGTCGCGATAGACGCGGCCAAGGCTTTCGATCAGGTTAATTGGAAATATCTCTGGGCCACTATGGTTGCGTTTGGGTTCCCTCCAGCATTTTTAGAGGGTATTAAATCATTGTATCAAAACCCATTAGCAAAAGTATTGGTTAACAGGGCTCTATGTGACTGGTTTAATATATCCTGAGGAACCCGGCAGGGCTGCCCCCTGTCTCCCCTTTTGTTTGACATTTATATGGAGCCTTTTGTTTGTGGTATTAGAGAAGATAATGTAATTCAACCCTTTAGAATGGCAAACATGGAGCTAAAAACTGCCTTATATGCTGATGACCTTCTCTTATACACCTCTAATCATATAGAAGCTATACCCAGGCTATTTGACCTAGCTGAGGAATTTGGAAGGTTGTCAGGTTACCAGATCAACAGGGAGAAGACAGAGATAATGGGGTGGAACAATAATACTCCTATACAGGGGGTAAAACAAAAAATTCGATATCTAGGAATTTATTTAACTCAAGAGTTAAAGAATATCCCGAAAATCAGCTGGCAGACTGTTGTAAAAGACATCATTAAAACATTAACAAGATGGGACAGTCTACCATTAAATATATATGGACGAGTTAATCTCATTAAAACGTCTATACTCCCTAAGCTGACGTTTTTATATAATTCCATCCCTCTATCTTTTCCGTTGAAAGAAATCGCGAACCTTCAGGGCAGGATCAGCTCTTTTATCTGGGCCTGTAAATCTCCCAGGATAGCCTGGAAAAAATGAAGGAGGGGTCTAAAAATTGGGGGTCTGGCTTTACCAGACCTATTACTCTACTGCCATGCCTTCCACTTTAAAAACTTCAGGCTACTCGCTAACATACTAGATTCATCTTCACAGGGCCGTTTATTTCACGCTTTATTACATGATTTACCAAATGGCCAAGAGTTCTTTTTATTTAAGTTTGGCGACCAGAAATTTTTTAAGAAAGTCCGTCTTAAGATTTTGCAGACTGCACTTAGGAATTGGGGGTTTATCCGGAAGGCCTTGGGAATTCCTTACTACCACACATATACTCCAATTTGGGATTCCCCGGGCACACCTGTATGTCTTCAGGACCAGCTTTCTCTGCCCTTGAGAACAGCTGGAGTACAGAAATGGGGGACTTATGGGTGGACTCAGGCCTTATGGATTGGAACTCCCTGATGTTACTTACAAACGGGTCACTGACAAGATTTAAATGTTTTCAACTATCTGCATGGTGGTCAAGCCTGACATTACAGCGGGAAAAAGATACTGGAATTCTTGATGCAATTCGTAGGGGGGCAGCTGGAATCGAGAAGTATCATTTTGGTATAAATTGCTTACATAGGCTAAAGGTAACCTAGATCTCGAATTGATAAGCCTCTGGGGTAATACCATAGCTGAATACCCCGAAGAGTTCAGTAAGATTTGGACAGATTCTTTCTCTTTATCCCAGAGATTAATTAAACCAGCTAATTTAAGACGGAACCATTTGTTTACGGCTTATCGGGTGTATTGGACGCCGGCTAAATTGCATAAGATAACGCAGGAGAACTATCACTGCCCCCGTTGTAAACTTACAGCAGCAGATGACATGCATATATTCTTAGAATGCCCCGAGATTCAGGAGTACTGGAGGGCATTAGTTGGCTTTCTGGGTGAGGTCTTTTCTACAACTATTTTCTGTTCTCCCAGGCTAGTATTTTTTGGTTTACCCTGTGAGTATAATATCAACAACTTTTCCTCACAGTTTATCTTCTACGTGGTAGTTATAGCCAGGAGGGAGATTTGTAAAGAGTGGAAGTCAGTGGCCCCTCCTAGATTCGCAGACTGCTTAAAAAGTCTTATGGAAGTTTGTAAGATGGACACGACTAGTCTAGCTGAAAGCTCTGAGAATGTATGGTCAAAACTGGAGGCCTGGTCGAATAAGTAAACGGTCCGATGATTATGCCAGAGGTTTGTGTCGGTCCTGTCCTCCCCTGGTCTGAGGCACTCCATCAAAAGGCAGGGGAGTTGGATAAGGAAACAACCCACCTCTGGGAGATCTCTGTAAGCTATATATTGACCCCGGGGCGGCTTCAGGAATGTCAGTACAGAAGGCGACAGAGAGATCCATCTAGAGCATATAACATCTGGTGGCATATATGAGGACAAAAAAAAAAAGATAACTGCCCCTATGTTAAAGTTATAGGTGGACGGAGGAGCTGATATCGGTGATTGTAGCAGGTCCCGATAACTTGCACCCTCGTTGTCTCACAAGAAAATGCGGGCGGAAGATTTGTGAATCAAATACTGCTATGGTTCGAACTCGCCCATGTATATCACACAGTTACCACTCTCACCCTCGTTGTCTCACAAAAATGCGGGCGGAAGATTTGCAAGTCAAATACTGCTGTGGCTCAAACTAGCCCATGTATATCATACAGTTAACACTCTCACTAAAGTTTTGCCACAATCCACTCACTCATCGTTGTACAAGCGAGCAGTCAAAGTGTCATGGCATAGAGCGGGTGCAGGCTGCGCAATGATCATACGCCGGTCCCTCTCGTCGGTGTGCGGGACAAACACTTACTTTTGAATTCCCGTGCCTCTGTGGATGGACCTACCCCTCGCCACCGGGTCCGGAAAGGTGATCCGGTATCGGGCTGACATCTTCTTATGGGCGTGTTGTGCAAGTCACCTGACCACGGGCGTGGTTAGTATTAGTGAATAACAAGCCCGGAAGTGGAGTAAGCCTCCATGGCGGCGGCCATTACTAAGTGGTGATTTAGTTGGTTTTGAATATGTATATATAACCATGGGGTCTAACAACAGAGCCCTCGCTTGTCATAATAGACCTGGTATCATTATATGGGAGAGAGTAGAAAACGTAAAGCGTATCACCAAAAAATGGAAATTAAAAAACCCCGGATGTTTAGAAGGGTCGATTAAATACCTTTTAGCCTCACATGGTGGCGGCCATTGTGGAGTGATTATCTCGATGTGTATCATAATCAAGACAGGGTGATAGAAGTTGGTGTTGAACCAATTAAAGTATCAGTTACTGGGCCTCCATTTGTGGCGATATGCATACTGTGAACCAATGACCTCATGACTAGTATACGGTGATTAGGTTGTAAATGACTGAACCATTGGTGTTTCAAATGGTTATTGGGGTCATTTTGAGGCGACATGTGGAGGAGTGTATGTGATGTACTAAAGGGAGCTGCAGGGAATGTCCTCATCGAGTCCCGCACTATCAAAGGGCAGGCGGTGAATCCACCTTTGTTCTTTGAAGAACAAATTCTCTTTGGTGGAGCTAGCATTCGCTTCTAGTATTACCCACCTCAGGGAATCAGCACTGTGATTGTGTTCCATGAAATGCTTGCACATTTTAGTATTGCTCTTTTTGCAACGAAGGTTGCTGCGGTGCTCGGCCATACGTGTCTTAACAGGGCGAGTGGTCATGCCCACATAGTATAGACCGCAGGGGCATATCAGGAGATAGTGCATTTAGCGGTGTTGCAGTTCGTGTGACCCCGCAGTTCCCAAGAAAAAGTGGGGGTCAGTTGGATTGTCTTGTGTATTGTTGTGAAGGGGCATACACTACATGACCCACAGGGGTAGTGTCCTCTGACTGGAGGTAGTTGCCACAGGGTGGATTGTGCCCCTGCTTGAGGTTTCCTGGGTCTGGTCTGGATCAATATATCCTTGATGTTCTTCGATCTCTTAAATGCGAATCAGGGCAGTTCGAAGTCAAGGCCCCCTGTATTCAAGATCTGCCTGTGACGTTTAAGAGCTTTCTTCACTGTATTTGAGGCCGGTGTGAACGTGGTGACACGTGTCATAGGTTCATGCACCTCAGGGTTCTGTATTCTTCTTTCCAATAGCCCCCCTCTATGGTTATTCCGAGCTCTCTTTTGTGCCTTTGCTATCTCTCTGTTGGGGTAACCTCTGTCCATCAAATTCCTGGATAGGATAGTGGACTGTTTCTTGTAATCAGCCACACTGCTGCAATTGCGCCTGACCCTCAGAAACTGTCCGAAGGGCAGGTTCACCCGCAAGGCTTTGGGGTGGTGACTTGTGAAGTGGAGCAAGCTGTTTCGATCTGTTGCTTTACTGAACATAGTGGTTGTCAGGTGTCCAGCTTCAACCATGATAGTCAGATCCAGGAACGAGATCTGTGTCGAGGAGGCGGTCATTGTAAAGTGCAAGTATGGGTTGAGTGAATTAATCCAACCAAAGAATTTGTTATACGAGTCTTTGTTGCCGACCCAAAAGATCAAGATATTGTCTATAAACCTCTTCCACAGTTTTATTTTAGTGTGGTACGGGTTAGTCTGTTGGTGGATTGCCCCTCAAAGTCGGCCATGTAGAGGCAGGCCACGCTGGGGGCAAATATTCTCCCCATCGAGGTGCCCTGGGTCTGATGGTAGTATTGATCTTTGAACTCGAAAATATTCTCAGTGAGGGCAAGAGTTGCACATTCCATGATGAATGCTGGTGGTGTAGGTGAGATCCATGCCTCAGCATTAAGTACCTCCTCAATCACCACTAGTGTAGCCCTCTGTGGGATGTTCATGTAGAGGACTTCTACGTCCAGGGTGATGAGGAAGTCTATCTGGGCATTGTCCTCGAAGTTCTCCAATAGTCGTAGTACGTCAGTAGTGTCCTGAATATAGGACGGAATATGCTTAACCAAAGGTTGGAGGAAATGATCACAAAATTGTGATACTGGTTCAAGCACAGAGTCTATTCCTGACACTATAGGCCGTCCCGGGACCGGTGTGGTCCCCTTGTGGATCTTGGGTAGGACATAGAAATAAGGGACGCTAGGGTCTCTCTTTACTAGGAATTCTGCTTCTTTTTTGCTGATCCAGTCCTGGCATTCAGCAGATTCAACCAGGCCAGAAATGGAGCACTTTAGGCATTCCGTTGGGTTATTTGGGATTGGTGTGTAGTACCCTCTATCACCCAACTGCCTTAGGCATTCTATGTCATAGTCCGTAGTGTCCATGAGGACCGTGGCTCCCCCTTTATCCGCCTGCTTGATTGTTATAGACGGGTCATTGGCTAGAGAATCAAGGAGTTGTTTCTCAGTCTTAGAGATGTTGGAATGGTTGTTGTGTCTAGGGAGGGCTCTGATCTTCTTGGGCACTTCCTGTTCGTAGGTAAGGATCTCGCTTTAATACTGTATTAACTGAGTCAGCCGCAGCGCCAGCCTCTGTGTTCAAGTAGTGCAAGTACATTACAGATGCTGCCTTATTTCAACACTCATAACTCTTCAAACCAGTTTGAGCACCTCTGCACAAGAAAGATGAGTAAGCTCACAGGTCCATAATGCTCCTTATCTGCCGTACTTAGCCTGAAAGCAAGGAGGTTTAACCCAATGTACTACCCGCCGGGTGCTGTTGTTGTAGCTCACCATTGAACAGATAGGTGAGTGCCAAGAATTTTATGACACCATGAGAATACTGCCTCTAATATTGTTTTTAAATTGTGTTTTCCCACATGGGCATGCCACTCACTATGCTCACTAAGGATGGCACAAACTGTTTTTAACTCACATGCTAGCGACACCTTGACTGGCATGTTACACTGAGTGTTCTAGGTCACGCACTGTTGTTTGTGGAGTGTAACCTGTTGTGATTTGCTTCCTTTTGTCTCCCAACCTAGGAAAAATACAGCGCAACACAGGTACACCGTCCTTTTTTGCATTTGAATTTAATATTTAATTTCCGATACGGAGGAAAAGACTCTTTGTAGACAGTTTTCACGATTAAATCTTATTCTGACATTGGTCCTGAAGAATCGCTAGTCAGTGCACAAATAGCGAGAAACATGTCGACCCAGTCCTACACAAACTAGCCTAGTCTCGCAAAAGGGTACATAACTTCCAGTCGAGTCCAGTCTAGATCTCTTTTAATTGGAGCGAGGGACCCCTAGAATAAATCTGATCTTGGCACCCTTAGCTCATTTTAACTCACTGCAACGTCTACACCGCCTTGGCCTCATACCCGCACTTCACGCATATGGCAGTTGGATAGAAGATCTCCGCCAAAGATCCCCTCTTAGAGGTGTTGCCCGTTGGGTATTGCACCGCTGACCCAACGAGGAGCACTGCCGATGATGAAGCATGACACCTGCAAGGGTGTGTGAGGCCATTACATCCAACATATTGGATGCCCATCCGTAGGTTTCCTTTTGGTTCCTGCGATATCCAAACAACTGAACGGACCCAACACTCTCTTTAATTAGGAACAGCCTGGTACCATTTTTGATACTGATAGTACAACTTACCCACACAAAAATTTGAGAACAATTAGATTTTTTCAGCAAAATTTGAGGTTTGCAGGGGACTCTGGCTAGGGAAACGTTGGAGGATCCACGTAAGCCATACCTCTCTGGACTCTCCTGGGTCTCTAGTTTTCAGAAATGTGTGGGTTTGGTAGGATTCCCTAGATGGCCGCCAAGCCCGGGACCAAAATCTCATCTGTTACCCCTTGCAAAACCAGATCATTTTGTGATAGGTCATTTTGATGTCTCCACAATACTTTTTGGGCCCTTGCCTGTCGTGAGTACTTGGCCCACCCACACAAGTGAGGAGCAATTTTTATTGGGAGATCTGGGGGAACGCTGAGTGGAAGGAAGTTGTGTCAGCCCGGTGATCCCAAAACTTTCCCACTCAGATATTTGAGAAAGATTTGATTATTTCCAGCAAAATTTGAGGTTTGCAGGGGATTCTGGGTAGGAAAACTTGGGGGTACATGCAAGCCATACCTTCCTAGACTCCCCCGGGTCTCTAGTTTTCATAAATGTGTGGGATGGTAGGCTTCCCTAGAAGGCCGCCATGCGTGGGACCAAAAACTCCTGTGACCCCCCCTGCAAAACAAAGTCGTTTTATGATAGGTCATTTTAAAGTACGATTTGGGCCATTACCTATTGCAGCCACTAAGCCTATCCCCACAAGTGAGGTACCATCTTTATCGGGAGACCTGGTGTTAGGAAATTTATGTCAGCCCGGTGATTCCACAACTGAGGAAAATATGAGTTATTTCAGCTAATTTTGAGGTTTGCAGTGGATTCTGGGTAAGGAAACATTGGGGGATCCATCCAAACCATACCTAACTGGACTCCCCAGGGTGTCTAGTTTTCAAAACCAGGTCGATTTGTGATAGGTAATTTTGGTGTCTCCACAATACGTTTTGGGCCCTTACCTGCCATGGCTACTTGACCCAGCCACACAAGTGAGGGACTATTTTGATCAGGAGACTTTGGAGAATGCAGGGTGGGTGGAAGTTTCTGGACCCACGTAGATTCCCGAACTTTCCATCACAGAAAAATGGGGAAAATTGTTCTTTTTACAATGTTTGAGGTTTGCAAGGGATTCTGGGTAACAGAACCTGGTGAGAGCCACATAAGTCACCCCATCCTAGCTTCCCCTTGGTGTCTAGTATTAAAAAATGTATAGGTTTGCTAGGTCCCTAGGTGCCGGTAGAGCTAGGGTTAAAAATCTACAGTTAGGCACTTTGCAAAAAAAAGGGTCAGTTTTCACTGAAAAAAATGTGGTGTGTCCAGTTAGCATTTTGTGCGGTTTCCTGTTGTGGGCACTAGGTCTACCCACACAAATGAGGTACCATTTTTATCAGGAGACTTTGGGAAATGCTGGGTGGGTGGAAGTTTGTGGATCTGCGCAGATTCCAGAACTTTCCATCACAGAAATGTGAGGAAAATGTTTTCTTTTTTACAAAATTTGAGGTTTGCAAGGGATTCTGGGTAACAGAACCTAGTGAGTGCCACACCAGTCAGCCCATAATGAATTTCCCTGGGTGTCTACTTTTCAAAAATGTACAGATTTGCTAGGTTTCCGTAGGTGGCGGCAGAGCTAGGGCTCAAAATTTACAGCTAGGCACATTGCAAAAAAAGGGGCCAGTTTTCAGTGTAAAAATGTGGTGCGCCCAAGTTGCGTTTTGGGCACTTTCCTGTCGCGGAGAGCAGGCCTGCCCAAAGCAGTGAGGTACCATTTTTATCGGGAGACTTTGGGGAATGCTGGGTGGGTGGAGGTTTGTGGATCTGCGCAAATTCCAGAACTTTCCATCACAGAAATGTGAGGAAAATGTTTTTTTTACAAAGTGTGAGGTTTGCAAGGGATTCTGGGTAGCAGAACTTAGTGAGAGCCACACAAGTCACCACATCCTGGATTCCCCTGGGTGTCTAGTTTTTAAAAATATATAGGCTTTCTAGGTTTCTTTGGGTACCGGCTGCCCTAGGACCCAAAATCCATAAGTAAGCACATTAAAATAAAAGTCAGTGCCTAGTGGGCTTTCTGCTGCTGGGGTAGGGGTAATCGGTGGCTAGTGACCTGATATGCCCACAAGGGATGCAGAAAGGCTATGGCTATTTTTTTTGGGGGGGGGGGCATTGGGATTCCCATTCTGGGCAGTCCCCACAACTACGTATGAAAAAGTCAGCATAATCGCTGGTGCCTAGTGGGCTCTCGGCTCCCCGGGGGGCAGATCAAGGGCTACTGTCCCCATCTGCTTCCTGGGGGGTAGAAAAACGGTGGCATCTTTTTTTGGGGGTGGGGGAATCGGCATACCCATTCTGGGCAGCCCACACCCCTATGTTTAAAAAAAGAAAGAAATGCCTAGTGGACTTTCTGCCCTCCTGGGGGGGCAGGACAGGGTCTACTGCCCATCTGCCTCCTGGGGGGGGCCAAAACACTGTGGCATTTTTTTGAGGGTGGAAGCATTGGCATGCCCATTCTGGGTTGCCCCCACGCCATGCCTATAAAAAAAGAATCTGGCATCTAGGGTGCTTTCTGCCCAACCCCCCCGGGGGGGAGGCAGAAAGACTGTTTGCCAAAATATAATAGGGGGAGTAAAGGCCATTGCCCAAGGGGCCACTCCCCTCTCCCTGGTGGCTACTGAGTTGATTTCTGCTTTGGGATCCCTCTCCTGGGATCCACTAGGGAAGGGTACATTGGAAAGCATGAGATTCTGCCCTTTCCAGCAATACCTCTCCTAAGTGTTTGATGCTTGGGGGCCTGAGATCACCCAACGAGCACCAAACATCAAAACTGAAACTAATCTTCAGTTTAGTTTTCAATGTAATGACGACAGTGCGCCATGCATGCGTTCGTCAGTACATTGAAAATCAGAAACAGGCCTCAGGAGGTTGAAGAAGCTCTTCCCACCTCCCGATGCCCCCCCAAAAAAGGAAATCCCTCTGATGTTTGCAGCAGAGGGATTTAGTGTGCCTGTGCACATGACGGAATGGTTCCGTCATGAGCACAGGAGCACTAGTGTTCATGATGGAACCATTCCCTCATGAGCACCGAAAGGGTCAAAGTAATATTGTCCAAGTTCCAATGTTGAAACCCAAGCAGTCAATCAGAAATGGTGAATTATCACGGGAATCAGTGTTTCACAACCAAATTCTGACATAATTCTTCATTATTCAGAGATTTCTCATTCGAAAATTGTAGCAGCTTTTATCCTGCTAAAATGTCTGAGGAGGGAAAAATTGGTAACACACCCATTACTTGCCTAGTGAACAAAGCAGTAACATGTGTAATGAAGGCCTAAAGGCCTCTTGTAAATCTTGGCAGAGCAGGTGCTCAGCCAGAAATTGACAGAGCTTCTGTTCCCTCAAATTTGCTGTTCGTCCACTTAATTTAAAGTTGGGGGAACCACTGCTGGGAGTTAATCATTTCAAGGGGCCTCTCCATCAGAGGGCTCCAGCCTGTAATTTGTCAGTTCTGACATAGCCAGGGCAATACTCCGGAGTTAGACATTCAACACTGCCTCAACGAACAGGAAAAAACTCCCTGTGCAGCATGACCGTTTTTTTTGTTTGTTTTTTCAGAAACAATGCCCCCACCCCTACCCCAGTGCCATCCGTTTTGAGGTTTGGATCTTAAATGAAATAATGCAGAGCAGTCAGCCACTTGCCATTTATGTTTGAAGACAGTGCATCCGGTACACCAGATGGCAACGTTCGAATCGCCCCACTTGTTGTACAATCCCCTCTCTCTACAATCCCCTCTTGTACCATGGTCTAACGTCCAGCTACCAATAACCACAGACACCATTGCTTGTCTTCAAGAGCTTTATTCGATACCTCTTACTCACTCACTGTCCCTACTCTAACTGACCAGTTCCTTTCCCCGGCTCCTCCTGTTCCTGCTCCTCCTACGACTCCGCCCCCCCAACCACTAGACTACCTCACACAGCTCTACATCTCCCCCTTTCCTAACAAAGTGAGCTTAATGTCCTCAGTGTTCGCAGTTCTTCAAGCCTCAGTAGCGTCGAGTCAGTGGTGGGTTTGGCTTTGGTCACTCTTTCTGGTGTCTTGATCAGGGCGTTCTTGACCACGATGCGTGTGAGCTGTTCACTCTCACCGTCTGCAGTCCTCATGTTTCTTTCTGGTGGTGTAACAGTTGGTTCGGGTGCTCGGTCCCTTTCATGAGTGGACAATGTCCTGGTCCTCTTATAGGCACCTGCGCCTACCTTTGCCCCCTCTTGTCTTGTCCGGTCGAGGGCGACACTGTCGTCCACCTCTGGGTCATGCACATCAGACAGTACGATACTATCTGACGAGACTGTCTTGGTTTGGTTCGGTAACTCATGCACAGCCTCGGGTTGTCTGACAAACTCGTTGTCTATCTGTGCATAGGCATGTTTTTCACTCATCTGATGATCTCTCTCTACTGACATGTCCGGCTTTCTTTGCGGAATGGCTGGCAGGTCCCTTCCCATCCGGTGACTAAGGTCCACTGTCTCTGTTTTCCTTTTATAGGTCCTTTGAGTCAGCCTTTCGGACCCCTTCAGGGGTGACGGTGTCGGTGTCTGGTCTATGTCCGGATATGTTTGTGATTGACATGACAGATTGTCTTGTGGCGTGACTGAGTATTCAGAGACCTTAGTGTGTGTTATGTTGCTCTCGACAGGAAGGGTGCCCTTTGGTTCTATGGCGCGTTCGGGTGGCTGACGCCATGGCTGTTTATTTATTTAAGAAGCTTATAAAGCGCGCAGCTACCCCCGTCGGGGGTGTCCCGGCGCTGAGAGAGCAAGAATATCACCAGAGGAGGCAACCCGGGGTCCAACCCTCCAGCCCAGTGTAGCAGAAGCCCTCCTACTCAAGGTTGGGTGAACAGCCAAGTTTTTAAATTGCGTCTGAAGATCTGCTCAGACTCGATAAACCTAAGGTCCAGAGGGAGGTCGTTCCAGAATTTAGCCGCCGTCACACCGAACGTTCTGCCACCGCTCCGGGCTAGCCTGAATCTGGGAACAACCAGTAGACGTAGGTTATTGGACCTTAGGTTTCTATCAGACTTCGATAGTTTGAGTCTTTGGCTCAGATAGGATGGGCCAATTCCGTGAATGGCTCGAAAGGCAAGGGTAAGGATTTTAAACTGAACTCTACGAGCGATAGGGAGCCAGTGTAAATCTTTCCGATATGCTTTGACTGAGTTGCGGGCAGGGATGTTTCCAATAAGCCTGGCAGCCGAATTTTGAACGATTTGTAATCGGTCAATGAGATAGAGGGGGGCTCCAGCATATAGGCTGTTGGCGTAGTCCAGATGTGCCGTAATGAGAGCATGGACAATTGTTTTACGGGAAGTCTGGGGAAGGTAAGGGAAGATCTTCCTGATCATGCGCAATTTGCCAAAGCAAGCTGCGGTGACTTTGTTAATCTGGGCTTTGCAGGACAAGGTGTTATCGAAAAGGAAGCCGAGATTACGGGCTGACTCTACTGGATTGGGAGGGGGGTTCAGCACCGTAGGCCACCACAGGTTGGCTGGGGGGGCTGGTTTCTGACTAAAGAAAAGCACCTCGGTTTTGTCTGTATTAAGGGCCAGATGATTGGAAGCCATCCAGGTGCAGATGTTGCCAAGGCAGTTTCGAAAGTTGGAAAAATGCGAGTCAGAATGGTCTCTAAAAGAAAAAATGAGCTGGGTATCATCAGCGTAAGAGACCACCCTGACTGCCCACGATTCGACTACCCTGGCAAGAGGGCCCACATACGCGTTGAACAAAAGAGGGCTCAAGGCAGAGCCCTGAGGCACCCCGCAAAGAAGGGGTTTGTCATCTGACTCAAAAGGACGGAGAAGTACCCTTTGAGATCTCCCTGTGAGAAATGATTTGATCCAGGCCAGGGCTGTGCCTCCGATCCCCAACTGCTGCAACCTAGTCACCAGGATATCATGAGACACAGTATCGAATGCGGCGGACAGGTCCAGGAGGACTAGCATGGCCTCCTCGCCTCTGTCCACCGATTCCCTAATCGTCTCCGATACCTCTAGCAAAGCAGTCTCAGTACTGTATCCCGTTCTAAAACCGGACTGTGAATCATGCAGCAGCTGGTTAGTTTCTAGATAAAGGGCCAGTTGTTTCTGGACCACTTTCTCCAGAATTTTGGCAGGTTTAGGTAGAAGGGAGATGGGACGGTAATTGCTAAATTGGGAAGGGTCTGCATCTGGTTTCTTTAGAATAGGAAGCAGCCTGGCTTGTTTCCAAACTGAAGGGAAATGCCCATGATTCAAAGAAGAGTTCCATATAGCGAGGAGAGGGTTGATTAAAACAGGAGCTAGATTGACCATCACTTTCGCAGGAACTGGGTCCAGAGGAGATCCAGTCTTCACCTGGTTTAAAAGTGACAGGGCTGAATCTGAGGTCAGCTCAGCAAAGGAATTAAAAGAGCAGAGCTGGGTGTCTGATGGACCCAGCTGGGGGCTGGAAGGTACAGGCTCAAAGGAAGACGATAGTTTGATGATTTTTTCCTGGAAAAAATCGGATAGTCCGTTGCAGAGACCCTGTGTGGGAGTAGATTGGGCTTTCAGGGCAGGCGGATTCACAAAATCCTTAACGATAGTGAAGAGGGTTTTTGAGGAATTCTCCGCCTGTTGGATAAGTTTAGAAAAGTAAGCTCTCATTGTGGACCTCTTAAGTTTTTGAAATTTATTTAATGCCGTTTTATAGGCTGATTTGCTGATAGGGTCGTAGGACTTGCGCCATTTTCGTTCCAACTGTTTGCATCTGCTCTTTTCCTCTCTCAGTGTGGAGGAGAACCAGGGAGCAGATGGGCGAGATCTGAAGGAAGTCAAAGGGACCAGGGGGGAAATACTATCTAATGCAGAAGAGAGGGCAGAGTTAAATCTCACTGTTTCCTTGTCCAGGTCTTCCAATGGATTAAAATGATAGTCCAAACAGGTCTTAATGGCCTCACTGGTAACTTTGGACCATTTGCGTCCTATTTCTCTGTTCATGGAGTAGGGGGGGGACAGAGAGGGGAAGCTGAATTCAAAAGGGAGGAGGAAGTGGTCTGTCCACGTGAGGGGTACGGAGGGGAGAGAGGAGATGCCAGGGTGGTTCGAAAAAATAAGATCAAGTGTATGACCTGCTTTATGGGTCGGACCCTCTATAAGCTGAGACAGGGTCAAGCCCTGTAAAGTTTCGAGCAGAGATGAGGCTTGGGTGCAGGCGGGATTGTCAACGTGGAGATTGAAATCTCCCAACACTGTAAAATACGAGTGTTTAAGGGAAAAATCTGCAATTGAGTGTAGCAGGGCGCTAAGGGATGCGGAAGAAGCGGAGGGACCATGACTTGGTCGACTCACGGGATCGAACAGCTGTGCTCTCTGGGTCAGAGAAGTCTCTTGTTGACCTCCAGGATCGGACGGACGCGCTCTCTGAACCAGAGGAGTTCCTGGCCATGGACGTGCTTTCTGGGTCAGAGAAGTCTTTTGTCGACCTCCAGGATCGGATAGATGTGCACTCAGTGTCAGAGAGATCCTTCTCCCCTTTCCTTCTCCAACGTTTCTCTGAAACTGTCTTTGGTAATGGATTTTTGAAGTCCGTAGTCCATGGCGAATTGTTCTTCCCCTTTGAGTTGTCGTTGAGATGTTTCTCCGTGTGCCTTTGTTGGAACGTCTTCAATGCTGTCTCATTTGGGAGGTTGTTTGATGATCCTGTGCTTGTTCCTTGTGCTTGATCCCAAGCTTTTGCCTCTTTGTCCTCTTGTTTGGTTCGTTGCAATGGGGGATCAGTCCGTCTTGTGCGACCTGTTTCTCCTTCTCTCTTGTTGGATGCTCTAACACTTTGATTTGAGTTTTATGTGTTCTTCGGCCAGATGTTTCCTTGAACTCGTCTTCACTGCTTGTCGACTGATGTTCCTGTGCCGACTTCCGGTGTTGACCAGTGCGACCCCTTCTTCTATGGTTATTCTTTCTCTCCCACTTGCTGTGCCGGATGCCCTCTTGTCCAGGGGTGCGATCTGTCCCACTTGATGCTCTTTCCCCATCAGAGCATTGTGTGTCATACCTTGAGTGACTCCTTGAGGAACTCCTGGGAGGTGAATAACTTCTTGGAACGGTCTTTTGGATGGTTGACTCTGGGTCATCTGACTCCGAGTAATCCTTGGTTGACTTCGAGTAGTCGGATGTTGAGGAGTCTGACTCTGAGTAATCTGTGTCACTTTCTTTGTCACTGTGTCTTTCCCGTTGTCTTTTTGCTGGTCTGCCTTCCCTCTCTTTCCTTTCAGTTCTGTTTGTTTTCTGAGTTCTATCTTCCTCGGTATCTTGATGGTTTGCGCTTAGGTGCATGTCCTTCAATCCTTCTCTTGCTTTGATTTGCATTCCAATTTCGGCCTTCTTGATGATTTCCTTTAACGACCAATGCCCTTGCAGGATCTTACGCTTTGTGTCAGGGTTTGTGCAACCTTCAACGATCCGAAGTCGAACCGCATCCTCATTTGTGAAAGTGTTGAAGTGGCAACCTCGTACCATACTTTGCAAACGAGTGATGAAATTTGGCAGCGGTTCGCCTGGTTCCTGCCGTGCTGTATTGAAAGCCATGCGATTATGATCCACATCTGTCTGTGCGTTGAGATGAGCACAGAGCTCCCTTTGGAGTCTTTTATAGATTTCTGTGTCCTCCTTGGAGAATGTCCTGATTGGGCATCGTCCCTCCGGACCCACCAAATGGAGGAGTAGTAGCAGACACTTCCTCTCTCTTTACTCACCATTGGCTTTTAAGAAATCTTCTAGTGCTTCGAGCCACCGATGTCGTTTGAGATCCGAGATCCAATCATCAGTCTGCATCGCCGAGGGCGGTACTTCACTGTATGGAGTGACCCGCCGTGCTATGTCTCCACCCAAAGACCTTGACCATTCTGGTCAAGGTCTTTGGTTTGGTTGTTTGCTTAGAGATTGATGGTCTTTGTAACCAACGAAGTATGCGTCGGCGAATGAGCTTGGATGGTTCTGCTCTCTCCGGGGTCCTCTGTAGGACTGCCCTCCTCTGGGTCTTCTGCAGTACTGTCCAGCAGCTCTTCTCTCTTCGGCGCTCTTCAGTTTGCGCTCAGTGTCGTCGTTATCTGTCTCTTGCATTTGCTAATGCGTGTTCCATTGTGCTGTTGTCGTTGCTTGGTTCTTGTGTTCGCTTGTGCCTCTTATTGTACAGACACGTGTTGCTTTAGTGCATTCACCACTGCGCATTCGTTTGCGTTTCTCAATGTCCACGTTGCCACCCGTGCTGACATTCGTTTTTGTCAACGCATGTATGGTAAGTAACTCTTGTGGTTGCCCGTGCTTGTTAGTTGATTTACTCTCGTGTGTGCACGTGCTTGTTCTGTTTCAGTTGCCAAGCCGTGTTCATTGTTGTTCACGCGCTGTTATCCATGCTTGTGTGTTTGCCTTGCCACTGCTTGTTTGATCTTCGCCAATGCTTGTTTGGCCTTTGCCAGTGTTTGTTTGGTCTTCGCCAATGTTTGTTGATTTGCATGTATCAATGTTTGTCTAATTGCATGAATCACTGCTTGTTTATTTGCATGTACCAATGCTTGTTGTTTTGCATGTATCAATGTTTGTTTCTTTGTTCTTGCCAATGTTTGTTCACCTTCTGGCTGTTGCCTGACTCCAAGAAGGCCGCCTATAAATCACACAGGGTACGTCCCTGAAATCGGCCTGACTCAAAGATGGCCGCCGCTATGGGAATCTCGTTTCCCACGAGATCTCAGTCTCATTCAAGCCTCCAGACTCACGTCTCTTCACTCGGCACTCACCGGCAGCCGATTTTCAGGCGGAGAGCACTTCCAGACGCGCATCTGGGCATCCACGTGGCAGGTAGGATCGGGGTGAGCTCCCGACCTCCGTTTCTTCAGCTGCCTCGCCACTCCTCACGCATCGGGGGTGAGACCCGATGTCGGCCGACTCTGCACTTGTCCTCCGGTGCCTCTGCAGGGGTCACTTGGCTTCTGGGACCCCTTCCACATTTACGGGTCACTTCAAGAGGGCTGGGGTGGGCTCCCAGTACCTTCTTTGTTGTCGGCGTCACTGGGGGCAATTCCGACGCTTTCTTTTGGCGCGAAAGCGTCTTTCAAACGCCGGCCATGCAGCGCTTGTCACCGGGCTCTCGGGGCAGCGTCCTCGACGTCGGGGGACTCCGGTCTCGATCTGGGGTGCTGGACAGGGTCGGAGTGGGCTCCCGACTCCTGTTTTCCTAGGACGCCAAGTTGCACGCATCCAGCGTGACTCGCGCTTTCGGCGCGAAATGTCTTCATGCATCGAGCGTTGCAGCGCTCGCTGTCAGGACTCTCTTGGGGCTCCTCAGCGTCTCTGGGGCTGAGGTCACTTACTGCCGACTTCCTCTTTTCGGCGCCCACTTGATTCAGCAGCGGAGCTCGCTCCTCGACGCTGCGGGGACAGGGTGGCTTTACGAGGTGCTGTGGCTTGTGGGGTTTTGCTCATCCGACCCTCGTCGCCAGTTGTAGCGTCCAGCTACCAATAACCACAGACACCATTGTTTGTCTTCAAGAGCTTTATTCGACCCACCTGCTCCTCCTACGACTCCGCCCCCCCAACCACTAGACTACCTCACACAGCTCTACACCTGGAATGGCCAAAACAAACACAGATTGTTGTTCATCCACGTGTAGTCCTTTATTTCACTTTAATTTATTCATTCCTGTTTAGATCTTTACTTTATTAAATTGATCATATTTCAAGCATAATTGAAACAAACACCTGTACAATTACATAATGAATTGCCCACCAGATGCAAGCATACAAAAGGTTGTGTTATGCAAAAGATTGTATTTATATTATATACATTGGCTTAATCATCATGACACACAAATTATGCTGAACTCCTTGGTGCTCGCTGTGCCAGCAGGTCTCAACTTGCGCTGGCCTCTGGGTACCACCCAGGGATTTCGACAGCACTGACACAACATATTGACCAGCAGTCATTTTTATTGGTTGTACCTTTTCAGACCTTCAATCCAGTGGTACTACCACCAGGGCACTGCATATTACCTTGACCCCACTGGGATTCCTGACCCAGGGCACCCTCAAAAAGTTCTTAACACACACCCAGGCATCTCGGATAGGGCAGGAGAGTCCAGGGCCACCTGTAGCCCAGTCCCCCTTCCTGGCAGCCCAGGGCCCCATTGAATGCTCACCCTGTTCTAAGGGTCAGTCAGTCCATACAAAGAAGAGTCCACATCTCAGTAACCCTAGCCATTTTTCTGCCAGGGAACCCGCCTTTCAATGTTTGGGATGGGTGTGTGGGAATTTCCCCAATGGTCCACCACTTCAGGAGCCATTGGAAAGGGCAAAGATAGTTTACCTGTTCCCTCCCGCAGCTTATATCCTGTGCAGGCGCCCCCTTGTGCATTTGAATGACGTCACTGGAGCGCCTCTTGCTGCCAAAACATTCCAGGCCATCGGAGGCTCCCGTCCGAGATGCAAATAGGGGCACCACACCCTTAGTTGTGGGCGTCGCCAATCATTTCCGCCAACATTGCAGGAGTCTCTAAATATAACTGGTTGATAAACTGTAAATGAGCCCTTATCTCAAACCTCCCTAAAGTATATCTTGAAAAGCAGCTGGCAATTTTCTTTCCTTTTCAGATAGAATTTTCAGATTCTCCCCACCCAGGCATTACATGCCAAGAGAGCCACACTCTTCTACCCCTGGCCCAGCCCTGCTCTTCTTTACCCGTTCTTTTAGCTTCCATGCCTTAAGCCGCCTTGCTCACCTTTGACCTCTTGTTCCCTTCCACATCATTAAGTACACTTTCCTCTCTACTTCCACTGTGTGCACGTCCTTCATTCTTCACATTTTTTACTGTTTCACCCTTCCTTTGTTCTGCATTGTATCTCCTCTGCCACTGTACTTCTAGGGTGACCACCTCCCTCCAGTTCATTACCGAAAGTGTCCAGTCCTAAATTTTCACAGTCAAATTATTGACATCAGGTGTGTTATCCTAATTAGTCCAATGGAAGAAAAACAAGACAACAACATACAGGATGGTTTAGGCTATTACACAAAAGCCCAGGACTTGAACTAGTGTCCGTAGTGACCTGGAGGGAGGTGGTTGCCCAGTTACATACTGATATGTAGCAAGGTTTGTGCTACATAAATCCACACGCATACACATAAGTATACATAGAACTACAAAGACACACAAACGTGTAAAAAGGAGAAGGGAGTGCCTAAACTAGACAAAGATAAATTGCAAGATCTTTTCATGAAAGATTTTAACGACCAAGTTCGGGGACAAGAATCAGGAGCCGATCAAAGATTAACCTGCTCAGCCTCTATAAAGGCAATGAAACTAGACCTGGCAAAGAATCTCACTACAGGACTCTCAGAGGCTCCACATTCAGACTGTGTCCCCAAACATTTTTACATTATTCATCTGAGCACAGGGGTCCTTTCAATGAATGTTGTTTCCTGTGTTCAGCTTCTAATGAATGTCTCAACAGGTGTGTACATTTCAATAAGCTTTTTTAGTAACTTTTGCGTGGGGGGTTTTCCGAATTCCCCACAGGTCATCAGTATGATGTCTTGACTGAAAGTAGCGTGTGACATGGCCTCTCTAGGCAAGACTAAAAAAATGCCCACACGTATTTCATGGAATTAAATGTCCAGATGGACACAGAGAAAACCAGCATTTACAATGCAATAGGTCTCGCAGCATTAAAGTTTGAGTTATTGGCATTGTGTATGACAATGCCAATAGTTATAACTTTTGCAAATGTGACACCTATTGCATTTGTACTGCAATATGTGTTGAAAGTGAGTGAGTCAGTGAGTGAGAGAGAGAGAGAGTGTGTGAGTCGGTCAGTGAGAGTCTGGACAGTGAGTGAGTGAGTTAGTGAGTGTGAGAGTCAGTCGGCGAGAGTCTGGTAGTGACAGTGAGTGAGTGAGAGAGTGGGAGAGTCTGTCAGTGTGAGTGAGAGTCAGTGTGAGTGAGAGTCAGTGTAAGTGAGAGTCAGTGTAAGTGAGAGAGTTAGTGTGAATGAGTCAGTGAGAGTGAGAGTTTGTGAGAGTGTTAGTGAGAGTGTGAGAGAGGAAGAGTCTGTGAGAGTGTGATAGTTAGTGCGAGTAGTGTGCTGGGTGCAGGAAGGCTGACACATCCCACTCCTTCCCTCAGTAGGCCCCCAGAAAACACTTCAACAGAAAAGCAACGGGGTCATAGGAAAGGGCAGGAAACACACACACCAAGGGTGTCCACGAGAGCCATGAAAACCTCTGCGAAGGCAGAGCCCTACGTAGAAATGCAGCGACACAGACTCCTCGCCTCTCCTTCTTTCACATCTACCCTGCTACTGGTTTACTGTTTTCTTTATTTTTTAAACATCCCAAAGCACCAACAAACTTGACCCTCGCCCCGTTCTGCTCTAGGAGTGCCGGCTGCCCTTTGTGTCTGGAGTTCGGAGGGAGCCATCTGTGCCCTAGAGGACGGTCTCGTGAAGGAACAGTGACTGGGGACTTCCACGCAAACAGTGACCATGGGGAGCAGCAAATTAAGACGAGTAGAAAGGCAAAATCTTATATTCCTTAAATACAGAAATAAATGTTTAAAGAGACGCTTTATTGTGATCATATCTATGAGAGAAAAATATGGAACACAGTCGGAGTGCAAGCCTAAAATGAGCAGCCTGTCCTTCGTTGCAATCGAACCCTTTTTGCTGCGACGGGGAAATGCGCTTGTTTATTATGGGCACAAGACGGCACACAGCTTTTTGCTCAGTGAGTATAAAGCCACTTAATTTAAATTTTACAACAGGGCAGTGGATGAGCTGAGATTTTTTTTTAATTGGAAGTGTGTTTATCATTAGTCTGAAGAGCAATAACCCCAACCCCCACTGGCAGGCATAGTGGGTGGGTCCCCTCCCCGTATTTAGTTGCCATGTGAGTTTTTAGGAAAATATGCCGATGTTCGGAAACATCAAAACGTTGCAAGAAAAAAGCACACGTTTTTGAAGGAGCAGTAGTAGGGCTGAGAGAAGAGGAGGGTTGGGAAGACTCATTTTTATTAGTCATATCCTGCTTTGGGGAAGGAGTGCAAGGGTGGGGGTGAGGGGGCCTGCCGGAGACTGAAAGAGCAAAGGACATAAAACAAGTAACAACAGACGGAGGGACACACAGGTAAGAGCGGCACACAAGCGGGTAAACAGAGATGCAAAGACAAAAAGACACACAAGGGCATAACCTCCGCACTCTGCCCCACTCCCTCCTGTAGTCGTATATACCCCTTGTACTGTATTCCTTATTATGACAAGAAAAGCCAACGTACACGTTTGTCTTGTGGTGGTCATTTGTTGGCCGCAGTTTATTAGGAATACAAGGAAACAACATGTATATACTTTGCATCATGCTATGTCATCACAACTTCCTTGGTATTGTCTCTTGTCCCTTCTGGGTCGTTTCCTTTGGTAGGTTGGATTTTTGCGCTCCGTTTGCGCGGGAGGTGAGTAGCTTCTGTCCCGGAGTTAGGCCACCTCGCTACCTTGTCCGACTTTGTTGTGCCCTGCCGTCCATCCGGCGGGGGCTGGGCTGCGAGTGCCGTCTCCGTTTGCTACCCCCCTATTCGGTAGGCCAAGTTACCCAGCCGTGAGGCATTCCAGAGTGTGTGGTCCTACACGCCTGTCCTTAGGCCAACTCACCCAGCCGTGAGGCATCTGAAGGTGAGTGGACCTATTCTGGCACACCGCCCTCCGGTGTGCCTCCGTACCAACCGATATCAGCGTAGTTCTTCGCCGTGCCTTGCATCTTCCTCAGCCCTGCGACATTGCTGATCCTTAGGTGTGGGTGGGTGGGACAAGATTGTGCTCCGCCATTTTTGCTGCTCCCCCCGCTCCGTGCAGATAGGAGCATGCCTGGGGGAGCAGGGTTTATAGGCCTCCTGGCTTGCCTTCGCCTTCCGCTATGCCCCTCTTCCTATTGGGCGACGTTTGTAACCCGCTTTGACCCCCATTGGCCGCCGGGGTGTCTGCACCAGTCCAGTGGCCGCTGCGGGGGAAGGGAAGAGGGTGTTTTTTTGTCCTCTTTGTCCTCTTCGCGCCAAACGCCGCTCCACCCCTAGTTTGTCCGGGGGGGCACGCCGCTGGTTATGGCGCCGGCTCTCGAGCCCCCTTCGGGAGCAGCCTCTGCAATAACCTCCGCACTCTGCCCCACTCCCTCCTGTAGTCGTATATACCCCTTGTACTGTATTCCTTATTATGACAAGAAAAGCCAACGTACACGTTTGTCTTGTGGTGGTCATTTGTTGGCCGCAGTTTATTAGGAATACAAGGAAACAACATGTATATACTTTGCATCATGCTATGTCATCACAACTTCCTTGGTATTGTCTCTTGTCCCTTCTGGGTCGTTTCCTTTGGTAGGTTGGATTTTTGCGCTCCGTTTGCGCGGGAGGTGAGTAGCTTCTGTCCCGGAGTTAGGCCACCTCGCTACCTTGTCCGACTTTGTTGTGCCCTGCCGTCCGTCCGGCGGGGGCTGGGCTGCGAGTGCCGTCTCCGTTTGCTACCCCCCCCTATTCGGTAGGCCAAGTTACCCAGCCGTGAGGCATCCCCGAGTGTGTGGTCCTACACGCCTGTCCTTAGGCCAACTCACCCAGCCGTGAGGCATCTGAAGGTGAGTGGACCTATTCTGGCACACCGCCCTCCGGTGTGCCTCCGTACCAACCGATATCAGCGTAGTTCTTCGCCACGCCGTCTGGGAGGCTTCCGTCTCCCTACGGCTCCCCCCAACTACGCCCTATGCTCTGTCACTTACAACTTGCAGGCCCCATTGCGCCCCAAAGGCTGCTCCCAAACCCACCACTGCCTTCAGTCGACAGGCGCACTACCTCTTTGGTATGTACTTCTGGGCAACCCCGTGTGGACGAGCCCTTGCCTGGCAGTCCAACAGACCCTTCGATCTTCAGCCTGTGTTCACTGTGAGGTTTGGTTTCTGATGGGCCTTCTCACCTCTTGCCTGCTAACACCTCACTCTGTAGGTGGCCGGTCAACACTCCCGGATACCCTGCTGTGTCTGCCCGCACATCACTTGGGGCTGCCGGCAGCTGTTAATAGTAGCCCCCAAGCCTATTCAGGCTGGCCATCAGGGGGGCCCTCTGTAATGAGATTGTCGCCCTAATCCATCACTGCCCTGTCCAGCCTCGGCGGAACGCCTGGGTTTTGCTGCAGGACCCTGCCCTGTGCTGGCTCTTGCCCGCCCGTCCTTGTCCTTAGACTGAGCCTCCGACGGTTTGTTGGATATGAACAGCCCTCCCTTAACGATTGGAGGAGCTCGAATCTAAATGGGAGTGGTTCCACATTTTCTTCTTCTTATTATTATATATATATTTATTTATTTATTATTATTTTTTTTTATTTTTTTTTTTTTAAACAAATGCACCATACGCCGTACTGCCTGGCACACGTGAACGTTCTTTCCCAGCATCTTATGGCATCCTCTGCTGCCTTATCTAGCATCTCTACAGCATATGCTGGAGGTCTGGAAGCTCTCCGTCTCTTTGAGGGCCCAGCCCCAGTCGCCTTTCATCGTACGACGGAGAACTCAATGTACTCCCGACCGTGCCCCTACTCTGAGCTTTTCCCGACGTCGAGGTGTTGTCTGGCAATCATCATTCCTGTGATGTTCCCCAGAATCTCCGTCCGAGGACTTCAAAGTTCCTATCGCTTGCTTGACCTACACAGGGTCTCCCGCTGGGGGATCGTAGTATGATCCTTGTAATCAACAGCCTATCGTGGTAACCTCCAATATGGAATTGGACACTATAACCCACTTAACGCGCCTGTTCAGCTTTGTGGTCGAAAGTGCACCCTCGCCGATCTGATTCTGCTGAGAACTCTCTGAGTGTTGGCTGCCCGGGGACTGTGAACGGTGAGGCATGACCCTTAACCGCCTCTTTGGCTTATCCTTATCCTCTTTGCCTTATCCCTCGGCTCAACCGAAAAAAAAACCGAACCTAGCCACTACACTGATAAGGGGTGCCCCATGGGTTGTTGACAGAATTATTACTGCGCTACTATCCTAATTGCACAGCGTTGGCCCTACCCTTGCCTGTTCGCTGTCATGCCTTTAGGCTTTGCACGAGTGACCTGCTCGCTGGCAGTGCCCTGCCCCCAGGGGCGCTTGACACCTAGGTTATTGGCAGAATTCTTAAGCTGCTGCCATGTTACGCACACCTTGCCAACGCCCTGCCCCTATGTTTGAATCTTAGCTATATGCGCACTCACTTTTGCCTGAGTGCCTTGCGCACTGTCAATGGCCGGGACAAAAGGGGGGGGGGCCGCCAAGGCTTGGCTATTTGTCTGTTGGACAGTTTGAATTTAGGGGTTTTTTTTTGTTTTTTTTTTGATGATTCAACCACAGATTCCCTCTTGTTTGGCCTCCCAAGAGATTGAATGTTAATTCCAGCACAGTGCTAAACAGGTATCGTGCCAGGGGCTCCACCAATCCTTAGTATGCCCGAACTTATTCTGATAGGCGAGGCCCCTTTAAACTAGCTAGACCTTACATGATTAAAATACACCCATTTTTTTTTTTTATGGCGCATTACAGGACCCACACGTACCACAGCATCTGCCCTTGCCTATAGGTGGAGTTCAGGTGAAAGGGGGTTGGTCAGTGGGCTTCTGCTTTTTGCGCCGCTGCATGCCTCATATGTTTCTGCTTACTCACATCTGATTGTCTCAGATAACCAAGATCTGGCCGGTATGTTTCTGCCTTTGAATCCTTGAGGGTCTTTCATAAGAGTCTGATCCTCCGTCTTTTCTGCCTTTACACACCTGTGTCTCAGGTGAGGGGTGAATGATCTGTGTTTTTCTCTACACCCCTGTTGTCATTCAAATAAAACCAGTTACAATGCAGACTCGATATGCTGACTGTTATTGCTAGCTTTACAAAACATGAATTTATGGCGAAAACAGTGTCCAGTGCTTGCAGCCAGGCACTAACGAACTTGGGGGCATATTATCAAGGGGGTTTATCTCCGCTTTTTTGGCTTTAAAAGCCAAGAAAGCGGAGATAAAATTATCTCCCTATTACCAAGCTGTCGCTAACACCAGTTAGTGACAGCTTTTAGGAGATAGCGACCATCTTGGGCCCCGCTTTGCATGTCAGTGATATTTATCACTAATGACATGCAAAGTGGGCGTGCCAAGATGTTAGCGACTGGAAACAGTCCCTAACATCGCTATCTCCTATTACCAACTTTTGGAGATATTCGTGCTAAGCGCGAATATCTCCAAAAGCTAACACCTGCCCTGAGCAGTTCTTAGCCATGTTATCCAATGGGAGGTGGATAACATGGCTAAGAGCATTTGCTCGATAATGCATGAATATCGCTGACTTTTCAGCGATATTCATGCATTGCGGCCGTTTTTTATCGCATTTGCGATAAACCTTGCTAATAGCAAGGTTTATATGCGATAAAAATCGGCGATGTGCGGCGATAACTTTTGTCTCTAAACAAGTTAGAGACAAAAATTATCGCTAGTTGTTGGTAATATGCCCCTTGTTTCCTAGATCTTCAGCAATCCTTGGCTTTCCTGTCGATGTGACATGTGTCTAGCTAGCCATGCTCCCGCTTCCTGGTATTCCCCCCCTAAGATCATGATAAACTGAAAAAGTTTCCAGCAATAGCCATCCAAGCGGGCATCGACTGCCACTTGCAGTATTGAAGCTATTCAATGTATCTTGTACATCTTCAGGACGAAATATGCAGGATGTACTTGCATGAACATGACCCGGATCGGGTATCAGCGTGATTTACATCGCGCCAGTTCTGTTCCTCTAGGACCCACCTTCATACTTTGGCTAGGCACGGGGAGATTAAGTGATTTGCCTAGACTCACGGGATAAGTAAGCGTCAGTGCCGGGCCTATACAACTATGTACCAGGGAGGCTGAAATAGCTGCAAGTTTGGTTCAGCCTCTGCGAGATTTTGATCACATATACTTGGCACCATAAGTGTTTACTAAGTTTTGCACTCCACCTGCCTGAAAGGCGCACGTTTTTAAAACATGACAGCCTACCGGCGAGATCTGATCTCCACAGTATATGACCTAACAGTCCCTGGCATGTATGCTATACCTGGGGGGACGAGCGGTTCAGGACGAGCGGTTCCATCTGTGGTCCAAGCACCGACTTCGTTCTTTCGTGGGTGAGGCCGCGCTGAGACTGGACACACCATTTTATTGAGGGTGATTAAGCACCCGGGCAAAGCGGGCGCCGTACGATCCTTTGGCGATGTGCTTGCTGATACGCTTATAAGTGTGATCCTTAGCAGTGCCAGGCCCGGGTTTACGTTATATAAGCACCGTGAGGTGCGGTCTTCCCGCTGTACGTCTTCCCGCTGTACGCGCTAAATGCCGTGCATAGCGAGACTTTGATCTAACACTCCCGGCCTGATCTGCCCTTAATGGCAGGGGCGTCTAACGTAGTCTGGCCGCTTTAAGAATTGCCACCTCCGACATGGTCTCTGTTCTACCCTGCACTAGCTGGCGCTCAGAATTGTTACGTCCCCTAACTACTGTGCATTGTTTCTCCTGTATCCAAGTGTGCTGTTTCATAATTCCTCAAGTACACTTTGCAAATAAAATTCCCAATTATGCATTTCCTGCTTTAAATCACGGGAAAGTTTTCACTGAAGTCAATTTCTCCGATCTGAGAAGCGTTAGAAAGGAAGCAGTAGTTATCAAAGTCTATGGTGATGGAAAATCTGTTGCAGCTTCTCCTTTGCCCCGCGCTATTTGTAACATTTATGTGACTCCCCAGCGGTGTCGGGGGTCATGAACTGTGACCTGGCGCATCTGCAAATATGTTCTCTGCCCTCTTGAGTTGCGCTCCGAGGTGCAAACTGCATCGTGATGCGATATGTGGAGAACTGTCTGCTTCGCACTTAACTTTAGGTTAAAAACACAGCCCCTGACAAGATCAGGAATCACACAGAGAAATAGCGCCAAACGTTCCCGTTTATAGGCGCCAAAATAAGTGACCCATTGTCCACCTAGTATTAAAAGTACATCTTGGGTACCTGACACCCAACCGAGGAGGCTCTAAATTCCCAGTGGCTTATACCTGACCGTCTTTGTACGAGAGAAACGTGTTCAGCATGCCGGACCTCCTGATGGTTCGGGCCAAGAATCCTGACTGAAGTGAGTTGTAAAGCGCAGATAGTGAGGTGAAGCTTTGCAACCGGCTATGTGTGAGTCCTGGGAAGGACGGAAAATAAAACGGACTGCCCTGTTTTGAATGGGTTTACCAAGGAGCGCAATGTCTAGGGCTGGGGAGGATTGCGTCCTGACTCGTAGGTCCGAACCTCTCTGGTTGGCCTCACGGCGCCGCTACCATGCACTACTGCATTTCTTAGCCCTTAAAAACCTCCCGCTGCCCGACTTTAACTTCGAGCGCTCCTGGAGCCCGGGCTTGTTGTAACTATTTAGCATGCAACCTTTCAACACACGTGCTGTCCTAGAGTGATTTGTCGCCATGCCGCTCCTCCGTTCTCGCAGGCCTCTCTATTAGCCTTCATATAGCGCGAAACCTGTCTTTGCTATGTGACGGTGGGGGGGCTTCCTCTACGGAATCTGATCTCCTACTGCCATCTGTAGAGAGCCACTCGGGCTCTCCACTACATTGTTGCTTTTCCCCCACGCACGCACGCACAACCCCGGGGCGGGCTCGCGCCGGGGTATAAATAAACAAGCGGAAGACCGCTCGTGGTCTTTCCAGCTAACTGTGATATAGTGTCTGTGTGCCCTTATTGCCTGCATTACATAAGCACGTGGTAGGCCTCACTTACCACTTTACACTGGCGACGAGGCGGTCGTATGCCACGCGTGCCCGCCGCCTCCTGCTCATCCTGCTGTGTGTGCTCCGGCCGCAGCGCCCAGCCGCTCCTGCCCGCGGCGCCCAGAGACCGAGACCCGCCCACGCGTCACCCGTGAGGGTGCGCCTTCAGCCGGCGGGACTCGTGGTGCCGGTGCGCTGCCTTCGCTTCCTGCGGGTGAGTGATCCTTCTGCCCCGCCTGCGCGCGCTCACCGCGCCCCCGCATCTCGCCGGCCGGCGAAGGGATCTAAGACACCGGCGGAACCACGTGTTCGCGGCCCGGAGCAGGCCCGCCTCTTCTTCTCCTTCGGGGACCCAAGGGAGACGCCTCCGCCACGTGTGCGCGCTGGGCTCCGCGCGGCTCTCTCCCCCTCGGCAAGCTGCATCAAGCATTGGCTGCTACAATTCCGGCACACCTCTGCCCGGACACGGAACGCCGAGAAACAATCAAGCATTGGTCAATGCACTTTGTGCCCCGCGCCTGCACCTGAACAGGGGTTCCTGTAGGGCCTGCTACCCTGTGGACAAGGCAATTAGCTGAGCAAAGGGAAAGACACTAGAGTCCGTCACTACACCCAAGGTTACCAGCGTGCAGCGGACCCCGGGCACCCTGCTAGGTGCACCAACACGACCCCGGATAGCACCACACCTCCTCAACAACAGCGCCACCATGAGTCAGGACGCTGGCGCAGTGCAAGATGGCGTCGCCCAGCCTCCGCCACCTGCTATTCCCCACAGGCCAACGCCCAGGCGGGGAACCAGGCCCCTGCTGGGCCCACTACTCCTGCGCAGCCTGCCCACCTACACGCCGGCGCGGCGCCCATCCCGCCATTCAGCGAAACGTCGGATCCAGCCACAGCTGCCCTCCGATGGAGAGCGTGGGTCGGACGCCTCAATCTATACTTCAAGGGGACCAGAGAATCCGATGGTACGGTGAAGAGATCACTACTCATCCTCTATGGGGGTCAAGAAATCTACGACCTATTCGAGTCGCTCCCAAACACCGGTGCCGAGGACGACTACGACGCCGCGGTCGCGGCCCTCAACGCCCATTTCGATCCGCAGCTAAACAACGACTTCGACAAGTTCAAGTTTAAGCGCGCCTGGCAGACTGAGTCTGAATCCGTCGACATGTATTATGCCCGGCTCCGTCGACTTGCGAGCACATGCCCGTTCACAGACCCCAGGGAGGAGATCAGGGACCAAATAATTGTCGGATGTAAGTCAAAGCTTCTTCGCAAATTGATCCTCAGGCAGCCAGGAATTTCGCTTGATGAGATCCTCGTCCTGGCCAGATCACATGAACTGTCGGATGCGAGAGCTGAAGAGATGGAGGTGGCGTTGCGCACTCCAGTCATCGTTCCAACGACGGCGCGAACCCCGACCATCAAGGAAGAGCGGGTGGACGCCATTCACCGACGATTCCCGCCAGCGAGGCAGAGACAAGGCCCTCCACGGACTAACCGCTGTGGGTACTGCGGTGAAGATCACCCGGCCGCCGCCACGTGCAGCGCCAGAGGCAAGACGTGTCTCAAATGTGGGCGCCTCAATCATTTTGCCGCCGTTTGCCGGGGAGGCAAATTCAAATCGGCAGGTCCACGTGCCCGTGCGGTGACGCAGCGAATTCACCAGCTGTCCCTTGACCAAGACCGGCCCCCGCCGGATACCGAAGCACAAGACCGTCGGCCCAGGTATGAGGACGACGAAGATGACGAGGTATACATCGTCTCCTATGTCAGCCGAGCATCTACGAAACGACGGCCTCCACCCATGTGCTCCATCACCGTCGACGGGACGAACGTCAATGCGCTGATAGACACAGGTGCATCTGTCAACGTCATGGATTCGGAGCAGTACGACAGTATGTCCCCGAAGCCGACGCTGTCACCGTCCACGGCAAGAATATACACATATGGAAGTACGGAACCGCTCCCGCTCCGAGGGGTAATCCAAACCACGGTTGTCAATGGAGACTACTCCACAGAGACCAAGTTCCACATCACTGAAGGCAAGAAAGGCACCCTCCTGAGCTGCCATACCGCGGAAGATCCCGGCCTGGTCTTCTTCGCCAACCAGGTGCACCAGGCCCATGCTGACTTTATGCTCAAAGACTTCCCCGAGTTGTTCAAGGGCCTTGGCAAGCTCAAGGGGAGGAAGTTCAAACTTCACATAGACCCAACCGTGAGGCCCGTCGCACTCAGGCATAGGCGGGTACCCTTCAATCTACGGCCACAAGTAGAAGAGGAGCTACGGAAGCTCGAAGAGCTGGGGGTAATAGAAAAAGTGTCGGGACCGACACCTTGGGTCTCCCCGCTGGTCGTGGCCCCCAAACCGAAGCAGCCAGGAGCCATTCGCCTATGTGTGGATATGAGACTCCCAAACACCGCCGTCAAGCGCGAGAGGCATATCACGCCCACCATGGAGGACATCATAGCGGACCTCAACGGGGCGAAGTGGTTTTCGAAGCTGGACCTAAACTCCGGATATCACCAGCTAAAGTTGGAGCCGGCCAGCAGGTACATTACCACGTTTTCGACACATGTGGGGCTACGTCGCTACACCCGGCTCAGCTTCGGTGTGTCATCGGCAGCTGAAGTATTTCAAAACGCCATTCGGGAGGTGCTGTCCGGACTGACGGGTGTCATCAATCTGAGCGATGACATCCTTGTCTACTCATCAACCCTAGAAGAACATCACACCCACCTACGAGCAACCCTACAGAGGCTTGCCGACAGCGGGCTGACCTTGCATCGGACCAAATGCGCCTTTTACCAGGAAGCAGTGGACTTCTTCGGGTACACCTTTACCAGAGAGGGCCTCAAAGTAGACCCAAAGAAAGCGGAGGCGATCAAAGCGGCCAGCACACCCCGGAACCCAACAGAAGTGCGCAGCTTCTTGGGCATGGCCACGTACTGCGGCCGGTTCATCCCGAACCTGGCTGCCATCGCGGAACCACTCCGAGCCCTCACCCGCAACGATCAGAAGTGGGACTGGACCGCGGCCGCCAACAAGGCGTTCCAGAACGTTAAAGCCTGTCTTCTGGACAACACCACCATGGCCTACTTTCAGCCAAGAAGGAAAACCGAACTGATTGTGGATGCCAGTCCCGTGGGGCTAGGAGCCGTTCTTTTGCAAGAGTATGGTCCGGAAGAATGGAGACCGGTCGCCTATGCCAGCAAGGCGCTGACGGACACAGAAACCAGGTACGCACAGATAGAGAGGGAGGCCCTGGCCATCAAATGGGCCTGCCCGCATTTTCATCTCTACCTCTGTGGACAAGAATTCACCGTGGTCACAGACCACAAGCCGCTCCTACCTCTCTTTGCTGGAACCTCAAGACTAGCCCCTCCACGGATCGAGCGGTGGGCCGTCCAGCTACAAGGCTATCGCTTCAAAGTGGTATTCCGGCCTGGCGCTCATAACCCCGCCGACTACCTGTCGCGGCATCCGGACATTGCCACACAACTGCCATCCAGAGAGGACGGAGAAGAGGTGGAGGAGATAGTGCATATGGTCACGCAGGCCGCGTGTCCCGAAAACATGACCCTTAAAGAAATCGGGGAAGCCACGGCGGGGGATGAAACCCTCACGAGAGTACGCCGAGCCCTCGAGGAAAATCAATGGGCCCATTTCCTTGATGGTGCCTCGAGCCTTCGTCCGGAAGTCAGCCATGCGAGGCAGCAGCTCTGGCACGTCCGCAGTGAACTCAGTGTAGGAGAAGAAGGAGTAATCCTGCGAGGACACCTCCTCGTCATGCCGGAAAGCCTTCAACAACGCGCATTAAGCCTAGCACATGTGGGACACCAAGGCATGGCCAAGACAAAGGCGCGCCTACGCAGCAAGGTGTGGTTCCCCGCGATGGACAACCAAGTGGAGGTGATGGTCCGGTCCTGCCATGCATGCACGATCACCGGGGGCGAACCCCATCCAGCACCAGTGATCACAGAAGATGCGCCCCGGGCCCCCTGGACCCAACTCAGCATTGATTTTGGCAGCTTCCCAGACGGGAGGCAGATGTTGGTGCTGGTGGACTCCTTCTCGAAGTTTCCCGTCGTGGAAGTCATTGCGTCCACCGCTTTCACACACGTCAGAAAGGTGCTAAACAAAGTGTTCGCAACCATGGGACTTCCGGAGGAACTGAAATCAGATAATGGCCCTCCCTTCCAAGGGCGGGAGTTCCAATCATACCTGGACTCCCTCCGAATCAAACATAGGAATATCACTCCGTTGTGGCCTCAAGCCAACGGAGAAGTGGAGCGACTGATGCGGACCATAAACAGAGCCCTGCGGATAGCTATGGACAATGGGGAAGATCCGGAGGCAGCACTGGATCAGTTTCTAGGAGCCTATCGGCAAACACCGCACTCGACAACAAAGTGCGCCCCAGCTCACGTATTGTTCAAGCGGGCCCCCAGAGACGGCATACCCACAGTGAGCGAGTGGATGCCGGCAGAAAGAGATGCGGAGGCCACGCAAGCCAGGAGACGGGTCACCAATACCAAAGCAAGCCTGCACCGCCATGCCAAAGAGCCGGGCATCCAAGAAGGTGACGCAGTGGTCGTCAAAGATCGTTACCCAGGATGGAAGTTTCGAACACCGTTTGAACCAGAAGTGTGGAGAGTTGAAAGGGTGCACGGGACAATGGTCACGGCCAGGAGAAATGGACAAACAGTCACACGAAACATCTCCTGCTTCAAAAAGGCCACTGAAGCAGCCATGGGACACCAGCGAGCGGAGGAAGTTGCAGAGGAAGAGCTAGTGCTAGGGGAACCAAGCTGTCCCAGGTCCCCGAGTCCTCTGCCAGGACCGGCACGTGGAGAGAGTCAACCGAGGCCAATGCCACCCGGCCTCGGCCCCGAGCGGAGTCAGCCAAGGGCCTCAGAGGCGAGCGAAGATCCGAGGGCAACCCCGGCCGGGGCTGCCGAACCATCAGGGATCCGGAGCCGGCGATACAGCCTGAGGCCCAATCCGGTGCCCAGCCAACGGCTGAGGGACTTTGCATGGACATCTCCGTGAGCTGTCATTCGAATGCCCGAGGGCAGAAAGAACTAAAACAAAGAAGGGATGTAGAGAGCCACTCGGGCTCTCCACTACATTGTTGCTTTTCCCCCACGCACGCACGCACAACCCCGGGGCGGGCTCGCGCCGGGGTATAAATAAACAAGCGGAAGACCGCTCGTGGTCTTTCCAGCTAACTGTGATATAGTGTCTGTGTGCCCTTATTGCCTGCATTGCATAAGCACGTGGTAGGCCTCACTTACCACTTTACACCATCCTGTGGCTCTCTTTAGCGTATTCTTGCCAGGTCCTTTAACTCCCTGGAAAGGACCCCAAATACAAAAGACTACAACAATTGCCCAGCCTTGTTCTTCCGGGCAGGCAGGGTGATTGTGTGCATGCAGGCGATCGCCCGTGTCCGGACTGCCTCCCTGTAGCGGCGGGGGAGGGGGCAGATTCACTGCATCCCGTGCCTGAGGCTAGCTTGAGGTTTTCAACCACCCCCCCAATCTATGGCCGCACGTTAAGCCCCGCCGCCTTCGGCCCTGTTCCTAGCGTTACCGTCCGGAGTATCTGTTGTCCCGCGCTGATTGCCCCTTCTGCTGGGGGTGTCCCCGTTTCGCGCCCCTGCTTACCTCGCCCTCTGCTGCCCACGAGGCTTCGGGGGCATCCTCGCCCGCTCCGACCCCTGCGTGGTGCTTGGCCCGCCTATTCGGATTCATCCTGGTGATGGCTGTGCCGCTCTACTCCCATCTGCCGTCCCTGGCGCTGCCGTTCTGGCTGCAGGCGCCGGCCTTGTGTATGCTCCTTTGTGGGTGAAAGGCCTGCCGCTCGTCACTCAGATCCTACGCCTTCGGCTGGCCGATGGTCGACGGTCTTGGCTTCCCTGCTCAGGTTCCACCGGTTGTGGCCTGCCTTTCGATTCCGCCTCCTCAGTCTTCCGACATCCATGCTGGTCCCGCTTTACTCTTCCCTGGTACGCCGTTCCGGCTGGACAAGGGTGTGCTCTTCTGGGAGGGCCTGGTCCCGCGCCCACGCCGCCTGTGCTTGCTCATGCTCTCAAGCCCTAGGAGTTCCCGCACTGGCTTCTGGCGTCCGCTTCGGCCTCCCTCGGGGAGCAACGGGCTGTCTGGCCACCTAACAATGTAGTTAGCAACCTTAGCCCGTACAGGGACCTCGACACAAGATTGTGCTCCGCCATTTTTGCTGCTCCCCCCGCTCCGTGCAGATAGGAGCATGCCTGGGGGAGCAGGGTTTATAGGCCTCCTGGCTTGCCTTCGCCTTCCGCTATGCCCCTCTTCCTATTGGGCGACGTTTGTAACCCGCTTTGACCCCCATTGGCCGCCGGGGTGTCTGCACCAGTCCAGTGGCCGCTGCGGGGGAAGGGAAGAGGGTGGTTTTTTGTCCTCTTTGTCCTCTTCGCGCCAAACGCCGCTCCACCCCTAGTTTGTCCGGGGGGGCACGCCGCTGGTTATGGCGCCGGCTCTCGAGCCCCCTTCGGGAGCAGCCTCTGCAATACCGAGACGCACACCGAGCAGTCAGACAGACGTCCTCCGAGGCAAAGACAGACCCAGGCACATATAGGTAAAATCACACAGACAACAGGACAGGGACAGGCACTATGGCAAGGACAGAGGGACAAATGGAAGGGCGATAAAAGGGTCACGCAGCCGGAGGGAAACAAAGGCAAGAACAGACAGGAGTATGCACATGGAAAGATAGATAGGAGCCGTACTTTAAATGGAAACGGAATTGCGGATACTGTGTTAGCCCTGCTGTTGTTTGAATGGGTGACTTCCAGCAATTCTTTATGGAAACCAGTGGTGCGTGTGCACCACAGAGGAGCGGGGGGCAAATGCACGCCTATTTCCACGAACGCATATTTACGGCTCATTCAGTGAGGCAGAGGCTGGATTTGTTGATCGCGCCAAGACACACACGAATTTATTTATTTTATTTATTTATTTATGCATTTTTATATAGCGCGGACTTTACCCGAAGGGCGGCGCCGCTCGCTGTCACCGGGGTCCCGCTGCTGGGGGGCTGCTGTGTGCGGGCCCCGCTGCTCAGCTCCCGTCGCAGCTCTGCCCGCAGCTGGAGGTAGCCCCCGAGGGTGACGAGGTGCAGCGCCAGAGATAGTGCCAGGAAGCCCAGCAGCAGCCGTCCTTCGCCGGCTGGGAGCCTCGGGGGCGGGTCGGGGGGTCATGGCACCAGGAAGCAGGGGGGCTCTCCGGGATCTGCTTCAACCAGCAGCTACTGCCCCATGTCGCACAGCCGTGGAGACACTGCTGGGAGAGCCTGGGAGCCGGGACGCCAGGGGCTGGGAGAGATAGGGAGAGGGGAGGAGACCGCAGGGAGGAGCTAAGGGAGGGACGTGAAGTTAAGAGGGTGGGGCACTGCTGGAGCCGAGGACGGGGCAGCGGCGACTTTCTGCAGAGGAAAGTTAGCAGCTAGGACGGGAAACGACACCGAAGAGATAGAGGAGCACCGCGGCCCACGAGACAGAGAGCGGAGCATGGAGAGGCAGGTAGGGAAAGGACCTGGAGAGAGCCTTAGGCAGAGGGAGGACAGTAAACTACAGAAGGGGAGGCGAGAGACGCCGAGGGAAGGATGCAGGCGAGAGAGACGCTGAGGGAAGGGGACACGAGAGAGGCGGAGAGAAGGGGACACGAGAGAGGCGGAGGGAAGGGGACACGAGAGAAGCGGAGGGAAATAAACTGGAAAGACACTAACGCAGCATGGATGGGAGGCACCGCAGCCAGTTTCACTTTCATTCATTGAAGAGCGCGCACCAGGCAGGGGATGTGCGCGGCGCCGGCTGGGCGTGCGCGCCCACGAGGTCCAATCTCGCCAGGAAAAGCGCGTGGCACTTTGCTGTCCACATTCCCCCAAAAGTAACTACATAAGTTGTCTCGCCCTAGACAGCAAAGCTTCGCTTTGCTTTCGTCTAGGCGAGACCTAAAAAATGATGGGTGGGTGGAATGTACATATTGATCTCTGCCATTGGTCATCACATGTGTCTCATTCCAGTCCTTCTGTGCTTTTGCCAACTGTGGTACTCTTGGTGAATAGGAACAGGCCAGGTCCTCTTTGCCCATGATCACAAGCAACCCCAGACAGGTTTTGGCCTATTTGGGCCGCATCAGTAGGGTGCACCTTGATTCCTATATCATAGTGAAGGCCCATGGCTGTCCATACGGTCTCACTTAAGTTGTAGCACTGAGGAAAAGAAAAAAGGTGATGAGTGGAATTTTTGAACTAATCTCAGCCACCAGGACAAACTAGGGCAACTTACCAGTTCAGCATTTGTTTTGCACCTTATGCCACGAAGTACCAATGACTGAGATCAGTTCAAGTATTCCATCCATAATTACCTGTGGCTGAAAATATTTAAAGCATTCCAGCCATTACTTTTTTGTTTTTTTCTGAGCAAGTTGTGTGATACATATGCTCAGATGTGGGTCCAATGATACTTTACCATTGAATTCAAGCTGCAACTCAATGACGACAGCCAAAAGGCCGATACAGGTCTGGGGCTGCTTGTGTTACCATCTGAATGGGACCTGGACTGGCATTTCAGACAGGACAGTTCCGAGAGGAGGATAACCAAGACGGATTTGCATATATCATGTCCTTATTTACAGTGGCATAGCAAACAAAATAAAGATGGACTGGAAGATGGCCCAAGTAATTGCCAAGAATAATTCAAACATTCCCTCAATCACTTTTTTGCTTTTCTAATAGATCTACAGAATGTCCACACCAATTCATGTTTCAGAGAAAAGAGGACCAACCTTAGAAAGTAAACACAATCCACTTACGTGAGGTAACTACGAAACAAATCATGCAAACCCATTCAATTAGGGCACCTAGAAGATCCACAGAGAGCCCTGAACTAGGGTGAGATCATACAAAGAGATTGTTTTGATCATCTTATAAGGCAAGTCATCAACGCTCTAATATTTACCAACATATTGTGTGGAAATGTACCTTCATACATTGAAAGCTAGATGGTCCTGTCATTCATGGGCCCACAGTAGACAGGGTGCCTAGCTTAGAGTATGGAGGATGGGTCGCTTCATCACACACATGACGGATATCCTGTCTATCTTATTACAAGTGTATTATAGCCTATGGCCCTTGTAATAAGGTATACTGAATATTCATCACGTTTGTGAATCAGTACCTCTCAGGCAAACTCTAAATTAGTCCACAGTGCTTTTTACCATTCTAGAGGATTTGAATATCCTGGAACAAGATGCAATGTATTCACTGGGGTGATCAAGAGTGGACTATAGGGAGGGCTGGATGGTGGGTGTGGCAAAAAGCTATAACATATGCAGGCTGATGGGCTAAAGGGTAGAGACATCCCCCTTGCAGAAGAAAGCCAATGAGGAATGGTATCAATGGAAATTCAAAAACTGCTTGTGTCAGGTCAAACACATTTTTAGTGAGACAAAAACAAGGAGGGGATCGTCGATCAGAATGTCAGAGTTCTGTTCTGAAGTGCAAAGAGGGACCCGCCATATTCTTCTCGTAGTCTTCATCGAACTTTTCATTTTGGGTTACAGTGAAGTGGTTCTTCCAGTCCCCGACAATTCCTGTCCAAAGAGAGATATCACTTTGAATTATACATTGGAGGTTTCAAGAGAAACAAATGCTGTCTATTTTTTCCCAGCAAAGAGAGGTATCATGGGCAAGCACAGGTGGAGGTGCCCTGGGAACACAAGGAGTTTTTTGCTGATGTAGACATTATAAACAGATATCTTAGAGAGAGAGAGTACCCCACTATCACCAGGGATCAGGGTACAATGACAACCAGTCTAGGAAAAATCCCTTGGTACACACTAACAAGGAAATTCACTCTATTTCCATACCTTATCAGTCTAGGTATTCACACAGTCGTATTCCCACCAACACAACCCAATCAATCACAGTGATGGTAAATGGTCAATTTCCACACTAAAATTGAACGTTCACAGTCTTTTTAATAAAAAACATACAAGAATATATATACACATAAACAAATTACAATTTCAAAGAGTAGTCTTTGAATCTATACATTAAAAGAACAGATATTCAATGGTCTCCACGTGCAAATCAATTGAAGACCATTGGATCTAGACATTAGAGTGGTAAAGGAATCTAAAGGCCACATTGTAGAGGGGGGTTTTCTTATGATCGTAGAGTATCTCTGTCTGCTATATTTGTTTTTTAACATGTTTTGATATATTAATTGCGATACATGAATTTATGCTTGTCCAATGTTTATATTGAATTGTTTTTGAATATCTGTTCTTTTAATGTATAGATTCAAAGACTACTCTTTTCCTAGACTCGTTGACATTATAAACAGAGCCGAAATGGTAGTGGCAGGAGGCAGCAAGTACTGCAAGGGAAGAGGAAATGCAGGTGAACATTGAAAAGGAATGCTATTCTTCATAGGACAAAACATTTATCTCTGTATGACAGTATAATGTCTGGAGTCATCGAGGGGGCATTTCTGTGGACATCCAGGCAGTCTTTTGAGAACTTCACATTTATATATGTGGTGGTCTTTAATTTGGCATAATCTAGAACTTCATTCCAAATATGTCCTATGTGTTTGTTTAGCTTTTTGCGCATCGCACTAACACTGCCACAGAGCACTCAAAGAAGTTGTATTCATGCAGATGTGGCAAGAACAGCTTTCAGAATGTCTCAGTTAGCAGAGTGAATATCGTGCAGCAAAGGTAGGCTTGGAGGTAATCTGAGGGTAATGCATCCTGGGATACTTACAGGTGCCCCGAACTCTCTGGCCTACCATGGAACAGAAACTCTGTATAGTTCTGAAGGTAGCTTTGGCAGCTCATCAACATGAGTGTTAGGGCAGCCACCTGTGCGCAACCACATAGTGCCAAGGGCATAGCTTTCAGCAGTGCAGCAGGCACAGTGGAACTACAGCCCAAAGATCTGAGAGCTCCCTGCAACCAAATTGTAGGTGCCTTTTTTCAACCAAAAAGGATGGTGGAGGCGCGTTTCCAGGCCTGCATGAAGGTTCATTACACCTTTGCTATGCCTCTACACATTACACTGGTCTCTGCCAGTTCCCAGTTCGCATTTCCCATAAACAATATGATGTTTTCATGTACACTGCTATTGCACCTCAGTGCTCCACGCCAGGATCAGCTGAGGAGCACATGAGGAGGAGGAAGACGAATGTCGAGGCTGCCTAGTCCTGACTGAAATTCATGCCTTTTTCCCCACCTCCCTACCCTTCCTGTTTCCTTCTCACTCTTGCAGGTTCTCTACACTGGATCAAAGTCAAATGATAAAAAATAAGTAGTAGTGCTAAAAAACGATCACTGGGGAACACCATCAGCAAACAATGGCACAAATGTACCAGTGGAACCTAACTATGATCCACCTGCTGTGTTGTGTCTGTACGTAGCACTCTCCAGACAGATGTCTGAAAATACGCGGTTACATTTTAATTCAGCTTTGCCCTCTCACAAAGGCACATTTCATATTATTTTGCAGACATACTGTCTATGTGGCATAGCTGCTAAAAATGAGGCTGTCAGGGTGACCAACAATGCAACCCCTATGACCTATTTCATTCCACGCAGAGGAGCAGGGGAAGGGGCCCAAACTCAGCACTGGCTTCATGGAGGCAATTTCAGTAAACAATGTATTGCTCTGGGAGTGTGTTTCTGTGTGGGAGAGAGAGAGTTTAAGTGTATGTGGGCATGTGTGTTTTTGAATTTGCTACACTATATGTGAGAGCAACAGTGGGCATGTGAGCGAGTGTGAGAGTGTGTGTGTGTGTGTGTGTGGTTGGAGGAGTGATAGCATGTTAGAGTGTAAATGTGCTAGAGAGTGTGTTTGTGAATGTGAGATCTTGATGGGAGAGTGTGAATGTGTATCTGAGCTCATGAGTGTGTGGAAAAGCATGAGAGGGTTTGAGTTGTGTGCATTTTAATGTCTTTGGCTTGAGTGTGAGAGTATGTGTGTGCTCTTGTGTGTGTCCCTGTGCATGTGTGTGGGTAGAAGTGTGATCGACTTGAGCTAAAACGCAGTAACTGACATATTTTAGGTGATTCTTGGCCTATCTGTGCCTCTATGGCAAAATGCTAACACTGAAATGCTAGAGGTAAGTTTTGGCATAGGAAGGACAGCCACGATATGCAGCAGGCACCCCTGGCAAAAAGCAGTCACTGGCATATTCAAATTAATTCTTGGCATATGATGATACCCAGAGCAACTTGGTAGAACTATAATATAGAGGATGCATGACACATGAGAGTATGAATGGCAAACTCTCAAACATTGAGAAAACTCATAGGAAAAGTACTGGAGGTGCCCTTTACAGAGTCTATGTTTTTTTAAAGAACATTATACGAAAACTGTGTCATCAATTTGGCTTCTTTTTTAAAGAACAATCTTTGGAGCAAACCTACCAGAGACTGCTAGCTCAATTTACTGACTAGAATGTGTGGGAAATACTATGACGCACCACCTTCAAAGATCTCCAGCCACCACTGCTGGGCAGTACATATATTGTAGCTCAATAAAGAATGACCAGCCCCCAGGGAAGAGATCTGAGCAGGACATAACTCTCTTTTACAAGGACAATTTGTGGTCAAAGGGAGGGACTCACCCTTTCTCATGAATGGGGACACATTATGATCCATGACGACAAGTGGGATGGTACCATAGATGGACATAAAGTTCTGCTCCATCTCCTTGAATGATGTGTGGTAGACAATCTTCTCTAGAACTTCATCGCCAAGATCCTTCCCCAAGAACTCACTGATCTTCCGTATTTCACGCATCGGGTCCTGAAGAGAATGGGATAAGGCGTTAGTTTGCTGAATGCTACCTGCAGTCGTGCAGGTAGATGTAATGGTGAGATTTGCTTACATGATGTTGGGGAACTTTCAGCTCTCACCTCCATAATATCCTCGTAGAACAGGTAGAGGACACAGGGATCCTTTCTCTTCTCCCACCAGCCCTTCACGTGGGCATACCAAGAGCCGTAGCTAACTGTTACAAGAGCAGTCAAAATGCATACAATGACATTAACATGCTACATATCCACTAAGAACTCTGTCCTTAACAATAAGCAATAACTACAGTTAAAAAAAAACAGATGGAGATAGACATGGCTCATATTTAATATATGTTTTCCTATTGTGCAGTCTGCATGTAATTACACCCAAATGTATAGAATTCTGGAGTCTCACGAGTTAGTTTATGCCAATGTATGCCTACAACGTCATATCTCAGAATTTCGACAAACAAGTGTGCTGCTAGCATATCATGGCCAATATACTGAAAACTAAAACACTGTGGATACACATATATATTGGTAAGTATAGACCTCCTTCTATTAAATCCACATTTATGTATCTTGAAGATATATATCCTCAATGTAAATTTATCTAGTGCTATGTATTTTGAAACTTGGCTTACCAATATACACGTACCATTAAATTATTCTGGTTGTAAATATTTCAATAACAATATTTTTTTAAGCACAATATTTACTACTCGATATCATGATAGTATACCACACATAATCAACAAAAGCCACTCCAGAAATCTTCTGTGAGGACATTACATCAGAGGATTGTGTAATCGCCCATGTAGTTAGCTAGGCCTCTGCTAGTGTGCAGTAGTCCTACCAAAATATGGTGGGACAGACTTACTAAGGACTTGTGTTGTTCTTGTGTGACACAAGTTGTTGTAAAGCAATGAAAGTCCTTAACTGAGATTTACTAAGCCATGCAAAGCCACTTTGTGTGGTTTAGTAAATACAAAGTAACACAGCACATTACTTTGCGTGAGGTAGGTGTTACATGGGTGGAACATGGTTATTCTCATGCATCTACCTATGTATTTCGACACAAAACTCAGATTTACAAAGATTTGTACACCTGGGTTTGTGCCAGAATGGTGCACCTAACCAACAGAGGTGTAACAGGGAGAAATAACTTTATTTCTCCTAGTTAATTGCTCTTTACACATGTGCCACATTCTACAGCACAAATAGAAAGAGAAATATAGCTCTAAGGATTATTTTTGTGCGGGTGTCTTTTGCACTATGGTGCATGGTAGCCTCCGTTGGCGCTAGGCAGCACACAGTACGTCAGCACAAGGAAGAAGAGAGCAGAAATGCTCAATATTTTTGTAAATATGTCGAATTTCTGCTCTCTCATTTTCACTCAATGCAGTGCAGCAAGTTGCCTTGCTGCGCTGCGCTGCTCTGCATGAAAGGATGTTTGGTCTACCCAGGCGTTTTTATTAGCAACTTGCACTTATACTGACTCCCAATATTAGATCCCAACATATTATCACGATAAGTAACTGGGGAGTCAAGAATAGTGAATGTATATGTCCATATATGCTTACTAGGGCAACGCTTGGGTTTCACTATTGAGGAGTCTGTATATTTCTTGGTGGATATTATTGACCGTGATATTTTACCATAAAACCCGTTTGATACATGATGAACTATTGCCCGGGTTAGATCACCTTCAGAAATAAAATGGTTCATTATGGCAAAGTGGTAAACACAACTTTAATTCAGATACCTATTGACATTGGTGAATTTGAAGTTGGGGAAGCTGGGCAACAGTTTCGTGTATAATGAATATTGATTCATCACCCTACAGTAAGAGTGAACGCGGTTCTTTCATTAATCTTTAAAATAGGAGTGTCTGATTAGGAGCAGTGGGAATGGGTTCATGCTGCAAATGTGCGAAGTTACCAGCTACAAACCTAAGCAAGGGATAGCTAATTTGGTCAAAGGTGTCTGTACCTGGACCAACTATGTAGAATTTGATTGTGCCGAAGGTGGTTAATCACATTTAAGACACATTTTAGTTCATTAGAAGTGAGACCCTTGAGACCCTCTGGGTGAGTAGTGCGCTATACAAATTCTAACTTGACTTAACTTGGCTTGACTTGACTTGACTTGAGAAACAGCAGCTAGTGAACGGGAGGTCTCCTAAATCTCAGCCTTCTCAGCTCTCAGCCAAACCATGACACAGAGGTGGAATATTGAACTTCGATGTGTGGTTGCTTTGCACAATATTCAGCACCCATATGTATTTTATGATTTCCTGCCACTCTGGAAGATATTTCAAAATACTTCCTCCTCTTGGAGTTGATAATGGAAGCAGGGCAATAAAAAACCTTTGCTTTAGTCTGATTGAAGTCTTTCCAGCTGCAGTAGTGGAACATTGTCATCCTCTACCTCTAGCTGCCCCCCATTGCACAGTGGGCAGTTTCACTTGAGACTGATGTTGATGCCAGTGAAGTTGTTTAACCCTCTGTTCATAATACTGATGGGCTTGAGACTTCTGATTTCACCTGTAGTTCTCATTTGTATTTGATGAACCTTTCTGTCTGTGTGTGAACCGAAAACTGATGTTCAATAAAGTATAGGTTTAAGATTGTTCATGGTTGCCGGGTTTAACACTAAGATTAATTAGGCAAAACCAAATCATGGCAGTAATTGCGAGATGGCAAGTTAGAGGAGACGGATGCAACAATAAAGATGTGGGTGAACTTCATTTTAGCTTTGTTAAATTCATCTTGGAATACGTGAAAGGCTTCTGTTTGATTTTCGCGAAACTCTTCTGCAAAGTGAGTGGCTCTATCGGCCAAGGAGAGTAGCAGTCCTTGCTGCTTTCATTGATGTCACAACTGACCTGCAGACCTTCATGGGAACACAATCAAGTGTCTGATTGTTTATGTCATGGTACTTCTGAGAAAGCAGCTGAGCCATGCCTTTTACTTGATTTGACCTCAGGGAAAGGGAATCCTGATCACTAGGCTTTTATTTCTTTAGCAACAATTGTATTGGAGTTTTTAATGGAAGCAGACATCAAGAAAAAGCTCCTACTTAGCTTCTAGGTCCCTGTACAAAGGAACCATATGTTCGGAAGTTAACGTGAAGTTTACTGAGATCTTTGAATGAGGAGGAGTCATTGGTAGAATCAGCTTTTCTGTTTCTGTAGCCAATATGTTGAGGAATCTGTTGATGTCATACAGTAGTGTACCCCTTGAAAGAGCAGATACTCTAAGGCATATTTTGATATTCAAGCTCGTACATGTAGTTGGTCATATTGGGTGCATCAGTAAGATGGACTTTGGCCTTTTTGTTGTATGAGCCCTTGGTGAAGTAGTGTGGCTCACTGGTTAGAGGCGGCAGACCCGAGAGCAGAGGACGGCCCGGGACCAGGGTTCGATTCCCGGCGCGGCAGGTTTCTGGACCAGGGTCAGTGGACTCGATAATTCTCTCGCCTCGGTGCCCACTCTGATCAGCGATCACACTCGGCAACTCTGGGCATTAGCTTGCCTCATCTTCACTAACAGCCCCACCAGACCGCCGGGGATGCCTGGTCTCACCCTGGAGATACCCATTAAGGGACCATCTCTCAGGGAAGCCAGGAAGGGTTTCGCAGCGGTCGAAGCGCCTTGGGACCCTACGGGTAAGTAGTGCGCTATATAAATGCCAATACATTTACATACATTTACAAAGATGAATAGTGTCCCTTTAAGAGTACACCTCAGTGTATGTGATCTGGTAAGTGGAGTAGATTTTCGAAATGATGGAGACTTACTTCGAACTTAGTGTTTTTAGTTCCACAGTCTGTGATGGGGGCAGTGCCAGAAAACCCACAAATAGCAACAGAGCTGAAATATTCACAGATGGTAGATTGAGACACAGTCTATGGAGATGATATAATGGCAATGGCAGGAGACTGTGGCATTGTTGAATAAAAACTAAAATCCTCAGAATCCAACATTTACAAGTATTGTCTTCCTGATCTTGAGGGTTTTGAAACTCAAGATGGAGCAGTTGTTGAATGCCTCAGTGTTGAATGATATCTCAATATTAAAGAGTCCACAATAAGGCTCAAAGGTGAGCAGGTAGCAATTACACCTGTCCTTGATGTCAAATGGGAGTCCCAATATTTCTCCTGCAAGCACACGTTTTCCGATCTCCAACAAGGGCTGTGTGTTTAGGGGGTATGGTGGTTCTTGCTGGATGTAGATCCTTTTGTCTTCAAATGTTGTTTGGCTTCCTCCTGCTTGTCATACACGAAAATCTTCTCTGTGCTTTGGAATGTCCTATGGGGGGTTGTTTTGTCAAAGTAGACAGGTTTGGTATTTCTGTGTCTTCTTTTTTTCTAGGACAGTTCATAACAAATTGAAAGCAGGAAAGTAAAAAAGAAACAAAGGTGACAAATCCTGCCAGATAACATTTCCAACCACAGAGGTCCCTAAATTCATTTCAACTTTAAAAAAAGGTGAAACAGGAATATTTTTCTCATAAAAAGAAAGAGACAGCACATTTGCTGCAAAGATCCTGCGAAGAGGAGCTGGAGAAGGGAGCAGAAGCACCTCCCACTGCATGGCATGGAAGAATATGTGAACTATTGTTTTTCTTAAAGAATCGTGTATGCAGGATGATGGCTTTTTACAGGTTCACTTCCACTTTTTAATGACTTCAGGTACTAGTGTAATGACTTTGAACACTAGTGTGGGGTTGTCAAGCGTCCAGTGTATGTGCTCTGACACCTAAAAGTGTGTACCAGTGGCTACAAACTGGCTAATCTGTGAAAAGCAAGGCTAACTTACCTGTATGTCCCTAGTAAAGGTACTAAGAGTACCTACATCCTATGAGGTAAGGCGCCTTAAGTGGACTGCAGCACTATTTGTCCCAGTACTTACATGGCAAATGAAACATGACAGTGGAAGCACTGCCATATTCAACCTGTCAAATGAACCCTTTTGACAGGCCCAATTTCTTACCAATAAGTCACCCCTAAAGTCCCCTTAAGTCTACTCTAAGTGCCCAGAGTGTAGGAGTCATGGCTCTGAGTAGCAGGCCATGTATTGAGTGTGTGTGTTTTGCATGACAAGGTAGTGGAACATCTCCAAAGTGGATCTTCCCTATTGGAAAGCTGGTAGCCCCAGAATATAATATTTCAGTGACTTTAATTAATTCCAATAAAATGTAACATTCCAATAGTACTAGCCAGAAGGGTGTTTAAACGTGTAAAATTAATAGCTACTTATTGCCAAAGTTAGATTTAAGTTAAGTATTTTAGAAAAGCTGCATTAGAAACTGTACTTTTCCAAGTTGCCTAAAAGGGCATTGATAGCCTCTTCCGATTGCCCAGCTGCCTCCAGCTGCCCCGCCCTGCCCAGCAATTATGTGGCAAGTGTCCTCTGGAACTGAGAACAAGGGAGCCATCTGCTGGAAGGAGTCTTCCTCTCATGTAGCAGGATGGCTGGGGAGTGGGCTAGCGGTCTAATTACACTTCTAAGGCAAGATGCCCTGGCAAGAACAGGTATTACTGAATCCGTGTCTGCCATGTTTCCTTTGTAGGCCAGCCAGGATGGTTGCATTTTTAGTAGATTAGGAGTAGTGCTGAAGGTGAAGTATAGTCCCCAGGTAGCCACACTTCTGAGGTGGGATAGGGAGCTCCATAAGGAGAAAAAAAGATGTGGCCATGTGACCATGTTGGTAGTAGGTAGAACAGTGCAGTCTGGGATAGCTTAATGCTACACTCCCCAGGAAGTAGTCACAAGTTGAGTAGGATTGCCCCAGTGAGCATTATCCCTGGTGGCTAGTGAGTCCTACCTTCACACAAGTTTGTGAAGAAGATAACATTGACAACCCTACAATAGCACTCAGATCACTAGTGAACCTGTCAGAAACAGAGAAAGGCCTGTGCCTACAGGACCTTTATGCTGCACAAAGAGAAGCTGCATCAAGAAGGACTGCACCCGCTGCACCAAGGATTTCACCAAGAAGGACTGTGCCTGCTGTGTGCCTGCTGTTTGATCAGTGAGGAGCAGCCTCAAGGGCTGGTCTTGTTCCCACATGTACCCAGAATAGAAGATTGGTATCTGAGGACTAGTTAGCTAAGCTCCTGTACAGTTACAGGGTCCCAAAAAGTTTTAGGAAGTCTCTAGCAGCCTATAGAAAAGGAAACTCCAGTGGATCCAATCCAATTAGTTTGCCCTCGACTCTGCCGGGGCATTCTCCCCAGAAAAGATAAAGGGCCTCATTACAACTTTTTATTTAACAACAAGGGGTGGTGATGGACAGAGTCTCTGAATTAAGCAGAATACTCTCACCCAGTCAAGAGATCAGGGCTGGATCCAACACCGTTTTTTAGCTCACTGCACCATCCCAGCTCAGAACCTGGCTATATGCAAATTAGTCTGTTCCTGTCCCAGTGCATGATGGGAACAGGGCAAACCAAACTACCAAGCCAATTCTTACACTGGGAAGGAAACAAGCTTCCGGGGACCGGTTTCTGGCATTTCAGCCGTCGTCGGCCCGGCTTGCTTAAATCCTGATGGTGCAATGAGCAAGGGACTCACGTCTGAGTATACCCTTCCACGCTTATGGTGGAGTCTTAGAAAGGCAGCACCATGGGCACACCACAGCGTGTTCTCGCATGGCATGGATGGTAAGGTCCATGACGTGCTGGAATCGGGGGCATATGCAGACAGGGGGGGCCCACCATGTGCCCCCCTGCATGCATCCTCAGGATTTCTATTGTTTTGGTGTTTTATATGAATTGGAGTGGGGTTTTTATTGTGATATGATTCTTTTTTTTAAAGTATTTTGGAGTTTTACACATCTTTTCTCCTAAGTTAAGCCTGAATGCTCTGTGCCAGACTACCAAAAGTGGTGCTAAGGTTGAAGTCTCATAACCTCATCAACTAATAAACCAGTTTCCTACAGTGCTATTTGTAACGAAAAAGAAAGTGGCATTTAGACAATATTACCTACTAAATAGTCCTTTCCAGCTACTTTGAAAATATATATATCACCAAGCACATGACAGAACTTTTCAGTGCTTCTGACTATCAAGAAAGATCCTCTGAAGAATAACCGTTCGAGCCTAAAACTTAACTGCTGCCATAATCCTGCCTGATTGTTACTGTGGGGCATTTTACCGGACCTGACAGCGCGGACGGAGGAGAGTGGTCCCGGCGCCGACTGAGGGCAGTTCACCGGACCTAAGAGCGGGACTGCCAGGACCAGGTTGCTTAGCGGCGTGAGACCTGCCGCACCTGGGTCCTCTTCCCGCCCCGCCTTCCTGCAGTACTTAGCCCCTCACAGCCCCCGCTCCGCGGGAGCCGTTTGAGCCTAAAACTTAACTGCTGCCATAATCCTGCCTGATTGTTACTGTGGGGCTGTAGGAGAGTAGGGTCTGCTATCCTATGGTCAACCCACATTTTTGCTTTTTGCTTCACTGGTTTTCGACTTAATGGGGCTGTGGGCCTGCTAGTCAGACCCACAGCCTGCTGTTCTCTCTCTAAATTCACATACATGTACTACAGGTACATAACCCAATTGGAACTGGACACCTTGTCAGCCCCTTTACCATGCACTATAGGTGCTCAGGGCATAGGTGCCAACAAGGCCTACCAGGGGCTGCAGCATATTTTTTGCCACCCCTGGCTGGTACTTAAATCGACACTACTGGCTGATCACTCAGCTGGGGCAAGTTGATGTAATCACCCCTTGCTTAGATATAGTATACCTATATCTAAACCTATATCTGGACACATATATACCTATAAGACACTCCTATGGCAGGCCTTAACAATCCTGGAGGCAGAGTGCTTGGTTTTATGTGAGATGGTGCTCTAGCATGAGCTGAGCCTGTCTGCAGCTGTCGGGAGCAACTCCCTAAGCTGTTCCGGGATAATGCCATACCATATACTTTTAAGTGCATTATAATCCATCGCGGTTATGTGCTAACTTTGGTTTGGCTTTATCAAAACATGTCGTGTTTGGTGTCATACATTTTGGAATACTACCCCCTCGACAGTCCTGTCAACGGGGGTAGCATTCCCCCCTTCTAGAGGGAGAAGACATGTTACTTTACTGAAACGCGGTTGATTTTTAAAAGAGCCTCAGCATCACAAAATGGACGCTTCTGCCACAGACACGAGTCTGACCTCCTGCTTCTGACCGAAACTTGGCAGACGAGGCCTGGACAAAGGGTTTCCTGTCGCGGGGAGGTGTCACACCACCCCAGACAGGAGATAGTGGATTGTAGCAGGGAGGTTTGAAAGAAACCAGACAGTGCCTGAGGAGCACAAGGCTTCCCCTTGCATAATCCGGTCAAACCGGTTCTGGGGCACACCAGCCCCAAACCCAGCGTGACCCTGGACAAAGGGAAAGGGGTGTAACCAACCCCTTCCTGGGTCCCACCCACAGGAGGGACCTAGCAGGTAATCCAGCCCACCAGATTGGTATAAGAGTGGGAGCAGTGCTAAAGCATTCAAATTATCCTGACTGAAACTTATGAAACGAAACTCTGGACCCTTCAACATTTTTCTCGACGTAGAAGACTGAAGAATCTCCCTTGTGGTCAAGGAGTGACCACCCTGTGCAAACAGGCACCATCCAGCACCTCAACATTTGCTTTGTTGCAGTTCCCGCCGGAACTCGAGCGACAGAGTACAACAAGACCCAGCGTTCCTGCCTTCTAACAGCCCGATCCACAGTCCCTGCAGAGCTGAGACCCGTGGAGGCGACCTAAAGCGTGGGGCCGGCCATCTTGGAAAGACCACGAGGCGCTGACCGTGCAGCTTCCGAGGCTCCCTTGAAGATGTGCATTGGAGTTTGAGAAGCCCCAGCCCTGAGCCATGCCTGCACCCAAGCTCACCCCTCTACACTCACCGAGTGCTGCGTGTGGCCCTTCTGCACTTTTTGGCTCAACGCGTTGGTCCGGTCGCTTGCCCGTTGGCTTGCGGCCCCAGTACCAACAAACCTTTGAATTTGACCTGCCAGTCCTGTTGCTCTGGACTGGCCTCCACTCCCCTGAAAAGGAGCACCCGCTCTGATCTTGCTGGTCCGAGTACTAAGCGATCTTCGAATCCTGCGTGGGTTGCGCTTGCCAAGGGTTGTTTGCTCCAATCGGGAAGCCGACACCGCCCACAGCGAGAGCCTTTGTGGGACAGCTCGTGATCTACTCCTGGACATCCTCGGTGCCCCAGAGTCCACGTGGCAGCGGAGAGAAGCTTCATGCCAACCACCTGATTGCGCCCGGCATTGCCTGGTTCCTTCCTGGTTCCACCCTGGTCACTGCTGAGTGACCCAGACTCTGTCCCCTCTGCTTTCAGGTACTCTACATCTTCGATCCACCCTTGGATCACACCAGACACTTCTCTTCTCGACGCCTGCAGCATCTTCATCTTCAGGCACCATCGACCTGTGTGACGAAACCCGAAGCCCGGGCAAAGGCGGGCCGTCTGAGGCCGTCCGAGGATGACCGAGGCAGGGCAGGGCCACCCCCCTTTAATGTTTGGTACCCTTACTCTGTGCTTTTTGGGCTGATCCTGTACATTATTTCATCTATCATGTATCTACCCTTTGGTTTTGCATAAGTGTCTTCCGTTAAAGAAGTATCGTATAGTATTATCATGGCCTTACGCTCAGGACGTGAAAGAAATGTTACTTTGAATACTGCTAGTGGAATAGTGACGGGACCCCTGGACTTTTTTATAACTCGGGCCGCTGGATTCCTAGAAAAAGAAATAGCCCTTACAGAAAAACGACTGTCCCTTGATTTATTAACAGGCAAATGTTCTTCTTTAGGCCCGATTGGCTCAGTGGCAACGCCGGTGCAATGCAGCGGGCCTGATCCTCTGGTTGTTGCTAGCCCAATCCCCTGTCCTCTGCTGGTGGAGTCAGATGATCTAGCGGCTTTATCTATCACAAGCTTAACCTCATCCAGTATTGACTCTAGCGGCTTTAGTTGCAGAACACCCAAAACAACAACTCAACCACCCGCCCCCGATAGAACAAGATCAGGCGATGGGGATAGGTAAGAGTCTCATTGCGACCTCTAGGACATCCAAAAGGAAGAGAGGTTGGGGACATAGGAAAGGGGGCTGTGCGAAATTGACAAAAACACAAAATATGAGGGTAGGGACGCAAGTTGTAGCGCAGACCCCTGCCCCGAGTGCTGTTCCCCCCGATCCTGTGCAATCTTTGCCACAGGACAATATAAAGGAGGAACTCCTCGCGAATATGGAAATATTAGTAAAGTCACTATTATTGCCTTTGGTGGAACGAACGAAGCAAATTAATAAAAAATTAGATCACTTAGAGTTGCTGGTAAAAGGGAATACTTCCACACTCGAGGCCTGGGTGCAGGGGATAAAAAGTAATGTTTTCACAGGGCCGGAAAATGTTAACCCTATTAAAGTTGTACAATCTGCACCAAGTATAGCCCCTATAGCACAGAAAACGAAACCAGTAACACGTAAAAATCTTGCACAAACTAGAAAGGCCCAGAGTACTGAGGTAGGGATACCGGCTGCACCAGAAACGTTGGTTGATCCAATACAAGTGGCCAACCCTCCCCCTGTAAATCTAAATAAGGAAAAAGTACTTCTCGAAAAAAGGCTTCCATGTATTAATTTACCCCCGGCCTCAGAACCCTTTACTGTCATATTAACGGGGGTACCAGGTATTAGGCCAGAATCCTCTGAAAGCGAAAGAGAACTGAGGAATAAAGTCATTTTTTGGCTTAATAAAAACAGGAGACTACCCCCTGGCTCAAACACTGAGATTTTAAATGTAAGAAGAGAGGCCTGGGTGGGTAGCTGCCCCAAGGATCTTGAAGGCGATCTTATTATTATTAATTTGAAGGATCCATGGGCTGTGGACTTTGTCCGACGGGCAGCAAACTTCGGCAGATTGGGCGACATTCAGTCTCTAGGCTTAGACTATTTCTATCCCTACACGACTCCAGGCCTGCCCCGCCCTTTATATAATCATGGAAGAGGCAGACGTTTTGGGGAGCACAGATGGAACTGGGAGACACAGTTTATACCGTTGAGAAATAGAGTCGAGCCGTTGATGGGGCTGGACGGGGTGGATTGACTCCCGAGAGCACCTACTTGCATTGGTATGTCTGACAAGACGGGAGGGGCATGGGTGGACAGCCATATAAAGTTAAGGGCATTGTCCGGACAGCATGTTGACGATGTAGTTGGCTTGGATCAGGAAAGGGACACAGGGGCGGACCCAGCTTTGGCAGATAAAGAACTTGTAACTACCTTGGAGGTCTGTGGTTTCAGGGGTATTAATATCACTAGGCTGCTGGAAAAGACAGATCAGGGCAAGATTAACCACCAATGTAATTTTTCCTTTAACCCAGGAAATGTTAGTCTGACCCACAATTCAGAATGTCTAGTGACCTTAGACGACACACCCAGGAACTCGGATATTACCCTTGTGGTAGGGTAGAAAGTGGCAGGAGGGGTTACAAGCTAGCTAGTTGGAATATTGTTGGCTGGAATAGCAAGGTGAAATCACTGGGCTGGAGGGACTTTGTAGATAAATATGATATACTAATCCTCCAAGAGACATGGAGTGTGAATGATATTAGTTATGAGGGATTCGTTTCCTTTAACCTACCAGCACAAGGTTCGACCATGTGTAGAGCTAAAGGAGGCCTCCTCATTTTGCTTTCTGTTGACTTCCCTGCTCAAGTTAATGCTTATGAAAAAGTGGGATCTCATTCCCAATTGTTATGGCTACAACATAAGAATGGCCGTAACTTATTGTTAATTAACCATTACAATAACACACCCAACTCCCTACGTTCGTCTGTAGTTTAAGAACTAGAAAAGGCCCTTGAGAAGATCTGTCGGGTTAATCGAGTTAATTTTGCATTCATTGGGGGGGCGGGGGGGGGGGGGGTTAACATCCCAATGTGTTCTTTATCACTAACTAAGGTGTGTGGGTCCAATGACGATAGAGGCGAAGGCTGTATTCACTTTCATCATAGTCCCTACGGTGAGTCTTTGAACTCCGCTATGGCAAAGTATGATCTAGTAGAATTACAACCCACAAAAGACCCAGAGGGTAACCCCGTCCCCACTTTTACGGGGAAGAATGCTGCCACAGTTATTGACCACCTGCTGATCTCAAATGATATTAGCGCGTACTGCGATACCCCGGTCGTACTGGATCTTGCGATTAGCGACCATAATTGCGTCACGCTAACTTTGTTTATTTGGGGAAATAAAGTATTAGCAGTAAAAACAGTTGTTACTGACATAGTCCCCTGTAAACCAAATGGCCCCAGGATAAAGTGGAGGGGAGATAATTCAGAAGAACTTTTGGTTAAAATTGTGGCGGCCTGTCTGCCCGATCTGCACTACTGTTTGGGTGTCAATGCGGACTTTCGGGGGATCTTGACCAGCTTTAACAAGATTAACGCTTTAATTGGTAAAATTATGACCCCCTCTAGACATAGTAACAGTAAGATGAGGACAGGATGGTTTGACTCCGCTTGCACTGAGTCACCTCAAAAGCTTAAAAAGGCCTTAACTGATAAGCCTAGGGGGAGGTTGATTATTATAAATCTTAGAGCCGCTTATAAAGGGCAGTTAAAGCGCAGGAAGCATGAACTACAGGAGGAAGCTTGGGACAACTTGACCAAGGCTGTTGATTTATCAGATAGTAAACTATTTTGGGATACGGTTAATTGTCCCTTTCTTAAAGGTGATAATATCCCCGTCCTCACTGCTCAGGTAAGTGAGGAACGTTGGGTTTCGCACTTTAAGAGTATTTTTGACCCGGAAGGGATGACTGACCTTCGGATTGTGGAGTCTGATTTATGGCCAGTAATCCCCTTAAGTATTACGGTGAGGGAGGTAGAAAATGCCAGCAGGCTTAGTAAGGGAGGGAAAGCCCCCGGCCGCGATGAGGTGCCTATCGACCTGTATAACGTCCATATGAAATTGTGGGGACCTGTCCTGAGCAAAGTTTTTAATGCGGCTGTTATGGAAAGCACCCTGCATACGTGGAGTGAATCCGTAATTATCCCAATATATAAAAAGGGAGATAGGTCGGATGCTAAAAACTACCGACCTATCTCCCTTTTAGATTCATCATTGAAGACAATGAGAAAGGTGTTGTTGGTTAGGCTTGAGGAATGGGTTGAGGAGAGTGGTACCCTCGCGTGGTCCCAATTTGGGTTCCGTAAGGGATTGGGAACCATCGAACAATGCATCAACCTAGACCTTATTATAGAAAAGTATACACGCGCAAAGCAGGGTTCGCTTTTTCTCTGTTTCGCTGACTTAAGCAGCGCGTTCGACCTTGTTGATCACACCCTGCTGTGGTCAACCCTACTAGATCAAGGTGCTCCTCCAGGGATTGTTTACTTTCTGGCCAGACTTTCTTCTAAATTATCTGCCCGTATAAGATATGGCCAAGGGGGTGAATGTACGGACAGTATTAGAGTTAATTTAGGCATAAGACAAGGTTGTGTCCTTGCGACACTGTTATTCTCCCTCTTTATTAACGCAATCGACACTGAGCCTAAAGAAGTTAACTCTCACGCCCCACATGTAGGCAGTCAGGCTGTCCCAGTTTTACTTTATGCTGACGATTCTGTGCTTTTATCGAGAACCCCCGTGGTCTGCAGAGATTAATGAACAAATTTGCCGGGTTTATTAAGGGAAGGAAACTAAAAATTAATAATACTAAAACTTTTATTATGACGTGCGGAAAGACAATGAGGAAGTTGAAACCTTTTTATACAGAGGACCAAAAAATAGAAACTGTCAAAAAGTTCTGCTATTTAGGCATAACATTTAGCAGTAACGTAATGTGGTCCCAGGAGATTACCAATGTCAAAGCCAAGATGTTGAAAAGTGCATATGGTGTTTTTAAATTTGCGACCAAGCTTGGGGAACATCGTATTTATGAGATGTTGCACATATACCGTTGTAGATGTGTTTCAATTGCACTTTATGGATCTGGTGTGTGGGGGCATAGTCGTCATATGGATTTGCAACTGGAAAAAAACTGTTTTATTAAAAAATTGCTGTTTACCAAAGGCGACCTCTATAGAGATAACACACCAGGAGTTGGGCCTGGACTATCTGTCAGATCTAATTAGTCTAAGACCATTAATGGTGTGGAGAGCAATTTGGTCAAAGGAAAAAAACAGTTTTACTAGGAGCATCATTAATGACTGTCTTCACCTTGATAACAGTACATTGATCCCTTGGATAAATTATGTTGTGAAAACTGCCAGGATCTGCTTAACTTAAATATCCGGGTTGATCCTGACGGTCTACCTACTATTTCTAAGAAAGAGCTCAAGAATCTCTACCTGAGTAAAAAAGCCCAGGTCCATAGAGATACTAACATCTTGTTAACTATCCCACAGTACTATTACTCTAATAAGGTCACTGGGGGCTTCCAAAACTATCTAAAGGTAGTCACCAGACCCTTTCATCATTTTGTCCTCACCAGACTAAGATTGGGAATCGTTCACCATTTGGTGGCAGTTTCCCTCCATGAAAAGTTACCCAAACTGTACCCTGCCCTTGTGACGGGGAAACTAAACAGAGTACCACACACTTTTTATTTACTTGTGGTCTTTACTTGCACTTCCATATTGTTTTATCTGAGACCCCTATTCAAAAAAAAGGTAGTAAGAACGGTTGAATCTGAAAT